>NW_026018611.1:2672735-2678947 GCF_020466585.1 Dendroctonus ponderosae
CAGTTTTCCCTTGGTTTTTCCAAAAATGTCAAAAGATAGTGTTTTTGGGTGGTTTTTGGCAATTTTTTGAAACACCTGCAGTCCTTGAGTATTGAAATTCTATATACGACTTGTAGCAATGAAACTGGCCACTTTTCGAAGCATACACTGTATAAAATTTTGCTCGGATTTTTTCGAAAACGTGAAAAGTCAGTGTTTTCGGGATTTTTTGCAAATTTCTTCAAAATCCGTAGTCCAAACCGCTTTGAATTTCATGTGCGACTTGTAGCGATGAAAATGAACACTTTGCGAAGCATACACTTTTTCCAGTTTCAGCTTGTTTCTTCCCAAAACGTCAAAAATTAGTGTTTTGGGTCCTTTTTTGACATTCGAGTCGACATTGCATGTAGCAATTGAAGTGGACACTTTCCGAAAAATGCACGTTTTTCAATTTTTGACTGTTTGAAAAAGTGCCAAATCACTGTTTTTGAAAGTCATTGAAAACTACGCATACAAATTGTAGAGACGAAAATCCCTACTTTCATAGAAATAATTTTATTAGAGTTTTCGTTTGATTTCCTCCAAATTTTTCCAAAGTTAGTGCGTTCAGGTTATTTTTTGCAAATTTTTCCAAGACCCAAAAATAACAGCCAGTTGCGGTTTGCAGCTCTGAAACCGAACATTTTCTCAGTAAACTGTGACTATCAATAACAGTGGAGCTGGACATTTTCCGCATCTTATACGTGTATTAAGAGAAGCTTCTCCAATGGAAAATGGGCCCTCAGGCCACGCCGATCTCCCCTTAAAAAACGGCCAACGAAATGCCTGTTCCATGGAAAAATAGCCGTTTCACCCTGTAGACCAACACGAAGATTGCTGTATTTACAAAGAGGAGACTGGTAATTACGGGTTGGGCTGTGAAGGTGAGAAAAGCACCGTTTGCAACTGCTTATTATCTAGATTCGTTGAGCAGACGCCTCCAGGTATGCGTTTGTTCGGTTGTTGTGGTTGGGGGGCGATCTCGAAGCCCCAACGCTTCTGCAAAAAGGGGGCCCTTCTGCAGCCACCACATTTTGGGGAACCGGTCGACTTCCCGAAAAACGGCCGCCGAATGACTCTCGATAATTGAGTCCCGAAGCAGGCGGGCCCCATCTCATGCTGGGACTGCGGCAAGACAGGCGCCACTCAGTAGTTTAACGTAAAACAAATATCCCATAGGGCCCTACCTGCGTTTATATGCCTATCTATTTCTCCAACTCACCGAGATATGATTTATTATAGCAGGCCGGGGCCCTCGTCGCTGCCCATTGTTTTTGGTCTGTCTGCCAGTAATTACCACATTTTTGTGTGTTGCCTGTTGGCTTTGCCGTGGAAAAATTATGAACGGTCAGATTCGATGATGATGATGATGATGATGATGATGATGCGGATGATGGTCAGTCGGACTGGACCCAACTGGACACGCGTGGTGTTAAATGGAGCTGATAGAACCAAGTCCAGGCGCGCCTATTTCCAGATAATTTATTAGATCCATATGCCATATGGGAAGATATCAAGACGATTTTTTCCGCGCTGGCCTTGGGGTTTATCTGTTTTTTTCCACAGGCCGTCAGCTTCGGCTTAACCATCCGAAACCGTCTTATCTGGCCTGTTAGGTAACCCAGACAGAGGAAATCTTTGGAAAGTTCAGCCCGAGTCGGAGGTCAGCCGATTAGGAGCTGGTTCGGTTACGATCTCGGATCGGTTATCAGCGCCGACTTCTCTAAGTAGGTACTACAAGCCGGTTACAGATGTATCCTCTAATTTTATTGCCTTTATTTGTTTGTTCGAAACTGATGTTCTGTCGCTATCTTAATTATAATGGCCGTTTTATCGGGTTTATGGGTGCCCTTTCCCGATGCGGTTAAGCTCCCTTTGACAAATTTCCATACGATTATATTTAGAATGTTTTTCGGGCTTTGAAGCCCTGGTTGATGGGAATTTCTTCCTGACGTTTCGTCCACAACTGCGGTGGACATTATCAAAGGCGATGAGGCAGTGGACGAAATGGTCTCCCGTGCTTTTCTCACCTTTACAGCCCAACCTGTAATTACCAGTCTCCTCTTTGTAAATACAGCAATCTTCGTGTTGGTCTACAGGGTGAAACGGTTATTTTTCCATGGAACAGACATTTCGTTGGCCGTTTTTTAAAGGGAGATTAGCGTGGCCTGCGGGTCCATTTTACATTAGAGAAGCTCCTCTTAATACACGTACAAGGTGCGGAAAATGCGGAAAAAGTCCGGCTCCTCTGTTATGGATAGTCACAGTTTACTCAGAAAATTTTCGGTTTCAGAGCTGCAAGCCGCAACTGACTGTTATTCTTGGGTCTTGGAAAAATTTGCAAAAAATAACCTGAACGCACTAACTTTTGAAACTTTTTGAGGAAATCAAGCGAAAACTCTAATCAAATTATTTCTACGAAAGTAGGGATTTTCGTCTCTACAATTTGTATGCGTAGTTTTCAATGACTTTCAAAAACAGTGATTTGGCAATTTTTCAAACAGTCTAAAATTGAAAAACTTGCATTTTTCGGAAAGTGCCCACTTCAATTGCTACATGCAATGTGGACTCGAATGTCAAAAAAGGACCCGAAACACTAATTTTTGACGTTTTGGGAAGAAACCAGCTGAAACTGGAAAAAGTGTATGCTTCGCAAAGTGGTCATTTTCATCGCTACAAGTCGCATATGAAATTCAAATCGCTTTGGACTACGGATTTTGAAGAAATTTGCGAAAAATCCTGAAAACACTAACTTTTGACGTTTTCGGAAAAACCCGAGCAAAAATGTATAAAGTGTATGCTTTGAAAAATGGCCAGTTTCATTGCTACAAGTCGCATCTAGAATTCCAGTAATGAAAGACTGCGGGTGTTTCAAAAAATTGCCAAAAACTACCCAAAAACACTATCTTTTGACATGTTTGAAAAAATCAAGGGCAAACTGAAAAAAGTGTATTCTTAGAAAAGTGTTCAGTTTCATCGCTGCAAGTCGCATATGAAATTCAAATCACTTTGTACTATGAACTTTGAAGAAATTTGCAAAAAATCCTGAAAACACTGACTATTGACGTTTTCGGAAAAACCGGAGCAAAAATTTATAACTTGTATGCTTCGAAACGTGGCCAGTTTCATTGCTACAAGTCGCAAATAGAATTTCAGTAATAAAGGACTGCAGGTGTTTCAAAAAATTGCGAAAAACCACTCAAAAACACCCGCCTTTGGATTTTTGGAATAACCAAGCGGAAACTGAAAAAAGTGTATTGTTAGAAAAGTGTTCAGTTTCGTCGCTACAAGTCGCATATGAAATTCAAATCACTTTGTACCATGGATTTTGAAGAAATTTGCAAAAAATCCGGAAAACACTGACTTTTGACGTTTTCGGAAAAATCCGAGCAACATTTTATAAAGTGTATTCTTCGAAACGTGGCCAGTTTCATTGCTATAAGTCGCATCTAGAATTTCAGTAATGAGGGACTGCAGGTGTTTCAAAAAATTGCCAAAAACCACCCAAAAACACTATCTTTTGACATTTTTGGAAAAACCAAAGGGAAACTGAACAAAGTGTATTCTTAGAAAAGTGTTCAGTTTCGTCGCTACAAGTGGCATATGCAATTCAAATCACTTTCTACCATCGATTTGGAACAAATTTGCCARAAATCCTGAAAMCACTGACTTTTGACGTTTTCGGAAAAACCCGAGCAAAAATTTATAAAGTGTATGCTTCGAAAAGTAGCTAGTTTCATTCCTACAAGTCGCATATAGAATTTCAGTAATAAAGGAATGCACGTGTATCAAAAAATTGCGAAAAACCACCCAAAAACACTATCTTTTGACATTTTTGGAAAAACCAAGGGGAAACTGAAAAAGTGTATTCTTAGAAAAGTGTTCAGTTTCATCGCTGCAAGTCGCATATGAAAGTCAAATCACTTTGGACTATGGATTTTGAGGAAATTTGCAAAAAATACCCCAAAAACACTAACTAACCAAAAAAAGAGGTGATTTCTAGAAGTATGTATATGAACTAACAACTTTCTAGAAAATTGCAAAAAATTCCTCGTACTGGACTGGATAAATTGCCAAGTTAGGTAGTTTTAAATTTAGCAACAACCTAAGCAAATTATTACCGTTCAAGACGTGCATTTTTTTAACACAACTCTGGGACACCCAGTAGTTTTTCATAATTTGCACCAAAAGTGCATCTTATGGCGCCCGCTAGGTTGACTATTGATGGTCGAAATTGTCGATAAATATTGAGAATTGAAGCTCGAGAAAACTCTCCGCACTTTCACAAAGCTGCAAATACCTCAGAACCCCAAACTAGTCGAATCTAGTTATTGGGACACCCCGTTCATTACAAGACAGTTTTCGAATATACTCTATATCAATAGCGGCCTATCGGGGGGGCCTCTATTGATCCTCGAAATAATCATGTCTCAAACTCAACTAGTTTAGCTGCAATTCGTCAAATTTCGCGTCTTTTAACCGGAGTAACCCCCTGTATGATCGCGTTGAGTTGCTTTATCAAAACCCTTGCATAACATTAACGACAACGCATTTTTTTTGCGACCTTGTGTAACATTTAGCGCATTATCCTGGCCATTTTTTGCAGGTTCATTAAATGAACTAATGGAATTGATAGCCGTTTGGTAAGTGGCTACACTTAAGCAGCACAGTCTTATCTAAAACGTTCACTTTAGCCAACTTGTACTCAGCCGTTGAATCGTAGGTCGGTATATTGTCTAGGTAGTTTTTTCCTGTCAAAGCTCTATCGATCCTATGGAACTGTGAAGGCTTTCACAGCCGGTTAAATCACGTTTAGAAAAGTTTTTCGGGCTTTGAAGCCGTGGTCTATGGGTTTTTCTTGCTGACGTTTCGTCCACAAGTGCGGTGGACATTATCAAGGGCGATGAGGCAGTGGGCGAGGTGATCTCCCGTGATTTCCGCCTATCCATGGTACCAAGTGATTCGAAYTTCATATGCGACTTGCAGCGATGAAACTGAACATTTTTCTAAGAAAATTTCTGAAAAAAAGGMAAATCTTCTATTTTTGCTTGAATTTCGTCAAAATGCCAAAAATTAGTGGGTTCTTTTTGGCAATTCTCTTAAAAACCCACTTGTTAAAATTCCAGTCCAAATTCCATGTAACAATAAAAGTCGACATTCCTTCAAGTTTTTCAATGTTTAACTCTTTTTTCCAAAAATGCCACGTCATTGTTTTTAGGTGATTTTTCGGAATTAGTGAAAATTGCGTACACAAATTGTAGCGAAGAATTTGCTTACGTTCCTAAGAATAATTTCATTTGCGTTTTCGCTTGGTTTTTCAAAAATGTCAAGTGTTTTTACGAGATTTTATGCAAATTCCTTCAAAAGGACTTCTGAAACTGAAAAATTTTCTCAGAAAACTTTCTCTGAGAAAACAAATCTTCTCCAAAAATGTGAGATTTGAAGTTCCTTTGCAATCCTCGGATCAAAGTAATGATGTGATGATCAAACAGATGACTTAAGAATGCACCATTTTCGAACTTTGCTTAATGTACACAAACGTGAAAAGTTAGTGTTTGGACGTGATTTTGTGCAAATTTCTGCAAAGCCCCCCAAACCAGTCAACAAAAGTGGCTCAAGAATTGTGCTCAACTGCGGCTATCACGATCAGAAAATTGTTTCATTAGGAACTTTTTTAAGAATTTTTTTTGAGATTTTACTCTAAATTTGATTTAAATTTCACTTCCTCACAAATGCCTGTTTAGGAGTTATGGATCTGGGTCAATCTCAATTTTTCAATTTAAGTTTTCAATAGCGCTGGATTGGACTTCTCTCTAGTTTTTATAGGATCAACACAGATAATAGAAGCTTTCGAGCCATTTTTATAAAAATGGATAACTCAGGAGCTGATTTCGAAATTTTAAACAAAAGTTGAGACATCAAGTTTCAAAAAAATATCCTCAATTTTACAAAACCACCAAATATCTCAAAAACGGTAGGCTCTTAATAGTTAGACTTTGGTGCCGTATAACTTGAATAATCGTGCATAAATTGGATGTTTCGGATCGTAAACCAATATTCAAGTTCCGTCGTTCGGTAGAATTTCTTGTTGACGTTTCGCAAGCACGAGTGGCTTGCATCTTCAGAAGTGGTTTGCTTGAACGCTTACACTGTTTTCATCAGAACCCGCGTTCAGTTCTGCGGAAGAACTGAAC
>NW_026018611.1:2679047-2681850 GCF_020466585.1 Dendroctonus ponderosae
GTTCTTGAGAAACTTCGAAAAAAGCAGCGTCATGTTCAAGTGGATTTTGCAACTCAAAAAAAACCACGCAAATATAAAACTTCTTGAATTCAAGCATTTTTTGAGAAAACTGCCAACATTTCCCAGCCATGGTTCACTTTCTAAAAAGGCCATTTATTTCTCTCTAGAATGATGTACAAATGAGCGTTCTTGCTGATTTTGCCTCCGAGAAATGAGCAAAAACGGGACGGAAAACATGAAATTTTGCAATAATCTTGCACCGAAGTGTCTGATGAAAGTGAAGTTCATAAAGATAAAAGACTGTATTTATTCTACATAAACCCCCCCCGCCCCTGAATTTAAAGCTGGATCCGCCCCTGGTTGCTAATTGCCCGTTTCTGTCTCGTTCATCAGTGAGCATCATCATTATCGAGCCCTTTGGCCTAATCCATCCATCGATCGCCACCCCAACAGGTAAAAACCGCTACAACCCGTGGACTTTGTAAAACATCCTCAACTGTCCCATAAACAATGTGCAAAAGTGTCCGCTCTGAGCCGACTTGATAGTGGTCGAGTGGCCGATGCCGCCCCCCCGCTACGGTGGCGCTTGTAATTTTTTTTATTATCTGCCTGTTTTTCGGTTTTTCGGACCGCGATCGTCAACTGTCCCATAAATTTAGCTGCGCCTTTGTTTCGCGATTTCGGCAGGTGCCTCGGCCCTGAACGAGCCTCAACCCACTAGGCTAGATAGACTAGAGGGATGTTCACGTGATTAGCAGTTGCGAGGGCTGTTTGTTCATCTGTTGTCCTTTTTATTGGCTCTTGGGTGATTAATTAACCGGTCCGTTCCTGCATCGAATTAAGCGCCTCTATCAAGAGTCACAAGCAAAGGAAAGCGCCGAAATGTAAAGTTTTATGGCCGGACCGCCGGTGGTCCGAAAATAATTAAAAAACACATTTACGGCGACCCTAAAAAATCGGGATGCCTTCCTAATTGCTTATTACGGATTTATATCGATTTGGGTCTCTGGCTGGTACCAAATGGAGTTGTTCTTGTTGGCCGAGACGAGATCCGTTCAACAGTCTGCGGACTGGCATCTAATGCGTGCCCATCCTAGTGTGCGACGAAAGACAGTTTTTTTGTCAACCGATTAATTTTTGCTCCAGCGGCCCGTAAAGTCAAAGCGGGCCGATATTTGCTCGAATCCGCCCGTGTCCTGTCCAATCTCGCCCTTATTCGTCCACGACTTAAGACTCAGCCTGTGCGACGCCTTGTCAATTCGATTTTCTCCCAGAGTTGATCGGCATTTGTTCCGATGGACTTAAGATTCCTTAAGTAGGGGCAACCCTTTTATCTTTTTTCTTGTTTTGGGATCAAAGGAATGGGGCCCCCATTTACTGCCTACATTTTTGTTTCTCGTTTTTTGCGTCAGTTTTCTCGGGATTTTTCCCCAGATGCCACTTAGATGGTAGCCGCTAAAGCGGACACTTCACGGCAGGAAACAAAGAATCAGCTCCAAGTGCCTCATGGGGCCGCTGGTTACTCAGTTAACGTCCAGCTGGGGCCTTAATAGGGCTCGCATCCGTGTTACGGCGCGCATTTTCCCACCAACTCGATCGACGAAAAACGAGCCGCTCCAATGGCAACCTTTCCGAAAAAACACGAATAAATAACCATAACCGTATTGTTTTCAATTAATTTTATTCATAAAGATCAGGCGGGCTCCACTAGGGCCGCCTCTACGCCCCGGGCCAGTGGCGGGCGCACTTTGCACGCATTTTCCCCGATTTTTCTTGGGGCGTTTTGATGTCGGTTTCCGCTCGGTAAACCAGCCGTTTCCATTGTTTGGGGGGCAAAACATGGGGAAAATCAAGCTGGTGACGTTCGTGGCCGGTTTGGCTCGCGCGGCCTTCGATGCTACGCCCCTGGTGCCCGATTATGCATATAATAAGAAGTGCCTTTTGGAAACGAAACCAATAAAAACACAACGACCTGACGTAGTAAGATTAGTAGAGGCGCCTAACTTTCTCATTTGCGATGCGGAGTTTTCGATTTCTGTGCAGGACCGTAACACGCAATGAATTTTTCATATCAAAGTCCCTCTCAGTGGGAGCATTTCCGCGCGTTTCCACCATCCAAATCGACATTTTACACGATTTCTGGGTTTATCGGACGGGCAAAGTCCATCCGTTGAGCAGTCGGTGCGTGTTAATGCCAGGCAATTGTCTCCAAATGGCGATCATCAACTGTCTACTGAAACAATTCGATGCGAACGATGCGTTTCAGTGCGCCGACGACACAGCCATTGCCTTCACAGAACACGCCAAAGACGCGATTTTCACTTGTTTCGAGAGATTTGGGCCCGACGTTTCCCTAGCGCGCATGGCGGCACCGTCAGGGTTGTAGGTTCAGGCTGTAGGGGCTGGTCAATTGGAAATGTTGGGAGAAACTTGGGGAAGTTGCAAACTGATCTTGTAGGCGTCACTTTTCATGAAATTTCCGCTGGATAGTCGCGTCGCTTTGAACATTGCTTAACTGCGATTTTCGCCGAAAAGGTCGTCAATGTGGCCGATTTGCACGCAGCTTCGGACGCAAAACTTCACAAAAAATGGCCAATTTCGTTATGGAAAACTTCCAGTCTTTATTGCGACTAACTGAGATTTTTTGGACAAGTTTTAATTTTTTACAAACTTCTTGTTGGGTATTTCGCCTCAAAAATGTTTGCCTTTAAAAAAGACAGAATTTCCTCACGTCTTTTATTACAGATTGATAAATAGTGCTCCTATTTCGCCATGTATTGCATGCAATATATGGCGAAATAGG
>NW_026018611.1:2681950-2683171 GCF_020466585.1 Dendroctonus ponderosae
GCCCTCCCCAGCCCCAACATCTCGCACTCCACTATCATGCCTAATGCGATTGCAGCGCCCCCTCCTTTATATTTCCTATATTTAAATATTTAAATATGGTAATGCGCTCGTATAGGGGGATGTTTCAGTGGGTCGATCGCATGCCGAAGACGCAATAAGAATGTTCAAGTTATATGGAATGCTAAAGGCTTTTGCGCCATTCGTTCAGCGACGACGTTTCGTCAGCAGCCATGATTATCATCCGTAGACGTGTGTTTGGTTCGGGTCTAGCATGTGCCAATTTTGATTCGGATCGATCAAATTGAGCTGATTTGGTAACGTAGCTAACCGGTTTTTCGATCGGGTTTCTCACTCGCACACATAGAGTTGGATGGGAGATGCTGGAAGCCTTGCCGCTGCTGCGTTCAAACTTGCCACCTTGGGCGCTCAAAATTTCGCCGCTTTAAGCGGGGCAAAAATGGAAAGAAGGATCTTTAGCTACCTACGCGATCAGGGCATCTGCGTTATTGGAGAAAAATTGCAAATTTTCTGTCCTGACGCTCTCTAAACCCAAAAGGCAGCAATTTTCGAAAACGGTGGCCGAAGTTGAAGTTTTTCTGTGCGTTTGTAGACGTCCCGTCGGCCAGCAACCGAACGTTCTTCTTCGGAAAGTGTCCGAAATCGTGGTTTTGTTGAACTGCCGTTTAAGACGGAAAGCTTTTAAAATTTAGCGACAAAAGCGCCGATTCTGCGTGAAATCGCCCTAAAACATCGTGGCAGACACACCAAAATCCATGCTTTGTCCAAGTTCTGCCGCGTTTTAATGCCGTTTAGCGACAAATTTATTTTTGATAAAGTTAGAACTTGTTGATAAGTTCTATATTGTTGAGCCGGATTCATTTTTACAAACGACTTGTTGGGTATTTCGCCTCAAAAATGTTTGCCTTTAAAAAAGGCAGAATTTCCTCACGTCTTTTATTACAGATTGATAAATAGTGCTTCTATTTCGCCATATATTGCCCGAACCGAACGTTCTTCCTCGGAAAGTGTCCGAAATCGTTGCTTTGTTGAACTGCCGTTTAAGACGGGAAATTTGTCTAAGTTTTTAAAATTTAGCGACAAAAGCGCCGATTCTGCGTAAAATCGAGCAAAAACATCGTGGCAAACACACGAAAATCCATCCTTTGTCCAAGTTCTGCCGCGTTTTAATGTCATTTAGCGACAAATTTATTTCTGATAAAG
>NW_026018611.1:2683271-2685265 GCF_020466585.1 Dendroctonus ponderosae
TTGAAAAACCTATAAATTTGCTCAAAACGCCTTGAAACCTACATCAATATGATTTCAAGGAAGCGAGGAATGGAAAGAAATAGTTGAAAAACACGCCAGAAGTTTCAGTTCCGAAAAAACCGATATTTTCGAGTCTTTTTAGGCGTTGGAGCACTCACGATCTTTAATCGACGATTTCCTCTTTGTTATTGATCCAAACACTTTACAAATGCACTTTTGCGAGTTTCTTAAGGCAAAAGGAATCGACTGAGCGCGAAAAACACGCATGTGAAATTTTCATTTTTTGCCGGAATTTCTCTGAGGCTGAGGGTCGATTTTTTGAAAAAAATACAAATTTGGTCAAATTGCCTTGAAACCTACATAATTATTTTTGATTTTGGTGCTTTCCTGGCAGTTTTCGACTCGTCACGTTTATACCTGAACCAGAAATGTTTGTTTCTAACAGAGTTTCCGATCGACATTTTCAGCTCGAAGCTGTTTATGTGAATATCAGAAGTTTTTCAGCTTCCAGCTTGATTGTTTTACAAACTTCAGCTCCCCCCTTTTTTTGCATAAAAAACTGCAAAAAGTCCTTTCGTTTCTGTTGCCGTCGCCCTTTCTAAAACATTTATCCGTTTTAACCGCAACAGTCCAGAAATCTTCGAAAATTTGTTGTCAGTCTTTCTCTTTAATTGTATGCCATCAAGTGCAGATTTTTTCGTCTTGGGCAATTTTGTCTTCGGTCGAAATCCCAATTTTTTTCAATTTTTCGTGTATTCATTAACTTGTAACGGCAAAACCGACACTGATGGGTCGTTCGTTGGTCACGCCGCCGCATCTTCCCGTAAATCTACCCGATATTTTAGCGTCCCGCGCGTCCTTATCAAGTGTTAAAAGGACATTATTGTCCATTTATATGAGTCGCCACCCAAAGAGTGGCAGCACGGTAGCTGAGAAGCGATAAAAAGCGTAATTTAGATATGAAGACACCGCTTTCTACTTAGTTACAATGGTCGGCACCCACTCAACTTTATTACGCTCCGTATTTCGATGCTCGGACACTTCTTCGGCTTAAGAGCACCAATCGGACCAATCGATTGGCCAAACGCGACTAGCAATGACACGCCACTCACTGAATCGCCTGCAGTTTTCGCATTTTTTACTGCGTTCTGATCGAGAAAAGCATGCAATGTGCAGTTGTGTAGGGATTTGCTCAAAATCCCGCTGATCTCAACCCGTGGAGCGTTCAGACAGAGACTCTTAACAACAACAGAGACGCAAAACATCAGTGGCTAATTCGGTGGTCCCTCCGTGGGCCTAATGGCACATTTATACGGACTATTCGTCTATCAAACTTATCGCTACCAGAGGAGTTCGTCTCGAACTAGAGCGCGCTTCTTATCACGGGATATTGGAAAGTCGCCTGATCGAAAGAACCACATTTGTCTATGTGGTGAGGACAATCTGTTGATAGGCGAATTTCAGCAAACGGTTCCCAGGCCGATTTAAATACGGTCCCAAAGCCGGTTAAAGAGATCCATCACCAAAGGTACCGCGGCCCTTTGTCGAGCGGCTCGTCTCATTATGGGCCACACAATGCCAGGATGGGTACTTACATGGGATTAGGCCGGCTTGCGGTAGCCCTAGTTGAGTACCTCGAGTGGTGCCCCATTATCTGTCCCTCAGCCTCTTTGTCCCATGCTGACAGCCTTCACGTTGCCCGTCCGGATTCATCAGCCTGTCGATTTGTTTATTCAAAATATTTGCTCTGTCCTCTCGTATTTGGCACTGTGCACCACAGTCCAATCAAATCACGGCTAAGCGTGTCCTGACCGTCCAACAATCTCAACAATTATCAAAAGAAATAGCCTTCCCAGCCCATTCCTTGAAACTAGTGGGTTTTTTTTGTTCGGGTTTTTCGGCCGTCGTAAAATGGAATTTCTTCCTGACGTTTCGCAAGCACGAGTGGCTTGCATCTTCAGAAGTGGTTTGCTTGAACGCTTACACTGTTCTCA
>NW_026018611.1:2685365-2688394 GCF_020466585.1 Dendroctonus ponderosae
ATTTATTTCTCTCTAGAATGATGTACAAATGAGCGTTCTTGCTCATTTTGCCTCCGAGAAATGAGCAAAAACGGAACGGAAAACATGAAATTTTGACATAATCTTGCACCTAAGTGTCTGATATTCAAATTTCGCTTTCTGGGTCAAAACTACTCGAATGTCCTCATTAACGTTGTTTCGGCTGAATGGACTTTTCAATTCCCTATCCAACGATGCCAAAACGAATTCTGTGGCTTGTGTGCAAAACGGGACGGAAAACATTAAATTTTGCAATAATCTTGCGCCACCCTTGCACAAAACGGCCCTCATTTTTCTAAGTTCATAAACAACAGCAGACTGTATTTTTTCTACATAACACCCCCCTTCCCCCCGACTTTAAAGCTGGATCCTCCCCTGATTGTGTGTACTGCTTATGTACAAGTAATGCAAATAAAATAGATAGAGCGAGTTATTAAAGTAAAAATGTTCGGAAAATATCCAAATATTGACTAATGTAAGACAGAGACGCGAACGGATCGTCGCTACCAGTGGTTTCATCATAGTTTTGGCATATTATTAGTATTGCCTGAACAAACCGTAGGGACCATATTTTATTCGCGAAATACTCAGTGTCACGAATTTCGATTTGAACATGCAAACCAAATAAAACATTTGATTTCGGTCGGATACGGATATCGCAATGCATTTGGGGTCTTTCAACTCGACGAGCGGGATACATGATGGATTTTCGTTTAACTTTTCCAGTTACATCGTCGTCTTTAATTAAACCAAGCGGGGGCGTAAGGCACGATGATTAAAAGGCCAGACGTAATCAAAATACCCGCATTATTCCACCGATAAATTAAACCTCGCATAAGTTAGGATTGCGGACATAAGTCACAAAATACATATCAAATATTACTGGACCGAGGCGATTTTACAGGGCAATCCAACGATTCAAGTAGATATACAAATTTCCGATTCGCCCCGAAATGCGGGAAACAAAAAGATATGGGGTCAATTGTGGAGCAGCGGCGTCCCGAACCCACACCGTACTAAACTGTCCCCCTATGCCCAACTCTGGACAACTTCCAAATTTCTGGATATTACTTTATTGCGAACGGGTTTCAAGGGACAAGTCAAATAACCAATTATCGGATGGCTCGTTACGGGGGCACAAGGTTACACTCCGGTTTGATGTGATTTACTTGTAAACCCGGTTTCGGAACTAATTAAGATAATGCTGATGACATTTTAGATCTGTGTAGGCGGACAACAGCAATTGTTTTACTGCATCGGTAGTAAAAAGCTAATACAGCGCTAAAAAATCGAAATATTTAGAGAAAAGTCATAGTCGATTTGCTTGCAAGCATCTGAAATTGAAATCTTAATTTGTTGCAGGTTACTGGAATTGTTGGCAGAGCTGATGTTTTGGCATGCGTGTTTTTCCTTCTTTCCCTGTTGGCTTATCATGGGTAAGTTTACTTTGTCACATATTTCATATATTGCTTAAGTAGAGTCCTACTGACGTCTCAAATGACGCAAAAAGAGTTTCTACTCAATGTGACAATTCGGAAGTTTCAGGCCTCCAAAACATTGTTCTCTCTATTAGCTCACAAATTACAAGTTTATTTTCGTCCATAATACGCTCATCCATTTTACACCCACCCGGGTGAGCATTAATCGTGGTGAACGAGGGAGTTCCGGCTTTGCCACCAGCACATTTTTAGCGACTTAATTATTGGCCCTGTAGGATCCTTAATACTGAGAACCGAATCGACCGGATTTATTGTGTTCAGGGAATTTTTCCTTCGGTCTCACACGAAAACCAGCTTGTTTTGCGCGTAATTCCGCATAAGCACAAGACAGTTTAAATGTGCGCCCTTGGTCAGGACAGTCGTTCATTTGCTATTCATCTAAATTATCGGCTATCCATCTGCAATACTAATAATAAAAAATACGCACTCACCGAAAAATTACACAGTTAGGTACTTTAATACGTAACACCCTCATTTCATTGCAATATTTTTAGACACCTCTTTAAATAAGTATATTGTCAGAAGAAAGAGTGGCCAAAGTCGTATGTTCCAAAGGTTCACCCAACTTGAATTAACCCTTTCACATTAATCGAGACCAACTGAGAGCGTCCCACTAGGGCTACCATCAGGCCCGTCAGATTTTTCAAGGATTAATTATTAGAGCTTTACGGCCCTTAATCCCTAAACGGAATCTGTGGGATTTTCCCGATTTAAGGCTTTTCTATAAATTGCCTTCATTAAGCGACGGCGGTCGATATAAATTTTCCGGATAAGACGGGTAATCACAAAAATTATTGGTGCTAGTTGTGGGTTTTAGTAATTAATTTTATTATTTTAAAGCGAAGCCGCACATCGAATATTTACTGCGCGAAACGAATTATTAGAGAGTTATTGGTCGGCCAATACGTTCATGCAGTATTATAGTTTGCGCTATTTTGACACAAACGCCTGCGCAAATCAGTCAAAAAATAACTACTGCAAAATTAAAATACTGTTCGGTAGTATTTGTGCCCCGATACTGCACGTTTTATTTTCTACGTTAAACTGGCAGTTGACATTTCTGACGTCCGCTTGTAGGTTATTTCATTATAAACATAACTCAGTTTCACCCATTTCCAATTGACTACTTGTTTACATATGTAAACATTACGTTTGACTACGTATTAAATCTTGTATTACTTATACAATTGGTTCAAAATGCCACATTTTTACAGTGACGTTTAAACGGTTTCTTTTTTCCGATTTTAGCGCGACATAGAAGAGATGATTTGAATGCTTTCTCTAGTGAACGTCGAAATGCTTGTGTTAAGGCTTTAAAACGGGTGCCTCTAAGTGAAATCTATATGAGAAATTATCGTATTTGCTTAAGACATTTCATAACTGGTAAGTATTTGTTCAAAAAGTTGGGCAGCTGTGTTGCCCAACGAAAATTTAGGAAACAATTGTAGTCTCTAACCAGGTCAATCTGCCTGCCTACTCCCTATTTAAAAGGTTTTTAAAAAGAGCTAGAAT
>NW_026018611.1:2689393-2692066 GCF_020466585.1 Dendroctonus ponderosae
TCGACCAATTGAAATCCATACTGTGCTCGAATTTTGAAAAATTCTATTCTCCATGGTGCGATCATCTCTGGCTGATCCTGACCGGATTACTGAAAATCCCGTTTTTTATTTGAATCTCTTACTTGAAATTTATCACATTTGCTTTGAATTGTATTATTGTCCAGAGAAAGCATACCAATTTCAAATCGTATTCATAACAAGTTGATAGTAAATTTCCGGAAGAGTCGGATTGCTTAGAATACAATCCATTTTTCAGAAAGCAGGTAGCTAGGCTTAGGTTGTAAATTTATCTCGAAGGAACACTTAGGAGCGTTGCTCCTACATTTCTCCCGAGACCCGGATAAATACACCTATAATACATGTTTTTATGCATACACACGCCATTTCTGTTCTTGAAAGATTACATTGTGTTGTTTAAAGCTTGAGAACAGCTGAACATATTCTTGACAAAACCCCTTTTGAACATATACAGATAAAACAGAATAATACATTTAAACTTTCCGCTAAAGGGTTATTTTTAAGTTTCCAGTTGATCGACTATAACTTCCTTTTAATATCTTTTTTCCAAGCAAGTGAGCTAAATAAATTATGCAGTAAGGTCAAGATAGCATTCCTGGAAAGTTATTAAAACTTCTCACAGAGCAAAAATGTTTTGTTTCATTTCAACTCCGACACTGAAATTAGCGAAACGTCGAAAAGAAAACCGGGAGAGGTTTTTAATTTTGAAAGATATTAATAGTCGCTAGAATCAACTTAAGTTAAATGCCCAATTATTTTTCCATTAGAGTTTAGACGTCGCTTAGGTTTCTTAAGTAATTATTTTTTATTATTCTGACTTTAATAAATTGCTGAAAAGCTGTTTAAATAAATCCCCGGGAAAACATTGTTATAGATTATTTTACGAAATATGACCGAGTATAATGCCCCGATAGATGTTTCAGTTGATACGAAATATAGATGGTTTATACAGATAGATCACAAACATCATCATTAGAAAACACACAACTGCCGTGATGACTATCGTTTATTGTTCACGTTCGCTTAATGTTCAATAAAAAAGAATGCCTTTATTTTCTAGGTAGCAAGTACCGACCCTCTAATAACAAAAATGCCCATTTCATCTAGTGTAGCTAAAACAATTGGAAATACACATTTCTAAGCCGGGCATAATTTTAATATTGTGCAATGTCAGCCAAATTTCTCCGTAAAAAAACATTACAACAAAGCGTACTTTTAACGTATAAAAATAATTTCCAACTATCACACTGAACGTGTTTATGCTTTCAAGTTGAATGTATTAAAAATTTGTAATTTAAAAGTTTTTATTTGAAGTCTATATTGGCATTTGAAAACTTTTTACTGTCTGTATCGGATCTCATAAACTTTGAGGCTTAACACGTTTCCCGTGGTAGTAAAAATCAAAAGTTAAGATCGCTGAACTTGAGCAACACAGATCTGAAATTTTAGAAGTATGCAAACACGTTGGACCCATTGCAGCTTTAATTCAACCAATCGAGCATTAAATTATATAATGATTGCACGCAAAGCGAAATAAAAACTTCACTCAGAAAACTTTAAACATAGCGCGAAATATGATTTACAGTCAGGGGCAGTGCCTACCTCAAAATCCGAAAGCTTCCTGTGGAATTGCCGAATATCCAGAACCCGGTTAATATATATATTTCTGGATAAAATATACACGCGTAGAATATAAATATAAATCAAGACTATGGGCAACACGTGGGTATGAATATTTGATTAGCCGCAGACCGTGTTTCCAGACATGGAAAACGCTCTCGAATCAGCAGAAATGGATGTGAGCCTAATACTAAAATACGTTGGTCTTTTGTTTCGTATACGCTTTCTAATTTAATATATTGTTTCGGAGACCGACCGCCAGCAAGAAAAAATGTGAACATCACATAGGTATAGAAAGTTATAACGATTCAGATTAAACACCTGTGCTAATTTTAAAGGTTATGGACAAGATACAAATTTGTGTTTAAAAAATATATGATTAAAGATCCCAGATTCCGGTCTCAGATTCGATCATCCTGTCTAGTAATTTTATTAACGAATCCAATTTGACCTATAATTGTTTCTACTTTATAATTATTAAACCGCGATATGTAAATGTTTCGACACGACTGGAAATTCTATCCTCTTGGTTGTCGTTCATGAGCGTCATCTGGCTATTTCGGGTGCTTTTTTCCAGTTTAATTGAAAAATACGTTCTGAATACAACGTCGCTAGTTAATTAATCCAGAATTCGACCAGGTCCATAAATTACGGCCAGTTTTTCAACCGGCTCACCTGCACAGACAATTTATTACTGATTTTTTTCTCGCAGCAACTGCCGTGCACTACAATCCAGAAAATAAAATAAAATCGACCTTCACCTTACGAACAACTAGAAATCAAGTCCCAGAACGAAAACGGCGATGGATACCAATTTTAAGAATCGTTAATCCTCCACCTTTACAATTACTTTTTATATTTTTTATGTGTCTATACTTTCCTGACTGTGTTTCAATTCCAAATTAAATCTATTCCTGGGTTTCAGTCATTTATTGTCTCTATTTATTAATAAAAATACGTTTCGGTGTATTTTTCCACCATCATCAGTTTTTATGTGTAGCGTTGTTGCTGCTTTAAGCCTTGGCATGCATTTTT
>NW_026018611.1:2693065-2696343 GCF_020466585.1 Dendroctonus ponderosae
AGCACTATTTATCAATCTGTAATAAAGGACGTGAGGAAATTCTGTATTTTTTAAAGACAGAAATTTTTGAGGCGAAATACCCAAAAAGAAGTTTGTAAAAAACTATTATTATATTCTTTTCCTTCCTGGGTTTCAGTCAACGTGTGAAATAAAAATTTGTATATGTATAGTTTATTTCATAACGTTTCGGCGAGACAACAGCGCCATCATCAGATTTAAAATTCATACAAACTACAAACACCAATTTGCAATTACAATATGTTGTAATACAAAAACTAAAAATTATAAAGCGATGATAAGCAGAATAAATCTGATGATGGTGCTGTTGTTTCGCCGAAACGTTATGAAATAAACGATACACAAATTTCGATTTATTACACGCAGTCAGGAAAATAACTCAAAAAAAAATGTAATAAAAACTATATTGATTTCAGGCATTCACCAGAAGGACGTTCCTATGTATGGATTAGCATAGTGATGGGTGCGATGAGCATGATGGCGAAAGAAACCGGAGTGACCGTGTTTTTGATAAATCTCGGTTATGACATGTACCTGCAATGGCCGAACATTAAAAAGTAGGTGGTAGATCTAGGAAATGGCAAAATAGGACGTTAAAGTATTAACCTCGTCCTCATGGCAAATCATTTATAGAAAAGGGCTAAACATTTACTTCATTTTAACTATAAATGTGGCCCATATGGTTTTTTACGATCGATAAAATTCCAGATGCGCACACCGTATTGTTGTCATAAAATCTGCTGAACAGTAAACGTACGAAGTACCAAATTCAAAATAAAAATAAAACAGATCCACGTTTAATACGTTTCTATTGTCAATGGACATAACATGATTTATTTTATATACACCCCATAATGTTTATGAAGATATTCCGATATGCAATTACAGTGTCCGATTATTAGAGTCCTGTCGAATTGAAGAAACTAATTTATTATTTGCTAATGGCTTAGAATGTAAAATCTCATATCAACATTGGTGATTCATTTTAGGACAATCATAGAGTTGCGGTGGAATCAAGAATGCTTGGATTTCAGGTGCAGGGTAACCAAAGTGTTGTGCTCGGTAAGTAATATGTTCTTTTACTCACAAAAGTAGCTTACTAGCAAAATGAATCCGATAAATTTACTACGAGCTTTAAAAAGCTATGCTCTAAAGTAAAATCGAAAAAAATAGGCATGTCTTCACCTTATCGATGATCGGGACAACAATCACTCTCTTCTTCATTGTTCTTCGAAGTGACACATTTAGAAACACTTATACAGGGTGATTTACCTAGACCGTGCTTTACCGTCATAACGAGTCGGACCATGTTAAATACATTTAGCCCTCTAGCTATACAGTGTATATCAATCACTTAACTTTCTCATTTTAAATGCAAACCCCTCATTCCTTTAGCATGGTTGGGTTGACCCTCGAATTGCGAGTTTTGTTCACCCTACGTTTAAAACCTAGTTTTGTTAACTTATCTCTTTTATTATCTAGTTTTTGATATGTCAATTTTTTAAGAAAAAATGCCATTAGATGTTTACGGAACAAGCTATATAGAAATTTGGTAGGTAGGTAGCTGAAAGCCCCAGCTAACACCCCATATGACGTTAAGGTGCTCATTTTGTAGCATATGGGTGCATGCAACGTACAAACATTGATATAAAAACAATCCAAAAATCAGGTTTTCCGGATTGGCACCTACAAACTTTGATTCTGTTTGAAAATTTTGCTAGGATTAAACAGTAAGAAACTAAACGAGTCTATCAATCGTCAAGTTATCTACCAGATATAGCTATATAGAAAACTAATTCGTATTCCCATATTATTTCAGACTGTCGTGATACTCGCTCTTAGATTGGCAATTTTGCAGGGATCTCTACCGAGATTCTGTGAACAAGATAACCCGACAGCTTTTCACAGTTCAATATACGTCAGGTAAGCTCATCTTCCCTATTTACATGTTATTGCTGCGGATCGTGCAATTTTCCATTATATTGCAGAATGTAGAGAGTATTTTTGTATATTATTTAAGCCAGGGCAAAAATGGCTAAGTTCTTGAAGTCATGCTTCCCAAAATTAAAATTTGCTTGCTGATTAAGATAACTGAAAAATGAATAAAAACATTTGAAGTGAAAATTAAATTAGTCAATTTTATTTATATCAATGGCCCGGTTTACTTTATAATGCAAAAAATATATTCAGGTAACGTTCTGATTTATGCTTAATAAAATGTTGGTGGCCAACATTCCAACAAAATTCTGCTGTAATCGTAATGGCGTTTTCTGGTCATATTCAAACTATGTCATTTTCCAGGCCAGAATTTCCACTGGGCTAACAAAGTTCGAAATAGCAGAACACTGAAAAGTGGCGCCGTTCAATTTTAGATAATTAATCAACAGTGGTCTAATCCATTAGTAAACTACACAAAAAAGCTGAACGTGTTGGCTAAACCCAATAAAACAAAGCAAAAGCGTATTATTTAGAGACTGGCGAAAGTTTCATGTTTCCCAAGTTTTCCTGACATCGCAATTTTGATGAGAGTCGTCATTGCAGCACATGAAAATAACGATAAAACATTAAGCTGGTTTCCAAAGTTTTAAGACTTTTATTATTAATGATTGGTAGACTAACGTTCTTTCTCTAAGCATACTTTTCATTAAAACGAATACCCTAATAGGTACAAGTGAACATATTAAAACTTTGACAATCTAGCACATTATAATGTTGTTTTCGTTTCGGGTCTGCTGGTAATGGCGCTTTCCTTATGGGAATTAAGGCTAGGACAACATTTTGGGGAGCTTTACTACAAAGCAGTAATTTATTGAGGGAAAAAAATCAACTCACAAGTCCGCACCAACACTTGAGCTGCAATGATAATATTGTTAGGGTTAAATTTCAGGAAGAATACGATCGATGCAAAATTCAATAATTTTAATGAACGCTTTGCACCGTCACCGTCAAAATCAATAATCCATCTCCCCTGGCAACCCCACTAGTTGTTTTTCCCACAGAATATCCCCCCAGGGATGTTCTGTGTTGTTGCCCGGAAGTACCGCCGCGCCGTCTCCTGTCCTAGCCATGGAGTAGCCCCGATGTTGCCACTCCCGTCCTGGGTGTGTCCCACTTACCAGTGTTGCCGCTCTGGCCGTGGTTGCTCCGTTTTCCCAGGTTGCTTACAATATACAGGGTTGCTCATTAGTGCGTCAAAGTGCGATATCTCAGTAAATATGAAGTTTACAAGAAAATTCGTCCAACGAAAGTTTTTCACGTTT
>NW_026018611.1:2696443-2697862 GCF_020466585.1 Dendroctonus ponderosae
ATTTTTTAAAGACATAAATTTTTGAGGCAAAATACACAAAAAGAAGTTTGTAAAAAATGAATCCGCCTCAACAATATAGAACTTTCCTATAATAGTTTTTATTACACATATTGGATTTTGACTGAACATGAATTCCCCACAAGCACAGGATAACTTAACAAATAAATTGCTGTTTTAGTTTTACCATTCTCGAACCGAAACGGAAATATTTATTCAAAGTCTGACACGAGAACGGGCCCTTAACTCATTCCCTATGAAGTTTCGGGACTATTCCCAATATCCCAGCTTCATTAAAGCGAAGAACTTCCTGTTGGCCCGCCGGACCTTAACGGTGTCCGACTTTGAAATAAACTTTGGCTTCAGTTCCGGCATGTTTTAAATTTTAGATGTTTTAGACGCTCAAAATGGGTTTCTGTGGAACAGAGAGCCACTGTGTTGTATTTTCAATGCAATCATTAAGGGAAAAAAGTCTAGAAATTATCTTTGTCTCATGGAGTCTACAAGAGTAACGTCTTAATTCCCAGCCCTGAAGCAAATTCATGTTTCTTTTTAAATTTTCATGCCGAATTGGGAAAATGTTTGCTACTTAGCGCTCAGATGGAGTGCCGAACATAGGATTTTGAGGGAACCAGAGTTGATAACTTACAACTCAAGTGGGAAAGGAATGTTCATCAGTGCCCTTGTAGGTACCTACTTATTTTATTTGGTTGAGTCTTTGAACTTAAAGCGGAGACCAACACTTCCGCGTCAACTTAAATGCTATAAAATTAGCATTTATAAGGTGACTCAAGTGTATTTTAAATTAAGTTTCCGAAAAGCTTGTTGTCAGTGGCCGACCCGATTTCGGTGCCAAAAACGATACATGATTGTAGCAAGAAGCCCATAAAGTATGTATACCTCGATTTCGAACAACCCAAGCCAAGATTGCTTTTATTCTTCTTTTCCTTCGAACTTTGGGGGTGAATTCGGTATGATTTGTTGTTGCTGGCTTGTCTGCCTGCTATGTTGGCAAACTTCAATGGAAGTTCGCGATTGGTTTTAAAATTTAAAACGACTGATAAACGTCGGTTGTATTTTTAAGTGACGACCTGAAAGTTGAATGCGCCCAAGTTTTATTCAATTAGGAATCGATATTTATTTCAGTTCATGCAAATCATAATTAATGTAAGTAAAAATTATACATCAGTGTTCATTTGCTGTATAAACTTTGGAATAGCGGCTCTCCACTATTCTATTTGCTCAAAAAACGGAAGCCAAACTATTTATCTTTTATTTGATATATTTTTTATTCCCTTTCCACATAGCAAAATGATATTCCCAGAACATACCTGGAACATTCATGTGATGTACATGCATATTCCTGGGACATACATGAGTTCCATTATGAACATTCCATGTATGTCCCAGGAATCTGTCAGA
>NW_026018611.1:2697962-2701997 GCF_020466585.1 Dendroctonus ponderosae
ATTATATTGTGATGAATGATTACAGAACTATGCGTCTTCTGTCTAGCTGAATATACGGTTTTCCTCTGGCGCTCCATTTGTTTACTCCTGTTCAAAATAACTTCAAAATTCGCTTTATCCGTCAAACTTGTCTTTATCTACGATAAATGCCAATGGTACCAACCGAATGATCATAAGAAACCTATGATCCGTCACTTAACAGCCACTTTTCCAAGTCACTCTCGCGGTTGCAACTATAAAATGGCTTCTATCTCAAGTGTCAAAAGTCACTCAAGTCGTTCTTCGATAAGTGTCTCTCAAGTGACACTTGGCACTTGGACTATAAATACGGCCATCAGGCGCGAAGAGGCCGGAGTGGGGGTCGCCATGGCCGAGAAAAGTCGATTTACCCTCCCATAAAAAGTTATCACTTCAAAAATATATTTTCTACTGCACAAATAGAAAATTAGGACTGATTTTTAATAATACCAATATCTCGAAGATACTTTATTACGGTGGTAACAATAGACGACAAGACGGAATATCGCAAACGAAACGGGTGCAAAATAAATTCAAAATTGTATTACAAAAACAATGCAAATAATTAGCGAATGAATCAGTCCTCATGGGGCGAGGCGACACAATATACCTACAATATGTATGTCTTGGCACCAATCGAGACCAAGGTTAGTGAATAAATAGGCTCGGTCCAGGTAATGGAACTTCACATCTTCAATACCTACATAGTACAGAGCAATAAAAAAGAAATGTTCGGAATTGTCAGACAAATGTACGCTCTATCGATATGTACCGTAACAAGAACTACGCTCGTTGGCCCACTTTTCAAGAAATAAAGTTTTCAAACTGACTTGCAAAACTATTTCGCTACGAAGCCGCATATGCAACAGTCAGTGCAAAAATTGGCCAGTATTTCATAAAACTGGAAATGCAAGTGCAACTTTTACAAAAACGAAAAAATAGTGTTTTTCAAAAATTATTTTTTTGCCACTAACCACACAAAACTGCCATTGAAGCGAAATTTTCGGAAACGAGACAAAAAATTACACTTTATGCAAAATCGGGATCAATATTTCTTGTTTAGATCCCTTTGTACAGAAATAAATTTTCGCGAAAAAAGCAAAATTTTCTCTAAAAGGGGAAAAGTGCTTTTCGTCCAGTATTACAACAAGCATTTCTCCAGCTGCGACTGTTTTCGAGAAATAAATTTTCGACTGTTGCACAGCCGTTCCACTGTTACGTCCACTGGTGTACCAAAATGTTAAAAAAATCACCCGAAAGTGCAATTAAAGCGAAATGTTTGACGTTGTGGGATTGCATGGGGACAATCAATTGTTAACTCATAATTCTATAAATTATGATTTATTTCTATGTTTGAACAAAAAGGTCTAAACTACACTAATTTTCCAGCGAGATAAAATCTTAATTCTTTCTTAAAACAAAGCCGAAATGAGACTTATCTTTATCTATAATGAGTCTGGCGTCAGCAGGGTTGCCAGGTCCGAAAATCGAGTTTCGGTAGATACGCTCGACACTTTTCGGTAGAAAATCGGGAGACTCATTTTTCTTTCATCATTAAAGGCTCCATAAAATCGCGCGTTTTTCAAAATTTTTAAACTTACAGGAATACTAAAATAAACATGATAAACATAGATTAACCTGTGAAAATATCCGTTCAACTTGGCTGATGAGTGAGGTAGAATAAGCAGGTTACAAATAAACTTGGAAACACAAATGTATCAGCTCCATATTTCAATATTTGTACTTGGCTCCACAACTCTTCAATATTTCCAGAATTTTTTTAAATTTCTTCAACATTTCGCAACAGACGTCATTCTGTGTCCAGACCTTGTAATTCACTATCATTTATTAAATTTGGAAATATCATTGCAACACCAGAAATATCGGATTGTAGGGAACCTGATTTCACTATTGAAGGATCCATAAAACATAATTTTATCAATATGGCGGGCTTGATTGCATGAACCTACTTTGATCATTAATGGAAATATGTTATATTATTTTAAGTAATCCACGGAAATTTTTTCAATTTTTGTTTGTTACTTTTCGGTAGAAATCGGTAGGTTCCTTGACAAATCGGTAGACCTGGCATCTCTGGGTGTCACACACATTCATGGGTTAAAAATAGAACCACAACCGCCGGAATAGTGCACAGGGAGTGTTTTACATCGTTGCCATTTAGGGCTCATTTTCGAGAGTCTACCCTTAACAGGCATCAAGAAAAAATGTAAAAATCGTCAACATTTTTTTTAGAAACTATAAAAAAATGTATGATTGATCCAGTGTACCAAGAATTTCTCTGGTTAGTCCAAGTTAAAAAAAATATATAATTTTTCTACGAACCCGCATATGCTAGCGTCAGGGTAAAAATTCGCTAAAAATGAAAAAACTGTTGATGTTAGCCAAATTGTCTCCACCATTAGGTAAAAGTGCACTTTAACCAGCGCTAGAACAAGCGTTTCTCAGGCTATAACAGTTTTGGAGATGGCAAAATACATGTTCGTATAATCCCCTTTGTAAAGCCAATCCGCTGTATAGTCATGGTGCATAAAAATGTTTGAAAATTTGCCACAAATCACCGGAACGCTTGTAACACTCTTTGAGATACGAAGGATTCTAAGAACTAATCATGAAGCACGGATAAGGGCTTCTTCATTGACAATTACAATACCTTTTTATTATTATGCCCAATGGAATGTGGAGAGTACAATCTAACATAAAGGCCACTCTCAGTACAAATAACTATATTATCACCTTTTATAATCCCAATAGTACAATGTCTGACAGGATTAAAACAATTCGAGTGGGGTTAATGCCCTTCTGAGCTCTGAGAGATGAGCAGGCAATTAAACTTTAATTATTTGTTATTAACACATTATAAGAATGGTGAAAATGGCTTTGTGTCGCATCAAGAAAATGCCATTCTAATAATGGCATTTTTTTAGCGATAGTTTCAATCACGAAGATATTATTGTTTGAATAGTTGATTAAAAGGGCAATCAACATATCGATCGATTTTATGACTTATTTGGTTTGTAAGCAATAAATTGGCGATAAAATCGTTTGCTTTTGTTCTGATTCAATATACTATCATGTTTAATTAGTGCAAATGTGACTGTCCTTTTATCGATTGAAAGTACGATACCAACCAATCTAAATATGCTGCTTTTATTAGTTTACTAGGTTCCGACCGCTTTCGACATTTAATATAGTGAAATGAGATCAGTTTGGTTTGTTTCGTAAATGCATCGAAAATAAATCTAAATTAGATGCTGGAAACGTATGCCATAAAACGAACAAGAAGTACTGATAAATTGCAGATTAGATTAAGCAAGTAATTGTCATTTAATTGTAAAATAATAAAATCACTGAAATGATCTAAGGCCCATCTATGGAATATGGAAATTAGTCAGCAATATTTACGTTATTCGTGGACGAAGGCTAAGAGGCATGGGGAAATACGCGTCTTGGTCGGGAAGGAAGTTGTTAGGCGTGTGTCGATTGTTGAATCCCAATTAGAATTCTAATTAAGTCCCGTGTGCACATATCCGATCGATTATGTTTCCACTCTACAGGAGATTTTATTAAGCGTTTATCTGCCTTTCAAGTACTTTATCAACTGGAAAATTTTTCAGTGATGACAGAATGTTTGATAGTATTGAAGTAGCTTGGATGTTTACAAGACTGGTTGTTTGCCAAAGTCCATTCTCGAACTTTCCATTTTATTACCATTTGTAGTTATTAGTTTGGTTTGGTTGTTGGTTATAGATAGGCAAATGAGATCGAAACGTTGCCTTTTGCTTTATCACTCATCTGGCCGATGTACATTATATTAGATTAATTCAAAAGAGATACACTTTCGGGGCCATTCCTTGAAACTAATGGGTTTTTCGGGTTTTCAGGCCGTCGTTCGGTAAAATTTCTTCTTGACGTTTCGCAAGCACGAGTGGCTTGCATCTTCAGAAGTGGTTTGCTTGAACGCTTACACTGTTCTCATCAGAACCCGCGTTCAGTTCT
>NW_026018611.1:2702097-2704410 GCF_020466585.1 Dendroctonus ponderosae
GCTAAAAGATCCAAAAAAAGGTCCGATGCAACAGAATTGAATGCTTTGAGAAAAATATTTTGCATGTGTCCACGTTGATGAAGACGTACTGAGAGAATTGTTTCTGTTAATAAACTCGAGTAGGTACCTACATTGGCGGCAATTTAAGGCAAACAAAGAAACCGTTCTGAATCTACTAATCGACAGAAAGCATTACTTGTTCAACGTGCGTTTTAAATGAATTTTCCAAAACCTTGAATATTAGAAAGCTTTCAAATGTGCTATTTGCAAATGTTCGCAGCTTCCATGCGGTAAACGGCTGAAGAATTCAGCAAAGTCGGCAACGGCAAGAAGTATTTCAAAGAAATCATTAGAGGCAAAATACATTCAAAATGTATGTATGTTATTATCGCATTGACTTGACGATGTATTGAAAGACAGACATAAAGTTACGATTGAGAAGTCGGGCTTGCAAATCGGGGCGGAAACCTCCAGCGTGTTTGAAAACTGATAGAGAAAAAGAGGATAGAAAAGCCATATCATAGCCATCATCTATCATTTCAAGAGTCTACAACGAAATTGCATACGTTAGCTAACATACAACGCAAAGACGATTGACAGGTCAATCAACCAGATTATTACGAGTAATATTAAAGGTTGATAAAAACTTCTAACAAACATTTCAAATTCTGTCATCAGTAGATACGAATTAAAGATGATGAGAGGGTTCGAAAGCCTTCACTTTCACTGACAAGCGTGTTCAGTCAAGAATCGAACACACAGCGTTTGAGAACAAAAAGCAATTGTAAATAAGCGTCCGAAGCCGGTTGTTTCTAATGGGGAATAACCGAGCGGCCAAGGGCGGCCATTTGTAACGCAAACAAGCGCATCACGTTCGCTTTAGGGAGATAAACAAAACACAAACATGTAAATGTCTATGTTGCTCGGTGCAAGGCTGAGCAAACACGTATGTATGTCCTTTTTCCTCGAAAGGGATATCAATTTGAAAATTGTCTAACACGCGATATCTTGGACACTAATAGATTCGCAAACAATAATAAATAGATCAGATCGGTCAGTAGGTTTGTAAATAGGTCATTTCTGGACTTGTTGGTCTGAGTTGGTTTTGGATTCTACAGGGTTATTCACGCTAGACGGCACGGACGTTTGCGGCTAGYCCGTTTGTTTTTTGCAAAGTATTATTTTATGAATCCACTGGCGCCTATCGGGTGCACATTTTAAAAATATTTTTGTAATGTACACTGTCCCACAAGCCCTAAAAGTATCAACGTTTTTCTAAATGAAATACCCTATTATTATTGCATTTTTGACTTATATATAACTTGATTAATTTAAATACAACCCCATATTTTTTAGCTTACCAAGAAATGCAATTTTTAATTACCTATCGAATGGTACAAAATCCACCAAATAATGGTTCTGTGCACCATTTGGTGTTTTTTTTAATTAAAAGGTTAAATAACATATCAACAATAACATAAAACAAAGGCAAATTATTTATAACAAATGTTCGAACTGTTGACCCTCCATTTCCAGGCACTTTTCTGTAAATTATTTTTACAAAACCACTGTTAACTCTGGACAACATTTGCGGATTTACAGTTTTAAAAGCGTCTCTTATGCATGTTTTCAAATAGTGTGAAGTTGTCGGAAGCGTATGGTAGAAAATTCCTTTTACGTACCCCCACAAAAAGAAATCTACTGGAGTTAAGTCCGGAGATCTGGGGGGCCAATTTTGAAACCCGATTCTGCCAATCCATCTGTTTTGAAAGTTGGCATTTAAAAATTGTCGAACTTCGCAGTGAATGAGGCGGAGCTCCATTCAATTGAAGCCACATGTTGGTTCTAATATTGAAAAGGACCTCTTCTAATAATATGGAGAGATGGTTTAATAGAAACTGAAGAAACATCAAACCATTTAGATGACCTTCACAAAAATAGGGTCCAATTAAATATTGGCCCAGTATTCCACCCCACACATTAACTGACCATCTTTTTGATTTTTCATGACCCTGTATGCGCGCGGATTCGTATCAGAATAATAATGAAAGTTGTGTCTATTCACGAGACCATTGTTATGAAAAGTACATTCATCASTAAATAACARATTTTCGAAAAACTTTTCATTTTCTGCCACTTTATCTAACACCCACATGCAAAACTCAGTTCGGTTTTCAAAATCATTTCCATAAAGTTCTTGGCAAAGCTGAATTTCATAAGGATAAAAGTGGTGCTTTTTGATAATTCTGGAAATACTTGATTGACTAATGTTAGTACTGTTGGATATTAGATTTTGACTAACATTGGGATTTT
>NW_026018611.1:2704510-2707655 GCF_020466585.1 Dendroctonus ponderosae
TTTCTCTTACAGCTTGAGCCTAAGTGTGTCGCAGGATACCCTCTAGGTGATAGTTCTTGATTACTTTTTGATAAATAATTCGTTCTTATTGTAAAATGGGAGCACTATTTATCAATCTGTAATAAAAGACGTGAGGAAATTCTGTCTTTTTTTAAGATTTTTGAGGCGAAATACCCAAAAAGAAGTTTGTAAAAAATGAATCCGCCTCATCAATATAGAACTTATCTACGTATGTTGTTATTTAAACAAGCATTGAATTCCTAGCATCATGAGAACTTGTTGATGGTAGCTGTCAGGAAAATCGATAACTTAATCGAAATTGCGAACCACGACAAAACGATTTTATTTATAATAATTAATTACATCTTACAATATTGGAGCAGCGAGTATAGTTCAGAATCCATTTATATAGGAATAAGAATGATACAAAAAGGTGTTACGTAGTCTCTCCTCTCTACCTCTGCCATTAGTAGAGATCTTCTTTTATTCATATTAAATCATGCTGCTGCAGTTGACATTAAAATTCAAAACAATATTAAGTTAATGGGATAAATATTTTTAAGGGACGGTTGGTCGTGCATATTTGATAGCGGAAATACTGCCATACAGGGCTCTTTAGCCGTCAAGTAGTTTACGTATCCTGAATAATACATACACGGTCGAATTTGCTTAAATTAAGGTGGCTCAATTAGGCATTCAACCCGAGCATTTTCGCCCCAGACAACTATGAGCCCAATTCGAGAATGGGTTCCACTTTTAAAGCTGGTAGCTCAGGTTGATGATTAATTGCCCGAACCCATGCACCAATAACAATGGCCCAGCTCACTAATCGATTTTTAGAATTCAAGATTTAAATTCGTTATTTCATATTACAGTTGACTGAAGTTAATTATTCCATGTAGAACAGCAACCATTGCGGTTTAGTTTCTGAGGTGTTTTTGTGGCAAAAAACACACTCAAACGTAATGCCAGAAGGGGAAAAAATTGACAATTTGGGTACGACTATGGTTTACGGTGGTTGTAGATTTACGTTAATAGGGCAGGAATTGTCGGGAATTAGTGTCACGAAATACCGAAAAGGAGCAATTTACTTTGATATGCTAATACTGAAAAGCACTATGTATAAATTAAGATCGACGTTTCCAGGTAAATTATTACAGTTGATTAATTATATCCTTATAATACTTAAAAGCTGCATGGGGGAATGTTTAAAGTAGCTCCAGCCATGCTAGTTTTCAACGTAATAGTATTACTAGATAAAATCATATTCCTCAGTAACTGGTTAAAGGCATTTTTATAATTTGTCTGAAGGACTTTCATTGCCACACCCAGGATCAAAGGCTCACTTAATTCCCAATGTCTTAAATAAATTCTTCAGGTCAGTGATTATCATTTCAGGCGAATAATAAATATAAGGCGGTGGAGTAGTGATTTGCTAGATATGCCAGAGTTTGCAAATTGTCGGTGGTGACCAATTTTTCTGAAAATCTTAAAATTATCAGAAGAAAACTTTTACCGCCCACCCATATTTCGAAGAGAAAAGCGCATGAAGAAACAATACCACGAAATATGTTCAAATTATTTATTAGAAAATATTATTATTTGCTTCTGTAAGCAACCTGGGAAAACGGAGCAACCACGGCGAGAGCGGCAACACTGGTAGGCGGGACACGCCCAGGACGGGAGTGGCAACATCGGGACTGGCTGGGACAGGAGACGGCGCGGCGGTACTTCCGGGAGAACAACGGGAAACACAGAACATCCCTGGAGGGGGGAAGGTTCTGTGGGAGAAACAACTGGTGGCGTTGCCACGGGAGATGGGTTATTATTGATTTGACGGTGACGGTGCAAGGCGTTCATTAAAATTATTGAATTTTGCATCGATCGTATTCTTCCTTAAATTTAACCCTAACAATATTATCATTGCAGCTCAAGTGTTGGTGCGGACTTGTGAGTTGATTTTTTTCCCTCAATAAATTACTGCTTTGTAGTAAAGCTCCCCAAAATGTTGTCCTAGCCTTAATTCCCATAAGGAAAGCGCCATTACCAGCAGACCCGAAACGAAAACAACATTATAATGTGCTAGATTGTCAAAGTTTTAATACGTTTACTTGTACCTATTAGGGTATTCGTTTTAATGAAAAGTATGCTTAGAGAAAGAACGAAAGCCATTGCTGTTTTACACGAACGTACAGATCAAAAATTCTGAAGTATACTAGTGATACTTGCTTATTCCAAACTGGGTTTTACATTTTATGCCAGTCCACTTTTAGATACTTTTTTCTGTCATTTATCTCCCTTTTATTTTCTCGGTCGAAGTCCGAAGGGCTAAATCTAATTTTTAGACTCGTAAACGAAGCTCGTATTGTAAGTGAACCCTTCCTTTGCATCGCAATGAATTGCACCATTCTAAATTCCCTAAAAGCTCACTTTTAATCAGCCCATAACTTCTTGAACCAATTTCAGGAATGCTCAAGCGGTCCGCGTGGCCTGCATACGAAATATCCCCGGGTTTGGTAAGGAAACGTTTAAAAATAGGCCCGCTAAAGTTGTACCTAAATTCAAGGTATTAGTTGAGACAAAAAATACAATGACATTTCACGTTAATCTAAACAATATGTTAAATCTATGCAGTTTAAGCGTGACAACTTGTGATAAACAAGATGTTACAGACGACATACGATCGTTGGAATTCCTGTATATTTCGAAATAATGAGACGCATCGATGTCATCCATTCAAGGTGCGGCTACGAATTTGTGCAGACTTGAATGCAACCCGGAAGAGAGCAGGGCTCCTATGAATATTTATATTCATAAATTCATATACCCACGTATTCACGTGGGTATATATTTGCGAAGTCATGATACATATTTAAAAGCCAAAGTGCCGTTAGCAAGGGTAGCTTTTTAAAATCTGCTCTTTGCTAAAGATGAATTTGTACACGCAATCAACCCCAATAGTACTTGTCCGTTTGGAGCCATTTCATTAGCCATAATTGTATATACTTTCCTGACTGTGTTTCAATTAAAGAGATAAAGGAAATTCTATAAACTTTCTAGACCTAACAATATGTATATGTAATTATGATAACAACGGGGAAATCAAAATAAATTGGTACACAAAGGAGGTATGGTCTAGTAGGTA
>NW_026018611.1:2708654-2714275 GCF_020466585.1 Dendroctonus ponderosae
TGCTCATTTATTTTTTATGCAACTTATTGAGTAATCTATTGGTATATTTGTATATAATGATCCGATGGTTCTTTGGTATTTTTTGTTGTTTTATAAAATCACAAAAACTCCATGAGTCTTTAATGTAATATTGTGACTTAATACATTACTCAAAACTGCTGACAGATATTTAGATAATTGGTACGTTGGAGCATTTATGTTACTAACTATCGGTCGTAATGGAATGTTTTCCTTATGAAGCTTTGATAGGCCATATATAAATGGTGCTCGGCCATTGTTGCAAGATAGTGTTCGTTTCAAATTATCTGTTATGAATTTCTTTTTATGCCATAAATTTATTATTTTATTTAGTTTTGTTTGTATATTGGTAGTCAGATCTTTTTTCCGGTTTATATGTTTTTATATCATTTATTAAGCCTAGCATTTCCGTTTTGTATTCTCTACTTTTTAACATAATTACAGTTTTGTTACATTTATCTGCCGTTAGTATGCAAATGTTTGTGTTTTCATTTTCATTCAAGAATAATTCTACGTGCGGCTTTTCACATAAAATTCAATATCTTGTACTCGACCAACTTACAACTTCCTTACGAATAGACGAATTATTGTTAGTCAGCGTAAATGATGACAAACAAGAAGAAAAATCATGCAGTTTCGCTGTATAACGTACGCGTTGAACATATTTCATGTATTGACAATTACACAATATTGCCAGTAATCCGGAGCCATTTAGGATCGAAACCAAGGCAATTGAATAAGAACCGCGATTCACGGGTAATAAATTAATGACTATTGGGTCCAATGTTATTATTCGCAGGTGGCCCTTTAACAAAGAGGCAAACCGACCAGTGGACAAATGTGACAGATCGGTGAATATCAGGAAAGTTATCATGTCGAAGCCAATGGCCAGCTATTAAGTCCTGAATCATGCCACACATAATCGGTTCTCGGGTAAACAAAGGCCAAAATTTGAGGTGGAATTTCAGTAATATACGTCCTAAGTGTTCTTTTTGAAAGATGGGAAAGAGGAGTAAAAAATGTGTAAATTCTGAATTATAAACAGAAGCGCAATACAGTGTTCTACCAAACTAAACACAGTCCAAGAGCTTATTTAAACCAATTTTTTTGTGGACTGTCTATAAGAAATCATTTTAAATGTTCGTCAAATTGCTTCAACGTTGTTTTGTCGAAGAGCTGCGTAAAATATCACAAGTTCCTCGAAACGTTGAGTACATCTTTAATATGGCTTCACTTTATAATGTTCTTAGCTGACCCACTAGGAGTTCTACCAAGTTAGTCTTTCTTCTAGTTCTAAAGACTTTCATTGGGTGAAACCTAGTTAGTTTCATAAGCGATGTATTTACCGATAACTAATTCGAATCACCTTACCGCTGCAGTGCTTTGTAAAATTAACTTTTTGCGTTCGCCTGTTACGGTGCAAAACCAAATTTCAAAAAGGTATCAACCAGTAATATTCGAAGTATTTCTCTACTTGACATGATCTTCACAAAAATAGTAGATAATAGAAGGTTGCTTATCAACAAAGAAAAATGTAGTTTTTCATTGTGCATAATTCACGAAATAAATAATGTGCCAGCACTTAAAAAATCACCAGTTCCATTTGCTCATTAATTAAACTGGAGCAATGCGATATCCCTAAAACAGATGTAGAATAAATATTTGGACTGTGCAAATATTCCCGCAAAACGGTTACACTCAGCACGCAGGCCAGCATTTGGCATATTAGTTTCTGATCCCTTAATTTATTGTTATTAAATGACTTGTGTTTGGTTTGCAATCGATTCTTAGGGGGTTTGGACGTGGCCAAGTCAAGTATTGGGGGTATTTTGTTGGCTGAGCTATTTTAGATCAAATCACATTTAAAAAAATGTTGCTTGTCAAGCTGCATTAAAATTTTTTCACATTTTTGCAGTCTTGCATTTGTTATCTTTTTCGAATGACTAGTGTCGTTGGCAAACCGTAACAAAGCATTCTTGCTCGATTTGGTTGAGGCTGAAAACCTTGTTGAATAACTCGATCTTTGTCCGTGACGCTCCACAGTTCCCATAATTGTTAAATCAGTTAAATCAAAATTTGGTTTTTCGTTTTTGTCTATTATTATTTAATTAAGCGAAGAAGTGTGTGCAACCTTTACGAGGCTTCTAGCGCTATCGATTTAAAATTAAAAGGAGTGCAGACTGGTTTACTTTATAGCCCTGGGCAAAATTACAAAGAAGAAAGAACTGAGAACATGCCTTCGTGTCACTTAAGGCGATATTTCTTTTGTGATAAATGAATCGAGATGACAAAGAAGTACACTAATTACTTAGGTTTGTTGTTTTAGAGCCTTGCAATCTGGACGCTTTGAAAGTTTTCAACGAAAAACTGTGAAAGGGATAAATAAAGATTTGGCTCGGWTTTTCACAATAGACCATCGTTTTTTATTATTYCATATTACATTTTCKATTCCAAGTACACCTTCGCTTTTTTAATAACTCTGGAAATTTAAGTTTTGATRTCTGTCCCAAATATYAATATGTTGTTGTCAAAATTGTCCCTTGGGGAGTACGAGAAAAATATTGAAAATTTTTTTCGCAAATTTCTARAAGATATTAACAGTTGACGATCGAATTTCAACGTTGTTATTAAGCATTATTTTGAAATTGTYCCATGTTTAATTGGTAGCATATTGGAATACTTAAGCATTCAAAAAGACAAATTACGATCTTTGCTTCAAATTACGAACATTTTTGACATCAAAAAAGTTCTCTTCTACAATTTTTTGATGAAAAGTCACAGCGGCAATGATGAATGATGTTGTTTGTCATTAACAGATAGTTACAGGTGGATAGCCCTTGTCAATAATAACAATAATTTGTCAAACTGTGACTTACCTTGAATTTCCTTTCACGAATTTGCGAATATGCGATTAGTTCAGGGGAAATGATACAGTAACATAGCAGAAGCTGAAAGAACTCACGCCAACAAAGGGCGAGGAGAGTGGTTAGAGCACAATAACTGACACTTTCCCAAGCATCAAATAAATACCGAGGAAGGACTACATTCCTACCACGTTTGTACGATACACACAGCACAAGGAGTAATTATTTGAAGGTAATTAACTGAATACGAGAAGCTGCTTGATAAGAGTGGATAATAAGGATATTACACAGGCACTAGCTTGTTTGGACGCCCAATTCGAGTTTGTGATAACAGGTTGACATTTCGAAAGTACGTACGTTCCGCAATGAACAAATCTTGTTAAATTTACCGTTTATCCTTGTCTATCTTATTGTAACTCTATATAATTCCATGGTTACCGGAGTTTTAAATAATTACGAAGCAACAGGTATTTGCGCAATGTTAATTACAGGCAGATTACCTTAAAAACCATTGCTGCCGCTTTTCTGATATAGTTTTTTGCAATGTATTTCTCAGTTTTTAATAGCAATTAATTTATTTTACTTTTTTTTCTGTACTCCTATAACAGCGCCAGGCAACACCTCCAGAGGAATGAGGCCTTGTATATTTATTTTACGTATATCGCAGAAAACTCTAACTTTCCCAAAAAGTATTTCATGAAATAGCATCAATGGTACTCAGCTTTAACGTACCTACGTAGAAACCGTTCTTGATGGACTGCATACAATTCAGATGTAAGAGATAAAATATGGCTACGAAATTCACGGAAATGATTCATGACATGACAAACCTGTGCCAGATCTGGAAAAACACACTTTTAGCGGAATTTATGACACTCATTTTGTTAACGCGCGATTTTTTTTCTCTCGAGGGAAATTTTCCGCTCAAAGGGAACATGAAAAATCAGTAATGCTTATTTATATTTGGAAAATTATTGGTGCTTATTAGTAACAATGCTTTCGATCAAATGAACCATTTAATACAGTACGAAGCTACGAAACATCTGCCTGGGTCTTATTTGCCGTAAAAATGTACACACGGCATAATGTAAAAGAAATCGTTGCGAAATAGGTCTTATATGCACGTCTAAATGGGTGGCTTGGCCTAATAAATTAGACCTGATATAATGTGTTTTTGACAAATTCAACAACCAAATATCAAAAAAAACTTGATTGATGATAATTTCCTTTCCATAAATTTCGCTTCCAGTTAATATTTTATTTGATAAGTACCTAGATCACTTTTATGTATTCGTTATGACTGCAGATTGATTCGACATTATTTTGTTTTAAGCATTACAAAGATGAGAATGTTTGCCATTTCCAAAATATACAATTCAAACTTTTCTAGTTAATTAATATCGATGTGAAGATAGGTATTCGCTTTAGATTTACAACGCTAACAGACTGTAGCTAATCAGGATGCGATCACCATTAATCTACCAACCGCAAACTTGCTTCCTGATTGCTGAAACCAACCGCAGCAGCTCTCGCTGGGGCGCTATGCTGTAAATAATGCTGTATTTTAGTTTCCCACTTGACGTAATATATGTTTATGTGTGCTAGTCAAATAACTAGAACAAGATCCCAGAGCGAAAAAATTGTTTGCACACATATATAAAAATCGTTTTTCTTCCATGCTTTTCTTGACTAAAAACACAGCAATTACGTAATTTATTACTTACGATTACGAAACTGTATAGTGCAGTTCAGCGCAATAGGAAATAAAAACACACAATGCCTAATTCGTTTAATCTTCACGAGACGGTCTTTTCCAGTGTTCACTATTTACTGGCACCCAGTGGTCCGATTTAAGTTGTTTGCTGTACAAAAAGTTGAAAACTGTATTTTCTAATCTATTTTTAAGTTGCTAGGTCAACTTATAAGTTTACCAGATGCTCCATCTGCATGTTGAAGTGTTTGAAGGAAAGTACCTACTTAATTATAAGAAAATACAAAATTTTGCAATTGCAATTAAACAAAACACTTAATTTGACAGCCTCCATAAAAAACATATCTTGTTGTTATGTTGCGAAAGTTTTCACCAAATGCAGCTAATTGCATCAATGACGTAATGCTATACAGCTCTAGAAATATGTACGAAAAATGATCATTAGTATTGACATGTGCAGCTAAAGGGAAAATATTTGTAATGTATACAATTATATTGTTAGGGTTAAATTTAAGGAAGAATACGATCGATGCAAAATTCAATAATTTTAATGAACGCCTTGCACCGTCACCATCAAATCAATAATCCATCTCCCCTGGCAACCCCACCAGTTGTTTTTCCCACAGAATATCCCCCCAGGGATCTTCTGTGTTGTTGCCCGGAAGTACCGCCGCGCCGTCTCCTGTCCCAGCCATGAAGTAGCCCCGATGTTGCCACTCCCGTCCTGGGTGTGTCCCACTTACCAGTGTTGCCGCTCTAGTCGTGGTTGCTCCGTTTTCCCAGGTTGCTTACAATATATATACATCGTCCCGTTCACACCAAACTGCATATTCGAGTAACAACTATTTTTTGCGTCAAATGTGGTTTTGATACCAATATGATAGTTCGAACCACTGCTCTCGTTATAACTGTTATACTTTTATTAATTGTGCGAGCTAGATTTTCGCAAAAACGATTTTGCTGTGGAGGTCCAAAATAAAGAGCCGGCGGATCTCTTTTTTAGCAATATTTCTAGAGTAATTATGGTC
>NW_026018611.1:2714375-2718119 GCF_020466585.1 Dendroctonus ponderosae
TCATCAAATAATACTTTGTAAAAAACAAACGGGCTAGCCGCAAACGTCCGTGCCGTATAGCGTGAATAACCCTGTATATTAACAGTTGAAAATCGAATTTTAACTTTGTTATTAAGCATTATTTTTAAATGGCCCCATCTTTGATTGGTAGCCTACTGAAATACTTAACCGCTCGAAAAGAAAAATTACTATCTTTGCTTCAAAACACCCCCAGACAACACCCTCAGAGGAATGAGGCCAATTTTGATTCACCCTGTATATATATTTTTTAAATTACTTGAACCAAAGAGAAACACAGAATTTTGGACTTGGTCACTTCTAGCTTTAGGGACGATGTACAGTATACAGTATCGGTTCTAATTGATCTATCTTCTTTCTCTTGATTATTTTTCCTCTGGCGGAACGCTGAACTGCGATTAGGAATTCAAAAATCAGAATATTGATTGAATTAATTAGAAAAGTATATTTAAGAAGTTCCGCTTTGCTAACGAATCTACCGATAGGTCGGTATAAAAAAGTTACTTATGCAGGGTTTGCAATCTGAGCAAACCTTTCTTAGAAATAAAGTTATCTGTATGAAACTGGCAAGGCCATTATTATATAAATTCGGTGCACATCCACCTCCATACAATACGTTCGGGAATTCTACACGGAATAGAATTCGCACTGGAACAGATTTCAAGGTAATTGCTTCCAACAAATCATTGGTAATTTCGGCATGGTAGATACAGCTCTTTAAATTAATTTTCTAATTTCGGAAAATAAAGACGAACAGAAATTGGCAATCATCGAAAAGAAATTTAATAGGTCATTACGGAACGTAGAGCAATTAATTGTTTGATAAGATTGTGTATAGTTATTTCCGGTGGCCCTTATATCATTCTATCATTGCTCTATATAATAACATTCAGCTGGCCACATTTAGCCGAATGTTATTACTTTTGCTGCATTGTTTGCCGTACGAAGTTTTCGAATCGTTATAGACATCAATCTGCAGACAATACGTTTTCAGTAACACTTTATTTCCTTACAATTACATTTTGCTCGCATTTCTTATGAATAAAATACTTTAAAAACTAAACCATTTGGAGATTAAACTAGAAGTTTTCAATCACCAATGTGACTGAATCTGAACGCACAATTAGCCCAGTGCATCGCTTGATTAACTCACACCGCATATTAAAATAATAAATTAATTCTCAGCTTGTTCCGACATGAGTAAATACCTCGCCGGTGGAATCTTGTTATTTATTTAACGTTATAGTTACACAGAGCTATAAGACCGCAACCGTCTGAATAAGCCAAGAAGGTGCTCTCTAACTCAAACCCTGCAAATTGATCCTGAAATCAAGTATCTACTTTTACATTAATACGGTGCAAATTTGTTCCCACGGACAATAAATAAACTAATTTAATAATATAAACTAATAATAATATAAACTAATTAACCGTTACGATGACTAATGRAAGAARAAATCATGGAAATAAACTCGACCAGTCAAATGCCGCCCAATTGGTTCAGCGAGAACACGACTTTTTGAGGTAAAAAATGGGACGCTTTTACGCAACTGCATACKCTTCAGCGCCAAAAATGACAAAATCAATGTTGTTAGAAAATTTGCCGCCTCATGCATCGCTTTGCAGGGAATTTTAGAATTGGCACAAAAACCGGATAATTTTRTTGACTTTTTTTCCGAAAGCAATTAAGATTATCTTGTAAAAACGACCAGAGAGCAAAAGATTKYAAAAAATTATTTGGAAAATTCGCCACCCTCATCGYTCTGAACACTTTTAAAGTTTCATTCAAATTTCMGGWCTTTCCAGTTTTACCAAAATKTTTGTTAAGCAAWTMTTTCTACGCGAAAAGCGCATTATTTTCTAGTTTTACTTTAAAATATCGACARTCTTGAGGTATTTTCTGTCAARATTAYAAAATAAATTTTACTGGAACAGCACTAGCAAAATTTTTTCTCTAACCATAATAATGTTATCTGGATTTTTTSCCAAGAATATTTCTCCGAACAGATCAAGCGAAAGTTTATAAGAGAAAAGTTATTTATTAAAATTACATTAAATTAATTTAATAAAAAATGTCCTTTTAAAGTTCTGATTTCAAGGATTATTCCGCCACAGTGAGGCGCGATGAGTTATAACTCACTAACTCACAGAGCGGCATTAACACAAAAGTTGTCAGAAAACACACTATTCCCAAGCCTAGATTGAAGACACATGATCAATAAGTTGTTTACAAAGTAATTCCCAAACAAATTTCCCCGTTTTAACGTATTGGCAGTGTAATAAGAGTTTTTATATTACCAAAAAACTTACTTAAAAAAAATCGACCGTGGACTCCAAATTACAGTTCTCTTAGCACATTGCAGCTTCATAGAATCACGAAATGTTAGGAAAATGCTTCTTGGATTGGAATTTTCACAGGAATAACTGATTGCATGCTCAATAATACAATAATACTAAACGAGGCAATAACAAACCACAATGGCAGTTGAAAGACGCTTCTCTAAGTAATTTCAAACATTAATTAAAATCCTTTATAACGTCATAGCCTAGCAGCAAAGTTAATAACAAAGGAAATGTCTGCATTATGTGGCGAATCTAGGATCCGAGGCACGGATTTCGAATAAATTGCGTTAGAGACAAGCAAAATTGAGTCTCACTCAACTGATTGTATGTATAGTTGTATGGATTTTCTGTATAATTAATGCTCATACTGCATTGGAGGCGGTCTGTCCTCCAATCAAATTATTTAAAACGCTGTACCAACACTAGTAAATTCTTGTTTTTTTGCGCTCTCCATATTGGAAAAGCTTCGTTTCCTGTTTCGAACCGAATTATTCACACCCAAGTAAACGCCCCGCTGATTAATTAACAGTTATGACTAAAATATAATAAACATAATTGGCGCGGAGTCGTCTCGAAGATAAAATGACGAAAATATAATACATTTTGCTTAGAGGAAGGCCGAAGGAATGTGACCTTCGAGAATTTGCGAGTTAAACAGTTCAGATTTAATTAAATGCTGTAATATTTTTTCTTCTATTGGCGTTTAAATGTTCTTGATAAAATCAAAATCACTTATTGTATAATGTTTGAAATAATTGGAACTCATTTTTTATGTGTAAACTATCGTTAAATCCTCAAAATAGGTCAAAAGAACATCTAACAACTTGGACTCAAAGTATAGAATAATTATTTTCAATGTACCAAAAATCGTCAGTTCAATCAAAAATGAAAAACAAATTAAAGAGGCAATTTTATGAAACTTTTCATATTAACTATTTCGATAACTTATAAATATGAGGTTATTAAAACAATTGTTCGCCGTCTCGATCAAAAAGCCAATAAAGTTTGTGATTAAAAACTACTAAATTTTTGGAAAAATTCTTGTCTCAAAACGGTAACATCCACAACGTCCCGGATACAAGCACAAAAAAGAATTTCATTGCCTTCCGCTTGTTAAGGCTCTTTAATTAAGGTAAGAACTAATGAGCAAAAACAGTTCAATTTGAGTCTCGTGGTGCTTTCCCGGTTTGTCATAAAAACATTATTTTCTTGCAGAAATAATAAATTTTCATCTTTGATTTGCACCGTATGTAACGTTATATAATATAAAGTTGTACATCCTTTCTTAACTGTTTCAATTCCAAATCAAAATTAATTCCTGGGTTTCAGTCATTTATTGTCTCTATTTATCAATTAAAATACGTTTCGGTGTATTTTTCCACC
>NW_026018611.1:2718219-2719373 GCF_020466585.1 Dendroctonus ponderosae
AATCTTGATTTGGAATTGAAACACAGTCAGGAAAGTATGTACAAATTTGAAAATAATAAACGATTAAATTTGAGCCTTTCCGGCATCAATCTTTGACTGGTCCTCTAACGTATAAGATCAGTTCCTAAGAAGAAAACGGAAATGCTGTTCCTTTTAAACTTCCAAACCAATCTACACGGTAATGCGGCCCTAATGTAGTTTGACTGGAGACATTTGGTGTCCCTTTGGAGCCGGGCTAGTGCCGTCCGAGCTTATTCTGTTGATTGACAATTTCTCTGACGGTCAATCTCGGCTCTCTCAATTTGAGGTCTCACAACAATCCATCTGGAGCTCTAGGGAAGGCAACCGTGTTACGTACTGCAAGTTAAATTGCGATCAAGGCTAAACAAGATTTTGCTATCGATTAGACGAAAAGAAGAGGCAGGAAGTATCATTACATAATTAAATATTTTCAGTGTTTATATACAATTTATACAATGTATTTTTCGTTACATGTTTGTTTTCCCGAGGTTTAACAAGGTTGAAAATTAACGACCACCCCGGAGCCTGATAAAACATACTACGGGCTAAATAAACGGAAAATTGAGATATGCAATGAACCGTTTTAGTCTGTCAGCTCAATGGTATATTGTTGGTGATCAAAAACTGTCCCTCTCTCTGACATCTCTGCGACGTAAAATGTTTTTGATTCAACAGTCATCTACATGTAAATTGAGCATCACTACTAAAAAGTGTTTATCTTAAAGGCGAAGCAAGAATATTGTAAATATGCCCAAACCCGATCGAATCGAAAACTGGTATAATAAATATAGATAATAATAAAAAAGTTTATAAACAACTAAATTTTGTTACTCACTGCCCAAGAAAATCGAATTTATGAAATATGTGGTCAATCTGCTGGTTCAAGCTTTCATGCGTCATTAACAATAATTTTTCGATTTTTCTGTTGGAAATGTATCTTAATTTCGATAGAGTTCACACCTTTTTAAAACTAACAACCGAATATTTTTTTGCAAACTTCGTTTTGGGTATTTCGCCTCAAAAATTTTTGTCTTTACGAAAGACAGAATTTCCTCACGTCTTTTATTACAGATTGATAAATAGTGATCCTATTTCGCAATAAGAACGAATTATTTATCAAAAAGTAATCAAGA
>NW_026018611.1:2719473-2720526 GCF_020466585.1 Dendroctonus ponderosae
GAATTGAAACACAGTCAGGAAAGTATGTAGAATTTATTTTCAACAACCAAAAACTGAATTTTCAACTCATGTTTAACAGTGTACCAACCGATGGAATACGTTCACACTAATAACCCGAAGGACTTCCCAAATACATAAAATGATATTGCAAATCGCGAAAATCAGCATTTTAGAAGGCAGATTCTGCCCATTATGTCTGTGTGACTTGGGATATGTTTTATTAATGGATGACTTATTCCGTAAGAGAAAACGCTTCTTACTGGCGTCAGGAAGTGAGAAGTTATGGCCCCGAGGGCCACATTTGTTACGACAAGTGCCAGATGACACTGGATCCAGGATTTTATCCGAATCTGGAAGACTAATTAAATCGCTAACTAGTTCCTAATGGGAATTATGCTTTAAGGCAGATTGAAATATGAATAATGAAACCAGACATATAGAATATGCACGTTAAGCGTTCAGACGCAATAGAGTAAACAATTTCAAAGAAAAATGGGAAATTTTAAATTTAGTATGCGTCCTTTGATGTAACAACGCTCAAATGTAACATTATGTGAACTTCATATTATAAATCAAAATTAATTCCTGGGTTTCAGTCATTTATTGTCTCTATTTATCAATTCAAATACGTTTCGGTGTATTTTTCCATCATCATCAGTTTTTCTAAATTAACAGATAGAAAAAAATTTCATTAATTTAAAAAACAATCACAGTTCGTCAACAGCCTCATCATATCACACACTAAAATACATCACAATTGCAACACTTTAAAACATTCTAAAATTAATTAGGCCTAACAGGTGATTAGTCAGGACAATCAAATTTGGGAAGACTAGAATTCTTTGTTCAGATACTTAAATATTTTTACTTACATGTGTAGCGTTGCTGCTGCTTTTAGCCTTGGCATACATTTGAAGTATTAATTTTGTCCATTTTGGACACAAAGCGAATAAAATACTGTTTATATTGATTTCTTTTACTTTCAGCTATTTTTCTTCGCATTCTGAGAATATTATTTTTGGTTTGCAAAATTCTTCAATATACCGGGTGTTA
>NW_026018611.1:2720626-2725569 GCF_020466585.1 Dendroctonus ponderosae
TTGCAATTGTTGCTGCTATGGGAGAACCCATTGCTACTCCATATATCTGTGAATAGAACTTGTTTTTGTACTGGAAATATGTGGATTTTAAACACAATTCTACCGCCTCAATAAATTCTTTTTCGGGTAATTTTGTATGTTCTTTTATCTAAGTAGTTATAATAAGAGAAGAGTCCATGAAATGATACAGATTAAAAAACATAACAATGCTATGAATTTCAGATCGGATACCGACAATCTTAGCTCCGTATATCATACATTAATTAAATGAAATAAACATAGAATATTAACTAACACCCGGTATATTGAAGAATTTTGCAAACCAAAAATAATATTCTCAGAATGCAAAGAAAAATAGCTGAAAGTAAAAGAAATCAATATAAACAGTATTTCGCATTGGGTGCAAAATGGACAAAATTAATACTCCAAATATATACCAAGGCTTAAAGTAGCAACAACGCTACACATGTAAGTAAAAATATTTAAGTATCTCATCAAAGAATTCTAGAGTCTCTTCTCAGATTTAGTTTGTCTCGTCTCAGATAATTAGTTCATTAATCTTAGAATGTTTAAAAGTGTTGCAATTGTGATGTATTTTAGTGTGTGATATGATTAAACTGTTGACGAACTGTGATTGTTTTTTAAATTAATGAAAAATTTTTTTCAACTATCTGTTATTTTAGAAAAACTGATGATGGTGGAAAACACCGAAACCTATTTTAATTAATAAATAGAGACAATAAATGACTGAAACCCAGGAATTAATTTTGATTACATCGAACATCAAGTCAGGGTTCAAAAGCCCATTGGTGACTAAGAAAATCATCCACGGAATAGAATGCCCCACGTAACAAGTAACTCTTGCATTTCCCAAACCTCACCGAAAAAAAAATAATTAAAATCAGTTTATTTGCTTACTCAAAAAAAACGAAAAACCTCCGATTTTGCGTTTTTTTTTTAATTTTCTATAATAAATTTAGTTTTGATTCAAAAAAATCTTGCTATAACTTTTTGAAGGTCTTTTTACACTTTATAAGTGGAATAAATTTTCGCTTAAAATATTAATAAATTTTTGTTCATTCCTATTTGTTATTAATGTTTAAACAATTTACCATTCAGTAATAAAATTTTCCTATTTTCCCAATTTATAACTCTTTTTGCATTAGAGAAGTATCTCCGACGTCTCAAGAAAAGCTTATTAAGAATCTGGCAAGAGCCGTTTTTACCGTCTAGCCGTTTAAAATTGATACCACTTCAAATCAAATCAAATATAAATCAAATCAAATATACAAAAATCTTCAAAAAAACTTATAGATATATTTTTTTGAAAGGAAACTAAATTAATTCAAGAACATTTTAAAAATCTCCGTTTTTTGCGTTTTTCAGCAAACAAATTAACGGATTTCACTTTAGTTTATCTCATACTGTAGGTCTTTTCCAAAAAGCATCAATAGTTCTAAAGTGATGAACAGCAAAAACCGTTTTTCGCACTTTCTTTAATTATTTAAACAATGTTCCACCGACGGAAATCGCGCCCAAACTATTGCTCCAATATTCTGACATCCTTAGAAACAAATTCCAATAATATTTATCTTTTACCTCCAAGTATTTAGTGCCCGGAAAAAAATTAATCCGACTGGACTATTTTCTGTGTAATTGGATTCAACACAATTGGACTAGAAAAACAAGTTTCAACACTCACACCGATCAGAATTGATCCATATCCAAAATTACGGCAAATTGTACTCTGTGACATTTATTTTGTTAAGCAGTTTATTTAGTAAGCATTTCAGCATTCTACTTTCTGTTGCCCTAAATTTTAACCCCATGCTTAACACATTTCCCATTTCCTTCCAATCTAATGGAGATGCAAAATCTGCACGTCATATGAAGCTATAGAATTTTGGTAAATATTCAGGACAATTTCAGACAATTCAAAGACGATAATATATGTATGTATTTTTTATGCTTCTCCTGTAGAGTTCAAGATACAGGCTTTGAATATTTTTCGTTATTTTCAGTAAAATATAGCAAATATGAATTAACAAATTTGACATAAGAAGGTATAAGCAAAAAGACAGCTGCAGTCGAAGCATGACAATAAATTTCATATCTAAAATACAAATTATATTTCAACCACAAATTGGAAAGCGGAGGCAATTTTAGCGGATACCATTTTTTGTCTATTGATTTACAAAATACTAATCTAAAATACATTGAGTTGTCGAATATCTTGGAAAAACATTTCCAATTATTTTTTTTATTTAGAAAACCTTGGAAAGATTCAATTGATTCCTCACTAAGAATATGAAAAACCGTGGCGCGTGTTGAAATAGATAAAACTATTAATGAAAACTAGGCTCTTTGCACCAAATGAATGTGCAAGCCGCCTAACTCATAGAACTCAATAATTTTTAATTTACTTCTCTATCAATTTTTTTGTTGCTTCCGTCAAACTTAGAATGGCCAGAAAGTTTCTCTATCACTTCGTCAATGAGCATTTCAGCTGCAAATATTTACACTTCCTTAAAAACAAAAAAAAATAACCAATTTTTCTATACTAATTTGATTTGGATTTTGTGAAAACCACATAGGCATATTTACACTATAGACGTGTTTAAACTAAATATTCTGCATCAAGTCAAGTTAACATATTTAAAGACATAAAATATCGGCCAACAGCCAACCCCTGCTGACTGTAACGATCTAAACTGCTCTGTTTGAGCTGGAACGATTCCTTTTGCTTCAAAAATCTGAACCATGCATATTAGAGCACTGAGGGAAGTTAAGGATCCATTCAGGCGCAATGTGCATATATGCAGTTTATATGCTAAGCTCGCAGCCGTTTTCGCGATAACCATTGTCAACAATTCACGTAAAATGAAAGTTTAATAAGAGTATATTACAATTTAGATTTGTGCTTCTTTCGCACCGATGCATTTTTTTTTCAAAGACAATTTCTAAACTATATCAGTTCCTTCGTTTAGGGCCTAATAAACTCAGGATTCTGATTCCAATTATAGATGCAGTTCGAAATTTCCCTTTTTCTCCTCTTGAAGATATATCTTGCAAATAAACATTTTAGCAAGCTGGAGAAAAACGATTCAATTTTGTAGGTAATAAATTTAGCACTAAATAAACCAGACATTAAATGTGTCAGTAAATGTCACGAGCACATAGTGGCGCACTCAGACAGAAGTCATAAAACTAAAGTAAACTGTTGGTCATAAAACATAGAGAAAGCAGAAATTGCAGATCGCCAGGTTTCCTGTAAAGTCGCTCTTCCGCATAGTTCATTGTTTAATTTAGACTAAGTTATTTTTAGCCTATAAAAAGCAGAAATCCCGATGTTGTACTTTCTGTTTGACGGTTTAAGAGCATCGGCACACATTTACTGTTGCTCTTTACTCGACCACGTTCTAACGTAAATTCATCTTTGTTGGGAAACAGCCAAGGAAACAAAATGTATTAAATGTTTGGGTTAGTTTCTTTTAATGGAAACTTCTTCTTCTTCTTTCTAATATGGATACATATGAGTAGGTTATTTATTGCCTGTTAATTGCTAACACTCCTTCCTACTGAATTGTTCATTTCTGCGTTTTTGACGAGTCTGTTCCCTTCCATTCTTTCTACATGTTTGTTCCAGAATCCGCTTCTCTGTCTCACCCATCTTCCTATGTCCTGTATCTCGCATTGTATTCTGATGTCCTCACTTCGTACTCTTTCGAATAGAGTTTCGTCTTGTATGCTCCTTAAGGTCTTCATTTCAATTGTTCTCATCATTTTTAGAGTTCTGCTTGTATCTGGTCTTGTTTGTGCTGCATATTTTATTATAGGTCTTACTGCCGTTTTATATATCTTCACTTTGCTTCCCGTACTTAGGTATTTGTATTTCCAAACAATTTCTCTCAAACATCTCAAAGTTCGAGCTGCTTTCATGGTTTGCTCTAGTGCTTCGAGAGGCAGATTTCCATGGCTCAGAATATCTGCTCCCAAATATTTGAAATGGTTTACTTGTTCAATGATCTTGGAGTCGATTTCCAGCTTGCGGCTTATCGGTTCATTTGATATTGCTAAACATTTTTTCTTCTAGGTGTTGATGAGCATATTTAGTTCTTTCGCTTCGGTGTTAAAAGAATGGATTAATATTTGGAGGTTGTCTTCGGAATCTGCTATAAGAGCTTCCCATTCTGGCCGTTCTGGGAACAGTATATCTTCCGTTGCAATGTGTCGTGTTCTAATTTTTGTTCTGCATTGGGTCTTTATGTAGTATATTACAATAAGCAGTTTGTGGTTTAGCCCTTTTATTATCATTATTTCCAGATCATATTTTAAGAGTACTCTGTCAAAAGCTTTAGTCATGTCGATGACACACATGTATGAGGGTTTATTAAAATCTAGGGATTTTTCAAATATTTGCTTGACTATGAACATTGCATCTATTGTGGATCTGTTTTTTCGGAAGCCTTGTTGTTCTTCTCTTATTCATACGGTTTTGGTGATTGCACTATTGTCTTTCTGAATGCTTTAAGAGCGCTATCAAGAAGGGTTATTCCACGATAGTTTTCTGGGAATGCTTGCTGTCTCTCTTTTTAAAATGAGCCATTTTTAAATAGGGTCGTATTTCATTTTGAATTTTTTTCCCTCCGTATTTACACATCTCGTTAGTGACCACGTCTGGTCCGGGGATTTTTCCATTTTTAAGGGATTTTAAGGTGTTTTAATCGTGTGATTTTTGTCTGTTAATTAAATTTATAATTTAACTTGTTTTCAATCCATTTTTTTGTTGCTGAGCACTTACAGAAAAAAATTAAATTTCTGGTATCTACTTCGAGTTTTACTCGCTGGTGATCGCATTTTTATTTTAGTACATATGTACCGCAGCGGACACCCTGTATAGTATCTTCTATGTGAAAGACCAGTCTGTTAAAAATTTATTAACA
>NW_026018611.1:2725599-2730845 GCF_020466585.1 Dendroctonus ponderosae
AAAATAAAATTACATAGTTAATAAAGTTTCAAAAACCTGGCTGTCCTAATTCAAGGGTGTTATGGAAGTAATATATTAAACGCATCCCAAAAATTTCAGAGAGAATCATTATGATTTTAGCAAAACGCTTTGCTTTGTTCTGTAGTGTTTAAAAATGGTTTTAAAATTGTAATTTGGTTAGTAATTAATTAAGCATTCACTAAATTAAGGAACGTCTAAGTTGCTACAAAAACTATACGAAATGCAGGCCAGAAACTGAATTGAAATCAGATAATATTAATATCCTATTTAGATCATTAATTAGTTGAGTACCAATAGAAAACAGCTTCAAGTAAATCCCTTCTAACAAATTCCAAAGCGAATAGCGCATAAAGCTTTTAAATCTGCGAATTTTAAATTGGCAATTATACTAACAAAAACAAGATTTTATCATCAGGCGGTAGTTTCACTCGGAGCCCACCTATAAAAATGGCACAAAACTCACGTTTCTACGATAAATCCGGGATTACTCAAAAGTTGAACAGTGCGCTCTATGATATTATTTTTCCGGAATTAAGGCTGATAGAATTAATGGTCTTTTTCGACGCTTCAAACTTTAATTGTTTACATCGCCCCAATCTCTATTCAGCAGTTCGATAAAGTATTCCAATCATTTGAATTTTATTTCTCTTGCTAATTAGTTCAACTAACTTCCTCTAAAATACGCCTTTCGCCTGCGATTTAGGCGTGCTATTGTTATTACTTCAAATTAGGTCTATTAGAGATTCTACTTAGGACAGAAGTTCGTAGAACTTATTTTGAAACATACAAAAAAATATATATAAAATGTACATCAAACAAACAAAATATCAAGAGTACAAGCAAGTCTTAATTGTAAAGGAAGGTAATCTCAAATAAGAATTTTGTGCAAAATTAAATGTTAGCATTCATTAACTGATTGATGTCTGCTTTTTGATGAATTTGTCAAAATTTACATATCTGATAAATACTACTTAAATCGTGATATTGAGCGTTATTTCGAATAATACTAGTAATTATGTGCACTTTTTAATTTAGTATATACCTACAGGTCTATTTAAGTTCGCACCATATGGGAAGTTTTTTTATTAAACAATTTACGACAAAAGTTATTCTTTACAATTACATCCAATTACATCTATTGAACAAAAATCAAAATTCATATTTTCCCTCAAACCTCGTATACGACTGAAAAAAATTAATATCTGATGATTGTATTTTAGATTTTAGTAGATACATTAAGAACTTTTTATGAAGAGTAGCTGTTTTCCGTAAAATTAATAGGAAATACAAACTTCCCATACGAAACGTTTGATTTTTTTAAATGTTTATCATAGATAGGTGCAATTAGATATCTAAACGTAGTTTTCAGGTATGATCAACTTTTCGGAATAACAATTTTCGATTTTGTCAAAAATAAAGATACTTTATTCTTAAGCACAATTCATATTTTCTGAAATACTTTGCATACCACTGGAAAAAATATATCTGATGGTCGCATTTTCGGTTTTACACCAAGTAGAACTTTTTATGAAGAAGAACTCTTCTTCATAAAATTAATAATTCAAAAGTTTTCCATATTATGCGAACTTAAATAGATAGTGTATAACTAAAGTAAATAGCTCAAAAATAAGTAAGCATTTTTAGGTCTAAAATAGCAATTCGATATCGAATAATAGTTGGACGACCGATTAGTTGGCTTTAAGGTCACAGTTATAAAATTAGCAAATGTAAAACGAAAGATCTGATATTAGAAGACAATCTTTTAAAATATGTACATCCAAGCATCATTAGAATTGTTACTAAACGAAGACACTCTTCACAGAAACCGACTTCGAATGACAAGCAATGAATTGCTGTTTAACCATTAACATTAACTTTGACATGTAAAAAACCTTCAGACAATTTACAACGCTTTCCTATTTTCTACACAATTAGTTAAACAAGTGTTTCAATTTAGATGACGAGAGCTTTAATGGCAGTTCTTCTTCCATGTGTACTTACAATTCTTACAAATATGAATTGTTCAAGTGTATTTGAGTTCATACGTGACTTTTCAGTTGAGCGTCTACTCACAATTTGATTTGTTGATCTTGGCTGGTTGAGTCTTAAAATATATGTTTGCAATGTTTGCATACATACGAAACATCAAGCTAACAAATAGCGTTTCATTACAACATTTATTTATGATATTGGATTTTGAAAATTTTGCTGGGATAACGAATTTTCGATTAGCCTAATGTTGGTTAACTAGTTTGATATTTGATTTGCTACTGAAAATTGTAGAAGATATCAGATAATGGAAATTATCGGGGGGTTTCTAGCCGGTTTTACTAGATCAGTTGATTTAAATCCATATATTTTTATAGGAAATTAAAATGTAATTAAAAGGCGATTTGCGCTTTTTTACATTTTACAATGTTTTTCAGTCTACATTGGCTGTGCAGGAATATAATAATTATAATAATCGATGTGTTTCTAAAAATACCCAGATTTCATTGATCAGTTAACACAATGTTTTTATGTATCTGTTAAATTATACCCTGTCTATTTACAGACTCTACCTATATTTGAATGTTCCAATAATTTCCAATAATCGACCTATCATCTATAAGTAGATATGGTCGGGCATGTTGGCAAGCGTAAAAGCAAACAAAATGTAGATAAAAATCATTAAAAAGGTGAGTTAAAATTGAAGCCGGCTTACTATTCTCTACTGCAACGAGATTAAGTTTTTACAATGAAAATGTTGCCTGCTGAAAGCGTGCATTAATTTTATCATCGTTATAAAGGAAAAAATAGTTTTTAGTTTCGTAATGGGGCAACTTTAAAGGCTCTTTTTGGGCTAGATTACACACAGAGTAAAATTTAATGTGAACAATAATCTGGTTAGCTTTGGTTTTAAATCCCCACAGTTTACTTTGGTGAAAGTAGCTTACAAGAGTGTTGAAAAATCGGACAATGCAGACATAGGCATACATATGCAAATCCCAATAAATTAGTCCCACCTAGAGCTTGCCACCTCTGTAAATATTCCCGTAACTCCGCTAAATCTGAAAGATGCATTTTTAGAATTAAATTTTATTATACTTTTAAAATTTTGAATTGTAGATTAAAGTATCTGTTACTATGAGAATTCTATTGATGCAACAGAGATATCATTCGGTAAAAGAGAAGCACATTGTGGTGTTTTTGTATTTCCTGTGCAAATGTTGCAAGCACTTGTATAAAAGGCAATTCAAAACATAAGTGGAATTTTAGTCATTCGGGGACTCGAAAACCAATTGCCATGGGACAATAGACCAGATGTTACTGTGTCATCTTTCGAGGAAAGAATGACATGGGTGTGGCCTTTCTTTCATTAAGAGCGACAAATCGGTATAGGAATTAGAACATTTGGGATGAAACGAATCAGTATCTAAGTGCCTTTAAGTGCTCCACACAAAAAAATCCAACATGTTACCCCGAAACGCTAAAAGCAAAAATGTGGTCTAGCATTAATCTTCCGGCAAAGATTTATTGTTTCGTATTGCAACGTTTTTTTTTTTTGGTATTGGAAATAATTCTGCTGATGAGTTTTTTTCGAGAAAATTCGCGTCCAAACGATGATTCTTATACTGAATGTGCTGATTTAAACCGTTTGAAATAAATGTTAAAGTCTAAATATAATTGAAGGATATTTCATAATAACATACAAAACCTTACATTACATGCAATACTTACATGCAATACTAGTCCAAAATATGCAAACTTTTCTTTTCAGTTTCTTTCTTTAAGTATTTTCTTAATTATTAGTTAGATCTGTTTAATTTTTAGTGATCTAATGTATTCTATAATTATATGATAACTATTTTATCAAAATCAGTAAGAATATTTTTTTCTGGGGATTTATAAAACGTCCAAGCTGACAATATTATACTTTTTAACCGGATATACACTTAAGACCCTTTCGTAGGCCCCAAATTTTGCCTGGAAGCCACGAATATTAAAAACTAATTTTCGAAATACTACATAACAACATGAAAATCCAGAAATCCATTCAAATTAGATTTACTTTTATCTGAAATAATACATAACGTGATGTTTTTCAAATTCAAGGGTTTCATATCATGATAGTTCATTCAACATTCAAATTCAAAATCATAATTACTTGAAGTTATTAGATAGAGGCTCACACCAAAAAACACTGTCCACTCAAGTAAAGTTAGCGAATTATATTTCAAAAATATGTGGTTAAATTTAGTTGCATGGTTCCAGAGGTTCTGCACATATAAATGAAACATCAATAAATAAAACCGAATTGGTTCTTGCCATATAGAAAATATTATCAACATCGACGTAAAACACCAAAACAGGCTTTTCAATCAAACCGATATGCTTTTAAATAGAGTAAACAACACATTCAAGTCCATCGAACATTTATATTTCACTTTTAAGTATCAATCATTTAATTAAATGTTGAAACAATGTTGTTTTTTAAATAACTGTTTTTGCCATTTGTGGAAGGTCCAACTCCATCCATCCAATTATCATTGGCATTGACTATTCTATTTCGGTAAAATAACAAAGAATTATCTAATTTGTGAAAAGCAGTCAAGACATTTTCACCCGTATCTTTTATTGGGCGATAACAACTGTGGATGACAATACTCTAAAGATTTCTACGTTGAATACGCCAAATAGGCAAGCCAAACATTGGCAATTGTTGGGAAATTCGTTAAATGGATAAACTAAACAACTATACACGATAAAAATCGAACGTACCAGAAGCTGTATGGAATGTATAAAATCTGTCCTACGAGCCGATTCGATGAGCGACAGATTTGAACAGATGTGTGCACAATTTTCCACCGAGTTTATCGACTGTTTGTTCTTTTATTTTCAAATAAAACTTAGTTGGGTGAAAGAAGCGCTAAGCATATAAAAATAAGTGCTGGGAGAAAATTATCTATTATGAAAGTACATTCTACAAACAGAATTGTTTCTTTAAATAAGTATGACTTTTTGTATTATTGGCACTATATGTTGACTTAATCTACGGATATTTCAGTTGTTTTAAATACATTTAAAGTAGTTCTATTATATTTTTATAACTACACAGGGTGATTCAGGTTTAATTTTGAGAACTTCAAGAATCGATAGAACAGATTAGAATAATGTCGCTATATGATAAACCATTTTTTTCGATTATTATTCATAACTTTAGAAGCATTTATGAATCTAATGTA
>NW_026018611.1:2730945-2739829 GCF_020466585.1 Dendroctonus ponderosae
TTGCAATTGTTGCTGCTATGGGAGAACCCATTGCTACTCCATATATCTGTGAATAGAACTTGTTTTTGTACTGGAAATATGTGGATTTTAAACACAATTCTACCGCCTCAATAAATTCTTTTTCGGATAATTTTGTATGTTCTTTTATCTAAGTAGTTATAATAAGAGAAGAGTCCAGGAAATGATATAGATTAAAAAACATAACAATGCTATGAATTTCAGATCGGATACCGACAATCTTAGCTCAGTATATCATACATTAATTAAATGAAATAAACATAGAATATTAACTAACACTCGGTATATTGAAGAATTTTGCAAACCAAAAATAATATTCTCAGAATACAAAGAAAAATAGCTGAAAGTAAAAGGAATCAATATAAACAGTATTTCGCATTGGGTACAAAATGGACAAAATTAATACTCCAAATATATACCAAGGCTTAAAGTAGCAACAACGCTACACATGTAAGTAAAAATATTTAAGTATCTCAACAAAGAATTCTAGTCTCTTCTCAGATTTGATTGTCCTGACTAATCACCTGTTAGGCCTTAGTTAATTAGTTCATTAATCTTAGAATGTTTAAAAGTGTTGCAATTGTGATGTATTTTAGTGTGTGATATGATGAAACTGTTGACGAACTGTGATTGTTTTTTAAATTAATGAATTTTTTTTTTAACTATCTGTTATTTTAGAAAAACTGATGATGGTGGAAAACACCGAAACGTATTTTAATTGATAAATAGAGACAATAAATGACTGAAACCCAGGAATTAATTTTGATTACATCGAACATCAAGTCAGGGTTCAAAAACCCATTGGTGACTAAGGAAATCATCCACGGAATAGAATGCCCCACGTAACAAGTAACTCTTGCATTTCCCAAACCTCACCGAAAAAAAAATTAATTAAAATCAGTTTATTTGCTTACTCAAAAAAAACGAAAAACCTCCGATTTTGCGTTTTTTTTTATTTTCTATAATAAATTTAGTTTTGATTCAAAAAAATCTTGCTATAACTTTTTTGAAGGTCTTTTTACACTTTATAAGTGGTATAAATTTTCGCTTAAAATATTCATAAATTTTTGTTCATTCCTATTTGTTATTAATGTTTAAACAATTTACCAATTGTACTCTGTGACATTTATTTTGTTAAGCAGTTTATTTAGTAAGCATTTCAGCATTCTACTTTCTGTTGCCTTAAATTTTAACCCCTTCCAATCTAATGGAGATGCAAAATCTGCACGTCATATGAAGCTATAGAATTTTGGTAAATATTCAAGACAATTTCAGACAATTCAAAGACGATAATATATGTATGTATTTTTTTATGCTTCTCCTGTAGAGTTCAAGATACAGGCTTGAATATTATACAGGCTTTGAATACGAGCTGGAACGATTCCTTTTGCTTCAAAAATCTGAACCATGCATATTAGAGCACTGAGGGAAGTTAAGGATCCATTCAGGCGCAATGTGCATATATGCAGTTTATATGCTAAGCTCGCAGCCGTTTTCGCGATAACCATTGTCAACAATTCACGTAAAATGAAAGTTTAATAAGAGTATATTACAATTTAGATTTGTGCTTCTTTCGCACCGATGCATTTTTTTTTCAAAGACAATTTCTAAACTATATCAGTTCCTTCGTTTAGGGCCTAATAAACTCAGGATTCTGATTCCAATTATAGATGCAGTTCGAAATTTCCCTTTTTCTCCTCTTGAAGATATATCTTGCAAATAAACATTTTAGCAAGCTGGAGAAAAACGATTCAATTTTGTAGGTAATAAATTTAGCACTAAATAAACCAGACATTAAATGTGTCAGTAAATGTCACGAGCACATAGTGGCGCACTCAGACAGAAGTCATAAAACTAAAGTAAACTGTTGGTCATAAAACATAGAGAAAGCAGAAATTGCAGATCGCCAGGTTTCCTGTAAAGTCGCTCTTCCGCATAGTTCATTGTTTAATTTAGACTAAGTTATTTTTAGCCTATAAAAAGCAGAAATCCCGATGTTGTACTTTCTGTTTGACGGTTTAAGAGCATCGGCACACATTTACTGTTGCTCTTTACTCGACCACGTTCTAACGTAAATTCATCTTTGTTGGGAAACAGCCAAGGAAACAAAATGTATTAAATGTTTGGGTTAGTTTCTTTTAATGGAAACTTCTTCTTCTTCTTTCTAATATGGATACATATGAGTAGGTTATTTATTGCCTGTTAATTGCTAACACTCCTTCCTACTGAATTGTTCATTTCTGCGTTTTTGACGAGTCTGTTCCCTTCCATTCTTTCTACATGTTTGTTCCAGAATCCGCTTCTCTGTCTCACCCATCTTCCTATGTCCTGTATCTCGCATTGTATTCTGATGTCCTCACTTCGTACTCTTTCGAATAGAGTTTCGTCTTGTATGCTCCTTAAGGTCTTCATTTCAATTGTTCTCATCATTTTTAGAGTTCTGCTTGTATCTGGTCTTGTTTGTGCTGCATATTTTATTATAGGTCTTACTGCCGTTTTATATATCTTCACTTTGCTTCCCGTACTTAGGTATTTGTATTTCCAAACAATTTCTCTCAAACATCTCAAAGTTCGAGCTGCTTTCATGGTTTGCTCTAGTGCTTCGAGAGGCAGATTTCCATGGCTCAGAATATCTGCTCCCAAATATTTGAAATGGTTTACTTGTTCAATGATCTTGGAGTCGATTTCCAGCTTGCGGCTTATCGGTTCATTTGATATTGCTAAACATTTTTTCTTCTAGGTGTTGATGAGCATATTTAGTTCTTTCGCTTCGGTGTTAAAAGAATGGATTAATATTTGGAGGTTGTCTTCGGAATCTGCTATAAGAGCTTCCCATTCTGGCCGTTCTGGGAACAGTATATCTTCCGTTGCAATGTGTCGTGTTCTAATTTTTGTTCTGCATTGGGTCTTTATGTAGTATATTACAATAAGCAGTTTGTGGTTTAGCCCTTTTATTATCATTATTTCCAGATCATATTTTAAGAGTACTCTGTCAAAAGCTTTAGTCATGTCGATGACACACATGTATGAGGGTTTATTAAAATCTAGGGATTTTTCAAATATTTGCTTGACTATGAACATTGCATCTATTGTGGATCTGTTTTTTCGGAAGCCTTGTTGTTCTTCTCTTATTCATACGGTTTTGGTGATTGCACTATTGTCTTTCTGAATGCTTTAAGAGCGCTATCAAGAAGGGTTATTCCACGATAGTTTTCTGGGAATGCTTGCTGTCTCTCTTTTTAAAATGAGCCATTTTTAAATAGGGTCGTATTTCATTTTGAATTTTTTTCCCTCCGTATTTACACATCTCGTTAGTGACCACGTCTGGTCCGGGGATTTTTCCATTTTTAAGGGATTTTAAGGTGTTTTAATCGTGTGATTTTTGTCTGTTAATTAAATTTATAATTTAACTTGTTTTCAATCCATTTTTTTGTTGCTGAGCACTTACAGAAAAAAATTAAATTTCTGGTATCTACTTCGAGTTTTACTCGCTGGTGATCGCATTTTTATTTTAGTACATATGTACCGCAGCGGACACCCTGTATAGTATCTTCTATGTGAAAGACCAGTCTGTTAAAAATTTATTAACAATATCCAATAAAGAAAATTCCTATATTAAAAAAATAAAATTACATAGTTAATAAAGTTTCAAAAACCTGGCTGTCCTAATTCAAGGGTGTTATGGAAGTAATATATTAAACGCATCCCAAAAATTTCAGAGAGAATCATTATGATTTTAGCAAAACGCTTTGCTTTGTTCTGTAGTGTTTAAAAATGGTTTTAAAATTGTAATTTGGTTAGTAATTAATTAAGCATTCACTAAATTAAGGAACGTCTAAGTTGCTACAAAAACTATACGAAATGCAGGCCAGAAACTGAATTGAAATCAGATAATATTAATATCCTATTTAGATCATTAATTAGTTGAGTACCAATAGAAAACAGCTTCAAGTAAATCCCTTCTAACAAATTCCAAAGCGAATAGCGCATAAAGCTTTTAAATCTGCGAATTTTAAATTGGCAATTATACTAACAAAAACAAGATTTTATCATCAGGCGGTAGTTTCACTCGGAGCCCACCTATAAAAATGGCACAAAACTCACGTTTCTACGATAAATCCGGGATTACTCAAAAGTTGAACAGTGCGCTCTATGATATTATTTTTCCGGAATTAAGGCTGATAGAATTAATGGTCTTTTTCGACGCTTCAAACTTTAATTGTTTACATCGCCCCAATCTCTATTCAGCAGTTCGATAAAGTATTCCAATCATTTGAATTTTATTTCTCTTGCTAATTAGTTCAACTAACTTCCTCTAAAATACGCCTTTCGCCTGCGATTTAGGCGTGCTATTGTTATTACTTCAAATTAGGTCTATTAGAGATTCTACTTAGGACAGAAGTTCGTAGAACTTATTTTGAAACATACAAAAAAATATATATAAAATGTACATCAAACAAACAAAATATCAAGAGTACAAGCAAGTCTTAATTGTAAAGGAAGGTAATCTCAAATAAGAATTTTGTGCAAAATTAAATGTTAGCATTCATTAACTGATTGATGTCTGCTTTTTGATGAATTTGTCAAAATTTACATATCTGATAAATACTACTTAAATCGTGATATTGAGCGTTATTTCGAATAATACTAGTAATTATGTGCACTTTTTAATTTAGTATATACCTACAGGTCTATTTAAGTTCGCACCATATGGGAAGTTTTTTTATTAAACAATTTACGACAAAAGTTATTCTTTACAATTACATCCAATTACATCTATTGAACAAAAATCAAAATTCATATTTTCCCTCAAACCTCGTATACGACTGAAAAAAATTAATATCTGATGATTGTATTTTAGATTTTAGTAGATACATTAAGAACTTTTTATGAAGAGTAGCTGTTTTCCGTAAAATTAATAGGAAATACAAACTTCCCATACGAAACGTTTGATTTTTTTAAATGTTTATCATAGATAGGTGCAATTAGATATCTAAACGTAGTTTTCAGGTATGATCAACTTTTCGGAATAACAATTTTCGATTTTGTCAAAAATAAAGATACTTTATTCTTAAGCACAATTCATATTTTCTGAAATACTTTGCATACCACTGGAAAAAATATATCTGATGGTCGCATTTTCGGTTTTACACCAAGTAGAACTTTTTATGAAGAAGAACTCTTCTTCATAAAATTAATAATTCAAAAGTTTTCCATATTATGCGAACTTAAATAGATAGTGTATAACTAAAGTAAATAGCTCAAAAATAAGTAAGCATTTTTAGGTCTAAAATAGCAATTCGATATCGAATAATAGTTGGACGACCGATTAGTTGGCTTTAAGGTCACAGTTATAAAATTAGCAAATGTAAAACGAAAGATCTGATATTAGAAGACAATCTTTTAAAATATGTACATCCAAGCATCATTAGAATTGTTACTAAACGAAGACACTCTTCACAGAAACCGACTTCGAATGACAAGCAATGAATTGCTGTTTAACCATTAACATTAACTTTGACATGTAAAAAACCTTCAGACAATTTACAACGCTTTCCTATTTTCTACACAATTAGTTAAACAAGTGTTTCAATTTAGATGACGAGAGCTTTAATGGCAGTTCTTCTTCCATGTGTACTTACAATTCTTACAAATATGAATTGTTCAAGTGTATTTGAGTTCATACGTGACTTTTCAGTTGAGCGTCTACTCACAATTTGATTTGTTGATCTTGGCTGGTTGAGTCTTAAAATATATGTTTGCAATGTTTGCATACATACGAAACATCAAGCTAACAAATAGCGTTTCATTACAACATTTATTTATGATATTGGATTTTGAAAATTTTGCTGGGATAACGAATTTTCGATTAGCCTAATGTTGGTTAACTAGTTTGATATTTGATTTGCTACTGAAAATTGTAGAAGATATCAGATAATGGAAATTATCGGGGGGTTTCTAGCCGGTTTTACTAGATCAGTTGATTTAAATCCATATATTTTTATAGGAAATTAAAATGTAATTAAAAGGCGATTTGCGCTTTTTTACATTTTACAATGTTTTTCAGTCTACATTGGCTGTGCAGGAATATAATAATTATAATAATCGATGTGTTTCTAAAAATACCCAGATTTCATTGATCAGTTAACACAATGTTTTTATGTATCTGTTAAATTATACCCTGTCTATTTACAGACTCTACCTATATTTGAATGTTCCAATAATTTCCAATAATCGACCTATCATCTATAAGTAGATATGGTCGGGCATGTTGGCAAGCGTAAAAGCAAACAAAATGTAGATAAAAATCATTAAAAAGGTGAGTTAAAATTGAAGCCGGCTTACTATTCTCTACTGCAACGAGATTAAGTTTTTACAATGAAAATGTTGCCTGCTGAAAGCGTGCATTAATTTTATCATCGTTATAAAGGAAAAAATAGTTTTTAGTTTCGTAATGGGGCAACTTTAAAGGCTCTTTTTGGGCTAGATTACACACAGAGTAAAATTTAATGTGAACAATAATCTGGTTAGCTTTGGTTTTAAATCCCCACAGTTTACTTTGGTGAAAGTAGCTTACAAGAGTGTTGAAAAATCGGACAATGCAGACATAGGCATACATATGCAAATCCCAATAAATTAGTCCCACCTAGAGCTTGCCACCTCTGTAAATATTCCCGTAACTCCGCTAAATCTGAAAGATGCATTTTTAGAATTAAATTTTATTATACTTTTAAAATTTTGAATTGTAGATTAAAGTATCTGTTACTATGAGAATTCTATTGATGCAACAGAGATATCATTCGGTAAAAGAGAAGCACATTGTGGTGTTTTTGTATTTCCTGTGCAAATGTTGCAAGCACTTGTATAAAAGGCAATTCAAAACATAAGTGGAATTTTAGTCATTCGGGGACTCGAAAACCAATTGCCATGGGACAATAGACCAGATGTTACTGTGTCATCTTTCGAGGAAAGAATGACATGGGTGTGGCCTTTCTTTCATTAAGAGCGACAAATCGGTATAGGAATTAGAACATTTGGGATGAAACGAATCAGTATCTAAGTGCCTTTAAGTGCTCCACACAAAAAAATCCAACATGTTACCCCGAAACGCTAAAAGCAAAAATGTGGTCTAGCATTAATCTTCCGGCAAAGATTTATTGTTTCGTATTGCAACGTTTTTTTTTTTTGGTATTGGAAATAATTCTGCTGATGAGTTTTTTTCGAGAAAATTCGCGTCCAAACGATGATTCTTATACTGAATGTGCTGATTTAAACCGTTTGAAATAAATGTTAAAGTCTAAATATAATTGAAGGATATTTCATAATAACATACAAAACCTTACATTACATGCAATACTTACATGCAATACTAGTCCAAAATATGCAAACTTTTCTTTTCAGTTTCTTTCTTTAAGTATTTTCTTAATTATTAGTTAGATCTGTTTAATTTTTAGTGATCTAATGTATTCTATAATTATATGATAACTATTTTATCAAAATCAGTAAGAATATTTTTTTCTGGGGATTTATAAAACGTCCAAGCTGACAATATTATACTTTTTAACCGGATATACACTTAAGACCCTTTCGTAGGCCCCAAATTTTGCCTGGAAGCCACGAATATTAAAAACTAATTTTCGAAATACTACATAACAACATGAAAATCCAGAAATCCATTCAAATTAGATTTACTTTTATCTGAAATAATACATAACGTGATGTTTTTCAAATTCAAGGGTTTCATATCATGATAGTTCATTCAACATTCAAATTCAAAATCATAATTACTTGAAGTTATTAGATAGAGGCTCACACCAAAAAACACTGTCCACTCAAGTAAAGTTAGCGAATTATATTTCAAAAATATGTGGTTAAATTTAGTTGCATGGTTCCAGAGGTTCTGCACATATAAATGAAACATCAATAAATAAAACCGAATTGGTTCTTGCCATATAGAAAATATTATCAACATCGACGTAAAACACCAAAACAGGCTTTTCAATCAAACCGATATGCTTTTAAATAGAGTAAACAACACATTCAAGTCCATCGAACATTTATATTTCACTTTTAAGTATCAATCATTTAATTAAATGTTGAAACAATGTTGTTTTTTAAATAACTGTTTTTGCCATTTGTGGAAGGTCCAACTCCATCCATCCAATTATCATTGGCATTGACTATTCTATTTCGGTAAAATAACAAAGAATTATCTAATTTGTGAAAAGCAGTCAAGACATTTTCACCCGTATCTTTTATTGGGCGATAACAACTGTGGATGACAATACTCTAAAGATTTCTACGTTGAATACGCCAAATAGGCAAGCCAAACATTGGCAATTGTTGGGAAATTCGTTAAATGGATAAACTAAACAACTATACACGATAAAAATCGAACGTACCAGAAGCTGTATGGAATGTATAAAATCTGTCCTACGAGCCGATTCGATGAGCGACAGATTTGAACAGATGTGTGCACAATTTTCCACCGAGTTTATCGACTGTTTGTTCTTTTATTTTCAAATAAAACTTAGTTGGGTGAAAGAAGCGCTAAGCATATAAAAATAAGTGCTGGGAGAAAATTATCTATTATGAAAGTACATTCTACAAACAGAATTGTTTCTTTAAATAAGTATGACTTTTTGTATTATTGGCACTATATGTTGACTTAATCTACGGATATTTCAGTTGTTTTAAATACATTTAAAGTAGTTCTATTATATTTTTATAACTACACAGGGTGATTCAGGTTTAATTTTGAGAACTTCAAGAATCGATAGAACAGATTAGAATAATGTCGCTATATGATAAACCATTTTTTTCGATTATTATTCATAACTTTAGAAGCATTTATGAATCTAATGTA
>NW_026018611.1:2739929-2754157 GCF_020466585.1 Dendroctonus ponderosae
AACAAATTGGTACACAAAGGAGGTATGGTCTGGTAGGTACCTGAATTATCAATCGTACGCTCCAATGAAATATAAAAGAAGTGTAATAACGGCACTTGCAGATAACGCAATTGTCACATTGGGAGTATAGAACACAAAATCTTGAAAAAAATAAATATATTATTAATAAATAACTATAAGGTCGGTCATTTTTTGAACCAATCATAAAGCAAAGGATAAATAAAATATAGAATTCAACTAAATTGAAAAACATAAATAAAAGCAATATAAAAAAAACATTAACTATCTGTTATTTTAGAAAAACTGATGATGGTGGAAAACACCGAAATGTATTTTAATTGATAAATAGAGACAATAAATGACTGAAACCCAGGAATTAAATTTGATTTGGAATTGAAACACAGTCAGGAAAGTATGTACAAAGTTCGATGTAATGCTGGATTTTGTCTGTCGCTCTGATCGTATCTGTCACTGTGTTTATCAGTTTATCTAATTAATTGTATTTTATTCAATTTTATCAATATTACTGACGTATGTAAAAGTTGTATCTTTTAAGCATGAATAAAGGAATTTGAATTTGAATGCTCTTTTATGCAGTTCCAGAGCTGGTGGTCTGTCGCTCTGGGTTGTGTGGAACTCCAGCTAAGCTGTTTACCCACTAAAACCCTTTTCTCGCCGCCGAGGTGGTGTTTGGCCGTGCACCGCGGTCATTTCTGTGCTATTGTGCCCTCGTAATTTGACTCCCTCATTTTCCCTGTATATTCAATGAATTCCAGAAGAGTCTTGAGGGGAGTTCGCATGATCTGGTCTGGTGGAATTTCGTCCCCTCCCAGGAGTCTTCGTCTACCTGTTGCATATGACGTGCAGTGACACATAAAATGCAGAGTAGTTGCGTCCTCTAATTTGCAACCCCTGCAGGGCGGCTGATCCCTCTGTCCCATCCGAAAGAGGTGTTTTTTTTGCAGGGGGTGTGTCCTGTTAAAAAGGCCACTATCCTCCTTATTTTTTGCCTGCTGAGACCTAGCAGTTCATTTTTACGTACTGGTTGTGGAGGTCCCACCAACTGCTTTGCGGTATGGAGTCGCGATGCCTCCTCCCAGTCCTTTCTGTGTTGTTCCAAGATCCACTGCCCAACTGCCACCCTAACTTGGGTATGAGATATACCACAAGCAGGTTCTTGGTTGGTCAGTGGTTTCTCGGTCCCTGCCTTAGCAAGTTCCGCAGCAATCTCGTTTTCTTTGCTCCTGTTCGTACCAGTTGCCCAAGTGAGTTTTACTCTGTTTGAGCTCCCGGCTAGGGTTGTAAGTTCTTTTACACAATCTAGCACACATTGTGACCTGATTGCGTACGATTCTAATGCCTTTATTGTGGCTTCATCTCCGTTTACGATGGTAATGTGCTTACGTGTGTAGGCTCTTTCCTTCATTTTCCGGGTGCAATTTGTTATTGCTAGGATGTTTGCTTGGAAAGCTGTCGTAGTTGTACCGAGGTTTAAGGTGATCCTTTCCCCAGTTCTTGCTCTTTCGACTATACCAGCGCCTGTGCCCGACGCTGTTTTTATGCCCTCCGTGTACCATACGGAGTTCCCTGTGATGGCTGAAGGAGTGTCTCTACCATCTCGCCCCTCGTTTAGAACATATGTTCTAAAAGGTACCGAGATGATTACGGTTTTGATCCCATGGGTTCGACTGTCTTCAGTTTTCTGAAGATCGCACTATGTGCCAAATCCGTCGCTTTCCTGAGGACATCGCCACCCATACGGTAAGCGCTTCTTCTTCAATGGATAAATGCAACGTTGACATTGCTCCAGTTATTTCCAGACACGCCAGCCTTTGAACTTTGTTCAGGGACTATCGATATGTGCTGATTTTGGTTCTATGCTACCATATGACGGCAGAATATGTGATTATGGGTTTCACAATGGTGACGTACGTCCAGTACACCATCTTCGGTAAAATTCCCCATGTTTTTCCAAAAGTGCGTTTGCAGGTCCATAAAGCTCTGATCGCCTTGTTTGCTTTCTGTTCCACATGTTCTTTAAACAACAGCTTCTTATCCAGGGTTACCCCAAGATATTTAACAGTGTCCGACATGTGCCTTTCAGCCCTTCCGTGTTACACCATTGTTCGGTGATGTTTAGCGCCTGCTGCATCAATGATGATACAGTGTCTCCAAACTTTTCCTGTACAACAATGGATATATCATCCGTATATCCGATTTTAATTTAGTTTTCTTATATTGTAGGTATTTTAATACTTTTTTCAATAGCATCAACGGTTCAAAAGTTAAGAGCAAAAAAACGGTTTTCGCACTTTTTTAAATTATTTAAACAATGTTCCACGGCCGGAATCGCTCTCAGACTATTGAATCAATATGCTGACATCCTTCCGAACAACTTACAATAATCTTTTAGTTTGTATTTTTAGGGTGTTCAAAAAAATAAAATTTCCGGTTTTGCTGTGATAATATTTTCCCTCTTTGGCCGATTTTCAAAATATAGAGCTCGTGTTGGGACTAAATGTTCATAGTCGACTTAAAATATAAATTCAGTATGGCAGGATTGCATTAAAAGTGGCCCAATTCCGAACTGTCCGCGAAGTCTCGGAATCTAAGAGCCTTCAATGAAAGTGCAATTTACGATCAATCAATCAATTTATCCATGTAACCTTGTACATAAATATTTAATCTGAAGTCGACTACAAAGTTTTCGTTTTAACAAGATCTCGAACTATTGAAAATTGGTCTGAAAAATGTTATTACTGCAAAAACAAAAAGTTGATTTTTGAGATAAAAAAAAAACTTGCTGACTGAAAAATAATTCGACTAGAAAATCCTTCAAACAGAAATAAAATCGCTTCCAATAATCAAAAGTTATCGAGTAGCAAAGTTAAGGAAAACTGATCGGGTATCGAATATTTTGTTGAGCCAATGTAGCTGCATGAAACATGCACGTTCCGAATTTGAACTTCTGGTTTAAGTGAATTTTCATACATTTATTAAATCTTTTACATTCTCATCAGTTGTTTATTTAAATTTACGTTACAACAAAATTATGTTCCGAACATAATGTTCGTAAAAATAATTCTTTTTCATTTGCAGTATTTTAGTATATCTCCTACTTATTTGATCATCAAAAGAACATTGCAATAAACTGAAACATTTGTCTCCAAACAGCACTTTTTCATTCGAAATTTTAAAACTTTTGCTTTAAAATTGGTTGGCCTAAGTTGTGCTCCTAAGTAAGTCAATTAAAGTTCGTATTAGAGTCGAAGTAATCTGGTTGTTGTGTTGAATTCAGATTGAAATTAAAATAAACTGAACGTTTGTTCTGATTTGACACATTTAGATCAATAAATCCGTCTATTTTACAACAAGTTTTACAATAAAGGGACGTGAAACTTTTCGAACTATAAGATTTGAGTGTAAACAGATTTTTTATCTCAATTTTAATTCTTTGTCTTGAACATTTTATCTGGACCTGCACATTCATGCCTCGATGCCTTTATTTTATTCTGTTTGTTTTATTTTTCCATTTAGTTATTGACTTGTTAATAACGAATAAAATAATTAAGACTTGTCCTGCTTGTCATTGATCCGATATTTTAAGCGCGGGAGCGGCAAATTATTTTCGGAAAGCTTAGATTGGACTAGATTGCAACTGAAAAGTTTAAATTTGCCTAACGCCTACCAAAAGGCTAATCTTCAATATCTACCACTTCGTCCAAACTCCACAGACTGTTGATGAAAGGTGCAAATAAGCTTGCCGATATTTTGTGTAATCAGCCATGTAGATGGTAATTGGGTTTATAACATTTCTGACCTTTCCAGAAATCTTCTCTTCGCAATTGTTTGTCAACTGTTAAGTATATTACAACTTTGAAAAATTTCGCAATATATTTTTCCGTATAGTGTTTGAGTGCTTTACAATTGAATACTATAATTAAAATAAAATGTTAATTTGATGAAGTTTTAAATTACACCTTTGTGAGCAGCAAATTCTACTTTTTCGTTTCAATAAATCTGTCAAATGGCCTATCTTGATAATGCTAAATCCAGAGTTATGGCCAGAATTTTAAGTTTAAGGGGCGTTTGCACTAATCCGATAGTAGTGTCGGGAATGTTGGGATTGAATCGAATTTGCCAGAGTATCTATTCTTCCGGAACACGCGGCTCCTTTTCAAATTTATCCCGAATATTGATAGAGTTACAAGTTTAAACGATTCTCCCAGATAACTGGGCTTTATTCCGCTGTGCATATTGAGCGGATTTAATGGTTGAAAATTTATTCAACTTTAAGCTAGTTCGGTATTCTTTAGGTGCTTTTCAAGATTAAGATGGCAATGAAGGCCTTTGCATTTATATTACAGGTTTTATTGTATTCGATTGTCAACTTTCGTTTCGAAGCTCCCATCTTTTAACTCAGGTCATTGCAGTTATTGGAAATATCGCAAATATCAATTTAGTGACTTGAGTTTTATATACAGGATGCTGCAAACTTTGGGGGATAACAAATTAAGTGGTTTTTTTATAAATCTGATAGGGATCTGTAATAAATCTTCAACTAGTTAACTTTTAAGCCAATAAATCCATAGGGCACCTGTTTGCCATAGACTTAGGTAATATATAGAACTTCTTCCGTAAGTTATTCCGTGCCGGAAATTATTAAATAAAATTTTTAATTCGCAGCAAAACTCACTAAAGAATTTCGATTAGAATATATTGAGCCTTCGTTTTTTAATAAAGTTAACTGCAAAGACTGTTTACAATTTTCAGCGGACGCCCTATTTCGAAAGGAATTTCAATTAATTCGCCCCATTTCAGATTTGTCGGCTTGAGAAAATGGGAGAAATTAAGAAAAGAATGATGTTCTGAGAGTTTTTTTTATTGCTAGAACGGCGACTCTTGTTATCGGTCTAGCATAATTTTTACGAATAAGTTATTTTTATTAGTAGTATCTGTGTGAACAACAATCTGAATGTCCATTTTTAATTGGGCAAAATAATTCAGTTCAATTATATTTGCTTTTTTGGTTTGGTAGCTTATAAACGCAAATATTATGGATGTAGCCCAATACTGGGGAAGACATGATTAATTTATCAGTATATTCAACTGCTCGGATACCTTCATGGATTCTAATTTATATATTCTGTAAGATGCTTCTGACTCGAATAAAATAATAATAACACAAATATGTATGTTCACTAATATGCAGTATAATAATATGCACCCAGACACAAAAAAAACTTAGTTTAGTAATATAAAGTTTAGTAATATAAATAATAGTAAACTTAGTAACAAAACAACGAAATTTTACTATTTCATTATGAAATAAGACACAATGTGGAATTTATGAGATACACCAGTAGTCAGAGAAATCATAGTATATTATTTACGTGAATAATAAGAAATATGCAAAACGCTAAAATGAAAGGCTGATGGAAAGAAACAATATACAGGACAGCAGGCACATACGAACGTATGAAAGAAATTATACACTCTACTGCAAAGGAAGCACTCAACAAAATATCGATATATCGTGGAAAACAATTAAAATAGCACACAAAGTCTTAAAAATAAAAGCTATAACCAAATATTTACAGCAAATAGCGAGATTGAAAAAAACTGTAAAGACCCATAAACGAAAATAACTGTAATCAAGAATGTAGTCAAGTTAAAACATACAAAGATTATCCGAAATACCGTAAAAGGGAGGTTGCTATTAACTTGCAACGCTGATATATTAACTACATTATAAATTAAAAAAAATAGATTCTGTTGTGGATGACATGACCGATTATTGGGTTGTAATAAAAAGCATATATGTACATAATACATAAGCATAATTTACTATTTTATTTTATTATTTATGAAATAAAGGATATTGACCCAATCAGTCTTTTGGTCATTGCGGGCTTGTCTGTTATGGCTTGTAAGGCAACGGGGATTTAATATGGTTCTGTTATGTCAGTTGTTGTTCCATTTTGTTTGTATTTGGATCAGTTTTTCGGTTTCGGTTATACATATAGTTAAATTTATATCTTTTCAACTGCGGTTCACTCTTTTTATACAAGACGTTTTTGGTTTTATTAAGAAACCTCTAATGTTTTAGGTTCTGATTGAGGTCGTAAAATTTATATTAATTTGAAAATTATGAAGAAGTTTTGGTAAAAATAGCCAATGTTTTTTTCACATGCTCATTAAGGAACCGATAGGAATATTTTCTTTTTGCATACAAAATATTTCACTTCAAAACTTTATCGCGAATAATGGATTATTGTGCTACACAAGTATACTTGCAGCTTTACATATGGTACAGTGCAAATGTTGAAAATAAAGCAAACTACTGATACAATCAAACTGCAATAACTTTGGCGGCAAATGGGTATTGCTTCACATGTTGTAAATTCAAATTGATTTATATTTCATATTTAAATTACATTTTGGTCCTTTATTATTTTGATTATTGTATTTGAACATCTTGATTTTCAAATTGACATTCTGAACGATTAGTAGAATTAATTACACAACCAATACAATTAAAACATAAAATTTTTCCAAAATCACCACAATACCCAACGATATGGAGGCAACGTAAATGCAAAATAGATTAAAATACTACAGAAACAAACATTATAAAAGTATTATAAAAAATATCATAACAAAAAAAAGAGAATTGAAAATAGCGTAACGGGCCATGCTTTTAATCGCCTTGATTACTGAAGTTATTCTTAATTCGTCAAAAAGTTACGCTATAAGTGAAATAATACTTAAGTAAATAAATAAAGTTTCTTAATTAAGATGAAATTTCCAAAACTCCAAATAGTATTTGAAAGTTTTCAAAGTACGATAATTTAAGTTCCATTATATTCAAGATACATAACTAATTTCAATTCGTAAATCATAAAATTTCTTCTTGAAACTCCATTCGGATCCACGTAGATGAATTTACTATTTATTAAATCGTATTCGGTGCTGAGATTGTGGCTAAGGGTTAGACAATTAGATTTATGATGTGCGCATTACCGAGGGGTTGTTTTAAGATATGCCTTCCAATTAAATTTCGTATATTGCGAAATGCCTCATACAACCCTTTAATGCATACTTAAACACTGCGTATCTTTTAGGGTCCGAATGCTTTTGATGTAATTCCTAACAAACAATGAAAACCGGTACTGTGAAACGTGTATTGGTTAAATTTTTTGATTTAAATTAAAATGTCTTCTTACTATTAACTTCTGAAATTACTATTAACTTAAAATTCTTTACCAATATTAAAAAGTGATTTCATTTTAAGATCGATTGTCGCTCTACATTTTTTCTTTATTGCATTATCTCTCCTTAATTCTTAAATAAAAATAAAGTAAATAAATAATTGTTTGATAATGTTGAAAAGCAACATATACCATTTGCTTTATTACAGATAGTCTATACATAAGTGCGTTGTTGAATTTAACTTCTTTATTACATAAACATTAATTGCGGCTTACGTCTTTCGATATTTTCATTCATCGTACTTGGTGCAACTAGTTCTATTTATTTTCCATTGATCACATAGTTTTAATAAGTTTATTAAATTATTGGTGCTTATGCAAGAAATTCAATTAATAATACTTACATTTTGGACGTGGTATAATTGACAAAATTTTACTGACAAAATCCTCCTAATTCTATTATTTCAATGCTTCGGTAAGTTGTTTGTTCTCGTTACAATTTAACCTCAATTTTGGTACTTTGTAACTCGGGCTTTCTTTGAATTTGTTTCTTATTTGTCGTCTAAAGAAAAATGATGGCAGATACACTAGGCAAGCTAATTATTTTTCTGTTCAAGCGGCACGAATATTGCTCATACAATGGGACTTTTCTTACTTTCTTTAGTAAAATCCACTTGCTTCGTTGGCTCTCATTATACTGCTACTATTTCCATTCCGATTGCTACAGATTTTCTATTCACACATAAAGGAAAGCGAAGTTCGTGTTCGTGGAAAATTCAACCCAAAAAAGCTTGAAAATTGAAATTTTAAGCTTTGTCCTAATTGAATCAATCCTTTTCGATCAGTTTTTTAATGAATCTACTTCATTCAATTTTCAAATTACTAATCACCGTAGAATTGGTTATATTAGCAATCTTGAATAAATCTGGTAAATGCCAAATACAGAGTTCATAATTAATTATCATGCAGTTTGTACTACTTTATTAAAAATGTAATCTAATGACTTATAATATCGAATAACTTAGTGTTTGGCAAAGGTAATAATTAATAAAATTTAGTGAGTATTAATTGCAACGGATGAGAAATGAAAATAATTTTTTGAAACTTTCATTCTAAATAAATAATTATGCAATTTTTATAGTCGTAAAAAATGATAATTAAGTAGTCCAATTTGGATTCGATTTTCGGGGCATTTTTTGAGCCTTTTGGTTGCAAGCAGGCGTAAATTGCTTCAAGTTGAATTACATAAAACTGTAATATTCACATTTTTCTTAAAAGGTTTTCCAGGTTTCATTTATGCATGGGCTTTCTTATGGGACTTACTAAGGGAATTAGAGCAGATAGAGGCGGAAAGTTTTGCCTCAACATAAAAAAGCCTGGACCTATTTATTGCTGCTTTTGCGTGTGCTCGTAGGGACCGAGCCAATTTAATAGTGTCAAATTGGATTACATTTTTGTTTCGTCAAGGTAAAACTTGCTTGAAAACTCCGAACCACTTTCCTTCAACTTACCATCATTTTTTTAGAAGCACTAAGGTTCTTTAAAAATTTATAAATATTTTCGTACTAGAATATTGACGTTACACAGACCATTTCCCAACAGGAAGAACCGTTCATAACACTGTCAAGTTCAATGTAGAAATATCTTCGTCGGTTGCTGCAAAACTTTGCACAAAAATTACGGAAACTCCAGGAATAAATCATAAAAAAAAGATATTTTCTTTTATACATTAATTGGCTTTAAATATTTGTACAAGGAATGTAATCTTTCTACTTAGAAGTACAATTTCAAGTTTAGAAAACGATAATTGAAACTAAAATATGCAAATTGAACGATTATTTCCAATTATTCCATGTTGTACATATTTTGAGAAATATCTCAATAATTATGTTCAAGATTAATTTACCAATGCCATTGCCAGTTCTAAACATCAATGATCATCAGTCCTCTGCATACTTTGGTTTTGCAAAATATTCCGTTTGTTAAAATCAAACATAATTAATCCTCTTCAGATTTCCTTTCCAAAGTACCGATAGAGTTGAATGTTTCATTCATTGCATAAAACAAACGCTCCGAAAAGCGAAGCCCTCCACAACTACCAGAAAATTGTGATTATTTGGCTCACGAAATTCCGTTCTTTGTAAAATATAGTTTCAACAATTAGTTTTAACTTAACGTATGTAGGAAAAACTTCCATCTAATTCAGCTAAAGCTTCATGGAATGCTGTAAAATAAATGGAAATATTCAAATGAGCAAACAGACCCAATTTGGACCATTCAAAATATATAAATTCATCATAGATAATCTTCAAAAGCTTTGCATGTTTTGTGTTGTGAGAGACGGGATAAAGCTAATTTGGGTTAAAGTTTCTCTGGAGGAAACACGCATCAAGGAAACTATTAATAATATGGTAAATTCGTTTATCGGCTTGAATATTCTGGAGAGTGTGAAAATGATGTTAAATTGCACTTGTAGGTGTGTATGAAAATTATGTTAAAATGCAATTGTAGATAGTTAGACCCTTTTTCGGGAGTATCTTTCTTGCAGATATATCCCCTATTCTACCAAGAAATATTAATTTCTTCAATAAATGCAAAGTAAATAGTGCTTGGCTTATAAAGTAAAAATGAGTGGCAATGACGGTTTTATCTAATAATGTTACGTGTGAAGATGATTTAGTTTGGTGAATCTGAAGTCGACGATAATAGAATGAGATTCAATTTTAACGTACGCTGGAAATAAAAAATGCGAACTAGAAAGACATATTTTTTAGTCACTCCTAAGCTTTTAAAGGATAACTTTTAATAGTAAATAAATAACAGGCAACTTATAACAGTTGCTAAAAATGTTAGTATTTTTAATATTGCTTCAGTGACTTGGACCAATTTGGTTTTTATTTTTAAGCCTCCAAAAACGAACCGTTATTCGAAAGAACCTCAAGATACAACAAAGTTGTAGCGGGACTTTTTAATGTTTATTGGCCCATAAAAGGATTTATCTTGAATCGTTAACTCATATAAGCTTCTTTCTTAGAATCAGAGGCTACATTCTTGAAGTTCGGCTACCTACTTAAATAACAGCTTTTGTATTTTGAATATAACTTATTCATGTAATCAACTTTAAAATTAAGAGTTGATTTGATTAATAGTATTTTAGAGTTTTCCTTGTAATAATAATTTCTGATATATTAAACGAGAGTACAAGAATAAAGTAAATATATTAACTAAAATTAACCAGAGTTATCTCTTTGGAATTTAATTGAAACTAGCAGACTTAGAAGTCCAAATATTCCCCATAATATTCCAGATATCATTGGATGTCAAGAAGATTTTTTTGGAAATCAATCACTTGCGACAATATTGAGATCATTTGGTTTCTAAGACACTGGAGATGACTTTATTTTAAAGTTAGTTAAGAAGCGAATATGACAAGAATCAAGGGGAAATGGATTAAGTGGACAACTAACTAACGAATATCTACAATAAATAATTTAACTATTTCAGAAGGTTAATTTTGTATGCAAGTAAAACCACCTACCTTAAACTCATAAGTTTGCAACAAAATAATACGCTGTGTGATTTATGAGTGACGCAAATTATTCAATCTAGATAATTGGATTAATCGATCCCTGATAAATATTATCAAGCAAGTCCTTGCAGTAGAAACATCGAAAAAACATATTTCTTCTAAACTGCTCAAATTCTAACTCCTGCTGGCGATTTATTTTCTGTTTCAAGCGTTATTTAGTGCAATTATTTTCCAATTATTGCCTGTTTGTGCAATAATTTAGTGCTTCCGACTTCCGATAAAGTTTCAACAGGGTGGCAAATTAATAAAATGACTAGAAATGCAAAAAGTGGAAGTTCCACATACTCCCCGTTGGACAAAAACCATTGGTTGTCTTTTTTTGTATTTCAATTCAACAAGCATTAAGAGAAACCTCATTCGTCTCGAAAAAGGTTATTTAATTTTTTCCCGCAAATTTTTAAATTTTAATTTTGTGCCCATCTCGTGTGTTTACAGGGTGGTTTGAAAGAACCCAACTTGTTAGTTTCTAGTTTTATTATATTTGAGTCCATGCTGAAGTTGAAACTCCACAGTCGGATTCAGAAGAAAACTCAACATAGGGTTGCATGCATGAATGAACGAAATATTTGAAAGTAACTATACTGTAACACAGAAGTAACTGTACTAACTAACACTTACTTGAAAATCTTCCAGAGTCACAGATTTGAGGACAATTCTGATTTGAGTAATTTTCAAGCAACCCGCGATATCTAACATTCATCTTCAATTGTCTATGAAGTTTAAGCTACAACATGAGCTGTAGATCGTGAAAATCGATCCCAGAGGAGAAACGTTATCGCTGCCAGACCAAAAAGTTGATTTTTGAGACCCGCTGTAAATAGAAGAAATGACCGAAACATTCAAAACACGTTTCGAGTTATTTGGCTTATCTTTATTGATTAATTTGGCGTATTGAGATTCAAAATGTGTTTTTTTTGTCCAACCGGGAGCATGCCGAACTTTCCGCTATTTTGCATTTTTTTATTTTCCGTCCTGTAGAAAATGTATTTGACGTGACGAGTGCTGAAAAGTGATCAGAAACCAATCCAATTCAAAGTGAGGGCAAATTTGGCTCTGTAACGTTAATTTTGTTGAGCAGTTATAAGGGAATTATTTGGGTATATACAAGTAAGCTGGCAAGCCTGTTGTTTAAAATATTTTTACTTAACGTAAACAAAAGAAATAGTAAATAAACCGGTTTCGGTCAAATAATTCTAGATCCGAATAGGCGCAAGCGAATTTTTGGTGGTTTTTGCCGGTAGGTTTTGATATGATGTGTGTAACGTTTGGGTAGATCGACCATTGTGCTCTGGATTTTTGTGTAGTGACGACTTGATGGTGGGTGTTGAACTTCTGGTTCCTTAAGCTCCTTAATCATATGGTTATTGGCTGTTAAACATTTTCCGGGCTGTTCTAGGTGAGTTTTGTTTTCCATTTTGGTATTAGGTAGTCCCGATTTCAATTTTTTGTTCGTATCTCCTAATTAACGAAAATCTTCTAAGATAAACACATTAAGTGGTGCTAATTCCAACATTCATTTCCCCGTTTCCATCGAACAGTTTTTTCAGCAAATACATTCATTGTTGGTTTTTGATTAATGTATGCGGTTTTTGAAATGCTACTTCTATTTCAAGCTAGTTGCTCCCCGCTACGGGACATATATTTTCATTAAAATCTATTAAAAGCCCCATTAATATGTCAAATAAAATTAATCGTTGATATCGAGTGACCCGAAGCCATCCATCCATTTGGAATAAAACGTCAAACGTGAAATGTACAATCTGAGCCATACATCAACGTTTAAGCCATGGTTGATATTGTTTGCGCCATTGATCACTGAGCGACGTCTCTATGTTGACGCTAACAAAGTGACCGGCAATTGAGCCCATATGGTTAGCTTGTTTGTCACAATTTATATATTGTTTAATTGCATTAGATGGATTTGTTATTTTCCATTCGCAATTATATCTGCTGATAATTTACGTCTTCTCAAATTAAATAAACTCGCAGTTTGATTCGATATACACATATAACAGCAGATACTCAAATTGTGCTTGATACAAATCATAGTTCACACAGAAAAAGTTCTTATTTTTTAAGATATATTTCTTGCTATAATGAAAATCATATTACAAAATCAATTTTACATTAAAAAATTCTCCAAGTGGTGTTTTAGGCACTCGAGTGGGTTAGTATTAATAGGTACACCAAATTGATAGTTATATAAAAAGATAAAGAAACACCAATATACAGGTCTTAATGATAAAATTATCCATACAGTTTGTTTTATGACTATTTTAGGTGACTAAATAATTTTTGAAAACATATCTGCGTTTTTCGCATTTTCCGGCATTTCACCATGAACCATGAAACTACTACATGATATGGAATTATTAAAACCTTTATTACTTTTTATATTGCACATATAAACATTTATTTTCTGTTATTGTATGAACATTGGATAAGTCACTTATGAATGTAGTTTTTTACAATTTTTGTTTTTATTTACTATTTTGACAATCTGATCTAACTTTTGCTGAGATAAAATGTAAAAGTCTTCTGCTATTGATGGTCAAAGTTCTTAAAAATGGTACAATTCGAAACATGTTCTAATGTAAGGCTCATGTTTTGGTAAAGCAACCGAGTTTATCCCCTTTGGGCAAGTGAAGAATTATTCAGTATATCGGTACAAAAACTACCAGAACTTTTCATTTGGTAGTTGGAATTTTGAACCTTTGAGTTTGGACTGATTTTCTTTTTGAGTTGATGCACTGACTTTGGTAATTTTTATAATCTCTGTAAAATGTTGTAGCATTGATAGTTTTTGAGCGAAAAATATCTCTGTTCTCTTGCCAATTGACAATTTTATATATTCATTAATTTTTCACATTAACAAAACTTAAAGTACATTTTCTGTAATATCGGGAATTGCTTAGATCAATTTTAATGAAACTTTGTGTAGGCCTTACGTGAGGGCCATATTTTGCTAAACACTCGCTTATTCTTTTCGTGAGATTTCTGATGAACACAATTCGAACAGAAACGCCCCCAAAAGACTACCGGGCCTTAGACTTTATGATTATGTCGGTCAGTTAAAAATCATAAAACGCTTGAGAATCAATTTATTACAAAAGAAAATTACCGCTTACTACGACGTTTGCAATTAATGTCTGAAATTGTTAAATAGCAAGGAAATAGAAATAATTTTTCTGCGCGAACGCTATGAGTGCTACAAGGTTTTACAAAGAGCCCAAAAATATTCAAAAAGGATTAGTGCATCAACTCAGACAAAGTCAGTGGATTTCAGCTACCAACTAAAACTTTCTCGTAATTTTTGCGCCAAGACACTCAATAATTCCTAACTTTTCCAAAGCGGAAGATCTCGGTGGCTTCATCAAAATATGAGCCTTACATAGGAACGAACGAACAGCGAGTTTCATTAAAATCAA
>NW_026018611.1:2754257-2755268 GCF_020466585.1 Dendroctonus ponderosae
AACAAATTGGTACACAAAGGAGGTATGGTCTGGTAGGTACCTGAATTATCAATCGTACGCTCCAATGAAATATAAAAGAAGTGTAATAACGGCACATGCAGATAGAGCCATTAAATTGTCACATTGGGAGAATAGAACAAAAAATCTTGAAAAAAAAAAATTATTAATAAACAACTATTCAAGGTCGGTAATTTTTTGAACCAATCATAAAGCAAAGGTTAAATAAAATATACAATTCAACTAAATTGAAAAACATAAATAAAAACAACATAAAAAAACATTAACTATCTGTTATTTTAGAAAAACTGATGATGGTGGAAAACACCGAAACGTATTTTAATTGATAAATAGAGACAATAAATGACTGAAACCCAGGAATTAATTTTGATTTGGAATTGAAACACAGTCAGGAAAGTATGTACAAAGTTCGATGTAATGCTGGATTTTGTCTGTCGCTCTGATCGTATCTGTCACTGTGTTTATCAGTTTATCTAATTAATTGTATTTTATTCAATTTTATCAATATTACTGACGTATGTAAAAGTTGTATCTTTTAAGCATGAATAAAGGAATTTGAATTTGAATGCTCTTTTATGCACTTCCAGAGCTGGTGGTCTGTCGCTCTGGGTTGTGTGGAACTCCAGCTAAGCTGTTTACCCACTAAAACCCTTTTCTCACCGCCGAGGTGGTGTTTGGCCGTGCACCGCGGTCATTTCTGTGCTATTGTGCCCTCGTAATTTGACTCCCTCATTATCCCTGTATATTCAATGAATTCCAGAAGAATCTTGAGGGTAGTTCGCATGATCTGGTCTGGTGGAATTTCATCCCCTCCCAGGAGTCTTCGTCTACCTGTTGCATATGACGTGCAGTGACACATAAAATGCAGAGTAGTTGCGTCCTCTAATTTGCAACCCCCGCAGGGCGGCTGATCCCTCTGTCCCATCCGAAAGAGGTGTTTTTTTTGCAGGGGGTGTGTCCTGTTAAAAAGGCCACTATCCTCCTTATTTTTTG
>NW_026018611.1:2755368-2773880 GCF_020466585.1 Dendroctonus ponderosae
ATAAGGCCACAAAATTTACAAAAGCATTTCAACTATTCATGTTTACAGTTTCGCCTCCATAAATATTCACGAAGTAGGTGATTTTGTCGTTATCTTCTTGTACGAATCTATTCGTAATTATTTTGTAATAAAAGACGTGAGGATTGTGAGGGAATTTCTGTCCAAAAAGAACCACAATTTTGAGGCAAAGTACTAAAAAAAAGTTTTGAAAATCTGAATCTGACCCAAACCTATAGTAACGTAAAATATCTACAAGTTGAAACCTATTATTGATCAATTATTATCTTTCTTTAGTTTTATTACCGTTCCAAAATTTTCTTCTGATATGCATTCCAAGAAATGTTACATGTCATAATATTTAGTAAGAACTGTAAGAACTGGTGCTAGAGAAGAACTTTCTGGTGAACGAATTTCATTACATCGTCTATTTAGAGAAAATTAATAACTTTTCTGAAATAAACGGACGATGAAATTGGGTATCATAATAAGAAATGCTGAAGTTGACGTTTTAGCATATTTTGAAGCGCTTCCTAATAAGGCGGTTGTATATTTGCATGAAGAAATTGGTTTTTCTTTGCAATTTGTCGCCTACTAAAACACATGGATTTATTCCTTTCAAATGTTGGCCGCTAGCATTAATGTGTGATAATTCGCACTCTCACTTAATATTTGTATGTCCCATATTTTTGCTTTGTTAAGTAGTCAATGTTGCACATCATTTTTTAGTTTTGGATAGGTACATTATTTACAATTTCATTAATTAATTTTCATTCATTAGATATTATTCGTTATATAATCATATTGATTGCCTATATTCTCGACAGCTTTTTAAGCAACGTTAACCAATTTGCCGCTCAATGGTAAGCACGATCAGGTCTTTGACCTCTCGTTTTTTTGTATGTTATATTGAAGCATTAAAATTGATAAAACGTATGATGTAGTACAGAAGAAATGAACAAAGCAACCAAAATAAAAATAAGTAATGTTAGGATGTGATTAATAGACATGCATCAAGCAAATACCACGCATATTTCGTGCAATTATTAATATTTTCTCTCATATCTGTTTGGTTTGGTTGGATTTTATTAGTTTGACTAATCCGCGTTGGCCTAACATTTATTTTAGCTTATGAGTGCTTGAAAATGAACGAGATCTGATCCTCAAAAGTTACCATTATTCAAAATCGAAATAAAACCTGCTAACATTTTTTTGGTGTTTAATTAGGACCTAAAATTGTTAAATATAATGACTACTTTAAAGTCATATTTGAGTTGTAATAAAACTTAGTCTTACTTCTTTTATAAATCGTTGTTTGGATTCATGAATTCTGGCTGTAAGATGAAGTATATGTAGTTTCCATCTTTTCTTCATACGCCAGTTTCTTAATATGTTTGCTTATTAAATAATTCAGGGGGTTTAAGTCGGGGGGCTCAATCTGCTTCAAGTCTGGGCAATTTTTGGCTATTATTATTTGAATATGGGAAAAATCGGAAACGGCTATACTTCTGTACGATCATCTTATTTAAACTAATTTTTCAATTTCTATGAAAATATTTTCAAATGTTACTTTTGCTCCGTGAAGCAGTGAAATTAGAAAAATATTTCTTAGAGATGCGTTTATGTGAGCGCGCAATTTTTAAATTTTTTCATGTTTTTCTATAGCAAGCAGAACAGTTATATTTACTAATTTAATAACAATAGTGATGTAAACAAACCTATTTATATTAAATGTTTTATTTCTTGAATAAATTAGTTTGCCAATATTGCGTTTAAAGTTTAAAATTGCCCTGACATTTCCAAATAACTTATAAAAACAGTAATCAATTTATTTTAAATGGGACGTGATTTTAATATCACGTTTAGCGTTATTTAATGGACAAAACTGTATATTTTATACATATTGTTTAAAATTCCTGGTAGCTTTCTTAGAACAAATTACATTTGTACGTTCCATACAGCTTTTAAGCCTAAATCAACTCTCCTTAATTTTTTACCACTCGATTTATTTATTGATAAATTTGGTTAACATAACTTGAACCCATTTGAGTCAGAAGATAATTATGAGAGTCTGAAAATGTATTTCAATGGGCCCATTTAGCATTGAAATTTAACGCATATATATTTCAGAAATATGAAGAATTCAAATTAAAAGACATACAAAGTCTCATCAACATACGTTATTGTTAAGTTATTTCAATCTTTTTTATAGCTTATTTATGCAAAGCAAAAATATTAAAATTAAGTCATTTTCATTCTAATCGCATTCGGGGTGAGGTTAAAGTAGGTAAATGTGGAAACATTCATAAACTGACTGATGTTTAATGTTTGAAAAATAAAGTAAATGAGTTTAAATTTGTAGAAACCAAAAAGTTACAGGAAAAAAGCCAGCAAAAAGTTGGATGAAAATAACTTCCAAGTTTATATTTTCCCATTTTTGAATTTGTAGGGTACCGTAAATGACTCTCACGTAAACTCTCCGTTTCAACAACTCTCAACAACATGTTTAATGTAAAAAGTTTGATTTATAATCATATAAGCAAATTACGAAAATGCTAATACCTCAAAAATACTAGTAGGTGGACTTACCACCTACTCTTGTAAGTCGACGGAAAATTCTAGTTTCTTTAATTATTATTGAGAAAGTTGCCATATTTTTGTTGTAGGTGAGCTTTGGAAAATGCTCTCGTACGATTGTAGTCCTTTGATGATTGAAATGGACCCTATTAAATTTTGTATTCGCATAATATAAACGTCTTTTGACGATGACAAGAACTGCAACTTCAACTGAACCTCTAACAATTTAAAATGCACTTTGTTACATTTTCATAAAATTAAGCTCATTTATCTCGATTCGGTAAATATTCATTCATTTTACCTTTGCTAATGCAAGATGATAGAGCCTTGTGGCAACAACGACCGGTTTCTGCTCATTATTCCTTCGTCTAAAGCCAATACTGGCTGCACTGACGAGCTACTTTTCGTTTTGTCGAATAACGGCCTTTTAAAGGAAGGAAGTTTGGCAAAACAGTGAAAAGAGAAATTCGCCATCACGGTTATTAACCTTTTGTTGGAAGCGTTGCTTTTTGCATCATCTCCTCGTAGCCGTGCTACTTATGAAACTTCAAGGGACTTGAAAGCAATTTCTGCCATACTTTTTATTTTCTGGCAAAAGTCGCTTTTATTTGCGCACCGCCATCGGATGATTCATTCATATTAGGCCGAGATGGCGAAGTTTAGTAGCTGAGCTTTTTATTCCGGATTAAATTTTAACCTTTGCATTATGCGTCCCGGCTTTTTCAGCTCTTAAATTGCCGCGAGCGATTTTAAAAGGAATTTCTTGTAGCGTTTGCTAAGAATGCCCGGAATTTGTTCAATAATTGCTACCAAATTTCATTTTAATTGGACTTCAATGGAAGCAGCTTTACCTATAAAAGGGGTAATTTTCCTTGATGTCCTTGCGTGTTGGTCGTTATTAAAATATCATGCTTATGTCATCAAATCATGTATCTGGTGCTCTATATCTGTGTAGTATCACTTTTAATATTAAATCCATAATTTTTTTTAAATTAAGATATTGAACTGTTTGCTTTGCATTTCAGAGAATTTCTTATATTTCGTATTTTTTTTCGTAACTTTTATGTAAATAAAATAACTAAAAAAATGCGATAAATATTCGAATCCAACATACAGACAGTTTTTATAAAATACATTTTTGAATTTTGGATGGTGCTAAATATTTTGATAAAAAATCACGTAAAATCAAAATCACACGTAATTTGTAAATTATTGTTAAAATAGGTCGGTCATTATCATATCTAGTTTCCATTTGGTTTGATTGTTTATTAGTTCTATTTAATAAAATTTATTCTCCACATGTTCAGTCTTTTCTTCACCAGCTTTAAGGTATAAAATTTTAAGCAGAATACATTTTTAAACATACATTATCGTTTAGTTCAAATACGATTGGTCTCTTATCAATTTTTGCAAATAATTTTTCTATTTTCTCAGAGCCTCTAAAGCATAGTTTAGAAGAAAATTATTAATTAACACCAGGCAATATTTAAATTTTTAGAACTTCGGGAATATAAACAACTAAAAAAAATACTTAGTAGATTTTGATTAACATTTGCTTTTGCTTTTTTCATGCTTCGTTAATCTTTCTTCTGTCTCCACATAACGAACAGTTGTTTATTATTTAGAACAGTTTTATGTTTCCTGTGTTTTTTGTTACACATGACCAAATAAGAGTAAAACTCGTCTCTAGGCTCTTGCTATAAGGAAATGTATGTGTATGGATGATTTTTGTTCAACTTTGATAGCGGTTTTCGTCATATTCGAGATTAAACATGGCAATAACATCAACTCCAAAAATTTTTACTATTTTTGATAAGTTAAAACAACTCATAATTTATTTCTTCTAATTACCCAAAATTTCTAATTAGGCAAATGGGGATAGTGCAACACAAATAACTTTAGTTAAATAACGCTAACAATCATATTCTTTAAAATATGAACTTTTGCTTCTGTTTCTTGAATTTGTTATTGCAAAGTGCATATTTGACTTATTTGTTTTTTAACATGTTAAAATTAAGAGATTGTTTTGGTTATTAGCTGCAATATTGCTAAATTATCATTTTCGTTTATGTTTGCGATTTACTTTGCTGACTTGTAAAATGTTCTCAACTTTCTACTCTATATGAGTTTTTTTGTTAGCTACATGAACTTACTATTTCTTAAACTAGTTAAACTCTAATTGCTTTCTGACTTAGGTTTTTGCGTCTGCAGATAATTCCTCAAATAGATAAGCTATTTAGCATTGACGTAAAACAAATTAACTTTAAAGTAAGCGAAGTTTGGAACGTTGAATGTAAATGTTCACCACATCGAAGGAAAGTTTGGCCACACTCTTGCGTGTGTCTCGCACTGAGTCGCAAATTGTTGAAAGTACGGCGGCATAAAGTTTAATCCAACTCTGGCAAACTCCCAGGGTCGAACTTTTGCAGACTCATTATAATAAGGATAATGTAAAATCTATACCGTCGTTTTATGCGAAACTTAAAAAAAATTCTTTGCTTGAAATCCGAAAGTTTTCCCAATGTTTATGGGTGTTACAAACAAGATCCGGATAGTTTGGTAAGTTGTGGGGAAGAAGAGTATTTAAAAGTTTATTTGAAAATGTACGTTTTTCGCCCCATAATTATATTTTCGTATACAATGCAATGTGACTAGAAGAATTATTTATTCAATGATGGTGGAGCTCATGCAGCAGATCATAATAGTTTAAAAGAAGTTCAATACCCCTTTTTAGTTTTTTGGTAACTTTTGATAAGGGAAAGTAGCTATAAGTTTCAATAAGTACCATATTTATGGGGATTATTTGTTGCATGTTGATTTAAAAAATACATTATTTGTTTGACGCTTGTACTGCAGTTGCTTATTCTGTTGATATTTTAATTTTTAAACGATGATTATCAGGAGATTTTTGCCAAAGTCCCCAACATTGCATGCGTTTTAATGTCATTGTCTTGGTTTTTTATCAGTCACCCTAAAATTGAATCTCAACGTATGAAGTTATATTTGAATAATTGGGTACTTGGAGATCATACGTTGAAATATTTTCAACCAATGAAATGTAAGGTTAGCCGATAAAATAGTGAAGACTCTGAGCTGTAATCCGATTATTAGTCAAGTAGAGCCCCTGATAAACTATTTTCCATTTTTCTCACTTGAATATCCAATTCTGCGAATTTCGGCTTTGTAATATCTAATATATGTGAAAGTTTCTCCCAACTTGGAGCTCACCAGATTTAATCGTTTGGGCGTAACCCGACTTAGGGCGATAAATTGAGCGGTCTATGCCTCTAACATCCGTGCAATATGTTGCACATTAGATGCCTAATTGATGACACTGCATGTTGGCCTAACCTGCTGAGTCTCTCTATTATCCAAAAGCCATTTTGGCATATTAATTGGGAATGGGAATAATGGATTATATTAAAACAATGGACCTACAAAGGCAGCATGGAAACTCGACTTTCAAATGAAATTATCTTTTTTGATGTTAAAGGCATCTTTTTAAGACTTTCCATACTTGCATCTAAAAAGGCACTTGCACTTTATGATTAAATTGTTCTCGTTTCGACCTTCTATATATTTAAAATATTTGCTCTCACTCTGGAAGGTGTTTACCTACGTATATTTACTTGCAAAGGACGGCGATAAAGCTCGCTGTAAAACGTAGAAGAATGTCAATACTTGCACATTTATTACGTTTTTTATCATATGTACTTAAACATTTATTATTACACTCAACTAATTATACTAGATGTTTTATTATATTCTTATTTTTTAAAAGAGTGCCCATTTACCATCTAGCAGTGGTATATTTACGACAATAGAAAACGGATGTCATTAAATTGATAAAAACGCCATATATTTTTTAAAGTTTTAGCGTCTTATAAGTGCGATAAACAGATGCTGTTACTCACCAGTGCTTATGCATAAACTAAAATGCGACAAATTGATATAAGCGGTTATTACTATTCGTTGGCGTCGTATAAAATTAGCAATATTCACTTGTTGTGCATTTGGTGCACCTTATAGAAAGCGATCTATCTCAAAAAACATTATCACACTTATCCATGGCATGCGATAACGCTTTTTATATATTTATGCATTTTTTGGGTGCACTAATTACGACAGTTTACATCTACATAATTATATTGATACTAATGTAGGGAGAGAAACATTTTGTTCATGCTTGAATGAAACACAACCTTCTTATTTCCTCGTCAATCTTCTTTTGGTCTTAAGTTAATTTTTTTTTATTTTGCGGAATGTTTTGATTAGCCTCCTGGTTCAGCTCGATTTCCGTATTTTCTACCGAATAATAACTACGGTCTTTCAAATTTTGCACATTGTCTCTATACGACTGTGCTTATTCGTCCTCATTAAGTTATTGAAGCATGCTGCTGTTTCAGACGTTCTGTACGTGTTTTTTTGCACATTGTTCCTGTTCGGCTTCAACCGAAGTTCAGTTCGAAGTATCTATCGAAATTTTACATTTTTTAAATATATTTATTCATCAACGCTGAACTTGCATTTGAAATGTTTTGTTTTCCACTAAAACTATATCATTGGCCCATCATACAGTATTTGTCTTCTTTCAACCCTTAAATGTTTGGAACATTTTTTGTAATCTCGCCAATGACTAAATTGTAATTTAATCAGGAATTGGTTGCAAATGTTTGCAGTTTATTCTGACTTGGATTTGGTTGGACAAATTGAATAAACAGGATGTAGAAGACTGAAATCAATGTTAAAATGTAGAATTTTTCCGATTGTTTTGTTTTTTTCGAATAAAGAGTCATGTTCCAGATGCTGGTATTTTGTAAGAGCACACTGACTGTGAGACAAAACAAGTGGTGTAACTCTGCCATAAACAACTTCAAAACTCCAATAAAATTTTAAAACATTTGTACTTACGTGAGCGAAAATGTTTCGGAAATGTTACACTGGGCTTTAATTTCTGCATCCAAATTAAGCCAATGTACAATCTTGCGACGTTTTATTCTAAATTGTGTTGGTCGATGTTGAAAAAGTGGAATAAATTATAACCAATTTAAACTGAGATAATTGACTTAAACATTTTTATCAGTGACTCTACATGGCGACTGAAATCAATAGACGACCGTAGTTTTTCAATATTTTAGACTCCTGATGCTTCTTGTATGAAATGTTCAGCTTCTTTGAATCTACTTTTTTGCAACTCAAAGAAGAAGCACGTTCTTAACTAGAGCTTAACAAGTTTCTTGGTATATTGCAAAGACACTAATTCCATTAATTGCAATTGAAAATTTTGTACAATTTATCCATCAAATAGACACATGGCCCATCGTAAACAAAACACTCGGTATTCAAAAATTACAATTGCGTTCGTTTTTTGGCTTCACTTCTATGAACATACCAAGGATTGCTTAATTTGAAGCTTTGATTGTAATATTTTCAGTAACAGCTATACAGACTGATTGTGCTGTTTGTGATATCAATTGTTACTTAATTCGGAAAACTTTTCACTTCTATTATACTTTTCACAGCTGACTAAAACGCCAACTTTCTAATAGTCAAGGAGCAGCTTAAAGCATTAACCGTAAAATGGAATCCGCAACTTGCAACGCAAACAAAGGTGATAAACGAGGCATATTTCAAGTAAATCTCATTTATATTAGGAGCTGGAACAGTTTAAAGTTGTTTAGACTCTGTATTCAAGCTTAACTATCGAAATCTTGCTCAGAAGAAATAGTTGGAGCTTTCAACTGGGATAACAATAGGCATTAACGAACAACTTTCGAAATTATAACTAGTGGAGTAACGGGAAGTTTTTGAACTGAAGATTTACGCATTCAAGCTGGGGTAGCGTCTTTTATTACTGTTTTTATGTTATTTGCGTATTTTATTCTCAATTTGACCGTACCAGCAAGTAGCTAGTTTTTATTCCAAAAACATAAATTGAGTAAATAAAAAAAGGAATTTTCCTATTTACACACGACTAGCCATTCCGCAAGACGAATTTCTAAGAATGTCGGTCCCCTGGCAATTCATATCAATTTAAAACTTCTCCGGGGTAAATGCGGGATTTTTATAAAGGACCGAGTCTCCCAAGAATATCACCGAGAAGTCAAACTCGAGTTTTGTTAAATTTCGGGAATAAAATTGCCGATTTCTGCTGAGTAGCTTATTTGGTCCTCGAGATTTAATTACGCTTATTGAATTTGCAAGCCGCAATCGAAATATCTGATTTACTCCAATATTTATGATAGTTATTATCATTTTAGTAACTTTAAAAGAATTATATTTATTTAGGCATTAGTTTTATTTTTAATTGCCCCGTTTTAACTACGTGATGCACCAATTTGCCGTTTCTAGTTGCGTTTCGACTTGTTTCCAATCGCGAAATGTCCATGTGTTGCTGCATCTTTTCAGTGCACATGTGAAAAGCATCAATTCTCAATTATTTTTTCAGTATAGAACTCGGGAAAACTGTCGATGCTTGAGGCTGTTGAAAACATTCCCGTACATCGAACGATGAGATCTTGGCCTTTGTAGTGTATTTCTTTCTTTCTCTACAGATTAAATTGCTTTTTTCATGATATGTTTGTTTTTTGTAATTTTTAAATTTTTTATTAATATGGAAACAAGGTAGCTTAATTATATTTTTTATGTTCTTCTTCAGTTAAGCTTTCAGCAGTATAAGATAAGATGCTAGATATGTGCTAGAAAAAATAAAAGCTTCCTTTGAAACACTGAAATAGTACTCTCAGCTAAGTAAACTTTCGGCTTTTACCGTCACTCCCAATTCCCAGAAATAATATAAAGACAGTAAACGAGGATTTAAGCACGAGATGTAAACATAGACAGGAAACAGAAATATAGACACGAAGAGCATTGTTTATCACTTTCTTTCGCACAACATCAAAATCGAAAATAAACACAACCATTTATTGTTAGCTGATAAAGAGCAACGGCCTCACCGAGAACAAACGGCTTTCAAAGATTTATTTCTGAGGATAAGCAGACTGGGTTTTCAGGAGTGATTTAGGGCAACACAATGGCGGATTTAATGGATTTTTCTTTGCAATTTAAATTTTGGATTGATCCATTATATTTATTGCGATACTGACATATTGAATAACTCGTCTTAATCACAATTTTTACAAGGTATTTTTTTGTTGAATAATCCAAGATTCAACTGCTGGTATTGTCGGGTCGCATAGTTATTTTTAAGTTACATACAATAGTTTCATGTTGAATAATACCGTTCCAATATAATTGTTGGGCTGAACTAATTAGTGGAGCACAAGTCAACATGTTAAATGCAAACGTTGAACATATTATCACATACAGAAAAATATGTCCACTAGGCTTTGTTATTTTAATTTTGAAGCGTTTTTATATTCGTTTGCTCCTACTTTAACTTAGTCAACTTGTTTAGATATTTTTGTTATCCACTTTGGCATTCGAGAATGTGATAAATTTATTTTAATTGCAATCGCTGTATAAATCGCAATGAGTTGAATTTTACAAGTTTTGGTGGTAAATTCTATAAGTAAAATTTACCATGTGATCATAATTTGTAATTACATTTTTGACTTCCTGATTTTGTTTTTAATTCTGTTTTTCAGATTATATTAAATAACTTGACGCATATGTTTTGATGGTTATTTAATCTTAAAAAGTTGGCTCGAATTGTCAGAAATATTTATGAAACGTTTGAATAACAATACAATTTCCACAATTCCCAATTGACAATGGTTTTTATTGTAAGACAAATTGCTTTTGTTTTTGTGTAAACTTTGCAAATTCGAAGTTGTGTTTTCCACTATGTATTTAATGCCAATTTGATTATTGCTAACTATTTTATGTATTTAATTGAAGGGACACTTTTAAATTTTGCTATCAATGAATCATTGAAATGTTTACTGTACTTTTACAATCGAGGATTTTTCTAACATTATCTGACGATTCTTATTCTTCATTTTCAGGTAATAAGGATGCAAATGAGAAAGTGCTGCTTTCGCAAGAGAGACATTGTAAAAAGGTATTCATGTTTCCCATTTCATTACTTTTCCATGTTTGCAAATCTTTGAACAAACATTTAACTTTATGTATCGTGTGTATGTTTGACTGTTCCTAAAGTAAATTCGCTAATGGATTTTGAGCGATGTCGGCTTAGATATTATCAAGATTCTACTTTTCTGATATCAGCCGGAAGCTTTTCAATTAACTTCAAGTTTTGGTAAAACTCACTAACGGAAATTGCAATTCAAGAAAGAGCCAATGACTCATCTATTACTCAATTTATAATACAGTCTTTTTACAGAAACTATTGTATGTTCTCTATTTTTTAACTCAACGTTCTTATTATTACTTTTAACAAGTTGTTAGGTACCTCTCCTACAAAACTCACTGATTTATTGTTAATTTAAATGATTTGCTTAAAACTTTCAAATAGTCCTTCGTCTCAATCATATTTTATTTCGTAGATTTGTTAGTTTTAGTCTTCTATATCTATTTTATCTGTTTGCTTGTACCTGTTGCTTTGCAGCTTTTGCAACTCGTTCTTTTTCTTAATTTTTTCTTGGTTGATTAGAACGCATAATTGAAGCGAAAATTTGTCAAAAGTAGCCATCAATAATTTATTTATTCAAAGCTGAGCAGGATTTGCACATGTACCTATTATTTAAGAAACATATTTTTGGTCTAATGCAATCCTTATAATGGATGCTGATCAAATATAACAACTAATATAATTCCAAACGCAGTTTTCGTAAGCTATTTTCGTAATTATTCGATCAATTTTTATAGAATTTTTTACATTTTTACATTGCGATATCTTTACAATAGTTTTAGTATGATCCCAGCAATTCTTAACAGCCTTTTAGAAACGGATTGTTTTTTAAAGTCTAATTTAAATGGAAAATCACACTTTGCCTATGCAGGAAACATTTATAAAACTATGTCAAACCCAATGTAAAAATCAAAATGAATAACTTAATATAAAACAGAACAATTAAACATAATATTATGCTAAATTAACGGTGGTGCTTTAATTATTGTTTTGGGCCCACTTTTGAAGTTTCAAGTTGGAAATATTTGAGTCTAAATGAAAACTCGTTAGATATAAGAAACCGATAGAAGCTGTAGATCACAGTACAATTTATTAATCGCGTTTTAATTTAATCTTATGGAATCGCATAATTTATATAAATATGTAATCAAAAGGAAATGTTTGATTAGGATAATTAAATCATCTGAACAAATCGCTGAACATTCGAATCTGTGATTCCCTTTACACAAGGTAGCCGAGAAGAAACAAGTAGTGTTTATAGCTGTAATAAAATAACCCCGAGCGACCTTAATCCCTTTCCGATCTAAATTCACTAACGGTTTACTTATTTGAATTACAGTTCGGTAGATTTCCCGGGTCGTTATGGCCGATTATCGGCTACTTTTCCAAATTTAATCGGCCATATCTAGTCGAAGCACCGATAAATTGAGGCCCTGGGACGGGTGTAATAGAGGTAGATCAGTGGATTCTTTATGGAGCCAAAAGGTGAAGATGGCTGTTAAATTTGATTTAGTCTGGCATTATCGGAATTTATGGATAGTTGCTTTGCATAACGGTGGATTTACATGAATTAAATGCAAAGTTTTGTAAAGCACCTACATTAGTTTTGCTTGTCGTGATTAATCTTATTGACCATTTCCGATAGTTCGTGGTATATTTGTCAATTGGGCAGATAAGTTTCAAATGAGTTGGTTATCATACAATTTATTACATTGAAAAGCTACTAAGATTGAGCTTGGAGCTCTTGAGCTTTGGTAATTTAGTTTTATGTCAGCAAAAATAGATCAACTTTCAACTAACATTGTTTGCTCTGTCTTCTTCTATTATTATTTGTTTATTTTAATAATTTAATTGCTGTTTGCTTCTCTTGTTCTTTTCATGTCTTTAAATAGGGATCCCTAAAATTATCTCCTGCAGTATAAATCGGTGTTCTTTGTCTACATATTGATATAACACTTTTATAGAAAAAAATATTATGACTTTTATTGGATTTATTTTCAACGGTCGATTAAAACTAATTCAAACCGTTACAGACATATCTTTCACTAGACGTTTTTTCATGCAGTTCTGGTTGCGTTGGAATAACTTCTTATATTCAGATTTCAACAGTATTATGCTCTAAATAAAAAAAAAATGGTTTTAGATAGTTTTTTTTCTAGTTTTGGTTGCAATTTCGGTGCTAATATCAGGGAGCGCTTAAGAAATTATCGTTAATTTTCATGAAAAATTTTAGATAATTCTGTCTACTTATTCAATAAATAACATTTACATTTACTGCGGAACCCATAAATAACATTTATTAATGGTAATAAATAATGTATATGAGATTTATTGGATAAGTCGATTTATATCCATTGTAATTTTTGGAATAATTTAACTTCCCTTATGGAATCATTAGATTACACGAGTGAACTATTTGGAAGTGAACTAAACATGCTGAAAAATTACCGGTGGTTTACATGAATGCTTGCAGCTCTGAATGTTATGTATTTTACATTCAATTAATCATCATAGCAATTAAATTTGTATCTAGTTGATTTTTATTATGCTGGCATTTTCTGATATCGAGCAAAAATAGCGACAAAACTGCTGAAGAAAATTTGCTGTTAAAAAATCTGTAAATGCATTTAAAAGCCATATTACTTAGTCCTGTTCACGCCAGGCTTTATTATACAGGGTAACGTCCCATACAACCTACTTGAGAATATAACGGCTTAAAGCGTGAGCCCTTCCAAACTGTAATAATGTTTGAGTAAGCCAATTAATTGCAATGGCTCTCAGGTCAAAATCTGTTTGCGATGCTCCAGCTTCTAGTAGGATTTTTGGACAACACATTTCTTAATTGAATTAATTTATTTCCTTTTCTTTTCAACTCAATTACTTGAAGTTGAATTAAGTCCAAATATGATTGTGCCTGGGAACGAATACATTTCAATGACACAATTCCACCACTGAAAGTTCCACCTCAGTTGGCGACAAAAGTTTTCCACTTAGCGAATGCATTTTCATGTGCTCAGTGCAATGCTTCATTTGCTTCTAAGTGATTGGGCTGGTTCATCATTCGCTTACTTATCAACGTATTTCGCATATAGTTAATGGTGGTATATTGTAGTCGTAATTTAAATTAAAATTGTAGGAGTTTAGCAAATTTGTTTGAGCCAGTTATTTGTTATTTGAAACAAATCATCAGAAATCTATACAAAGTGTTTCAAGGAAGTTTCATAAATTGTTTCTTTAACGAATTCGGTAACGTGCAGGGAAGCGCGTCATTGGCAGAAATTAACATTATTTTTTTGAAAAACATGCGTCTTCCCCAACTGTTGATCTCTGGAAAATTTCAGTATAATAGCTCTATGCGTTTTGAAGAAATTTACTACATATTTTGTATTTTCTAATAAAATTTAATAGTAAATAATACCCTGTACATCCAAGCATTCTTGGGCTATCGTTTATAAAGCAATCCAGGGTTTTTTCTAACTATTCAGTTAATTCTGATTGGTTTTATCTAACGGTGAAAGTTAAACTATGCTTAATAAAGCAATGCCTTTCGCAGTTGCGTTTTAATGAAAACCCAGGAAATTGAATTTTAAAATTATGTATTTTGCACTGTGAGCGTTGATCTAGAATTGCAAAACATAAACATTTATTGATCAGTTGTATTGCCTTTTTTCTACTCAATGCCTAGTAAATGGTTTTATTTTTTCGATTGCGACTTTTTAACAATTTGTATCGATATTGGAAAATCGAATAAAATGCCTGTAAAGTAAAAGTAAAAACAAATTCTGAAAAAAATTAAAAAAAAAAATCGAAAACGAAAAAAAATGCTTGACATTTCCGTTCGATATTCAAATCATTCATTGAACTTGACGAAGCAAGAGAGCTCGGTTTTTTTAAACGTTAAACGGTTTACACCATTTTACATTATTTTACACAATTTTAGACAATTTTAAACTCATTTAATCTGTTCGTGCTGTTATTTTATTTTAACTTATGGAGTTGATGATGCTCACAATGGTGTCAATTGTGCATTGACTGACGAGTGAGTTATTTTCCATATACTTTGTATCACCTATTAGTACACTAAGCGTTTTATTTTCTGTAATGTAGAGGATTAGAGGACTGAATAAGGCGAAAGCGCTAGGCTGAATGTACCTACCTTTGAAGGCTTAAAAATGACCGTTAATTACACACTTCAATACGAAAAAGACCCATTATTTGATAGAAGTAAAAAGAAGACCGAGGTATAATTGATTTTGTATAATTTAAAGAAACTCGTGACGTTGATTTGCGTTTTGTCGGATTTTTTGTAACAAAATCTCACGGGTGCAATCCCAGAGTAAAAACAAACGAGGGAGACAGCATTCAAATCGAGCTAGAATTTTACGAAAGAATGTCCCCAAAATGGGTTATTATTTTGGCACGGAATGCTGGTCGATGATTCTAAACTAGAAGGTTTAGAGGTTGTCAGAAAGTTAATTTAAATGTGAAAAAACAATTGCAACCATGTATAAATGTAATCTGAAAAAAATCTAAAATTTATGAACCATTATTGCTCAGTTTAACAAAACTCAAATGAAGTTTTATAAAACCAAAATGACTTTCTGATATTCTGGAGAATAGCATCTATCGAATTTTTAAGCTTTTAATCAAATACAAAAAATACATTTCCTCTCACAAAACGAAATCGAACAGGATAAGATCGGGAGACTCCGAGGGCCATTCATTGCTTCTCTTCTTTAAATTGATTCCGTTGGATAATTGTAAAAATGGGGCGGTACTTCCAGCTGTTGAAATTTCAGTAAATTTTGGCTCAGGTGTAATTAGCCAATCTCGTCCTCTTGAGTCGGTAGCTGATCAATTCTCAATCTTACAATATAATTTTTTTAAAACGCGTTTGATCCGAGTTACCATTAATCAAAACGTCCTATAATGCATCTTCAATGATTCCGGCCCACACATTCAGTTTTTGTTTAAAAGTATAAATATGGATCATCATCGTATAATTCCTGCTGAATTCGTATTTTATACGCTTGCATTTCTGTATAAATTTAAAACGTATTGAACTAATAGGGGTTAATGTGTTAAGCTGTGAATCTATGGTAGACATGACTTTCAATTTTGCCTCTCCTGGCATACTTTTACACAAGATTAGATCATTAGCAGATACGAACGTTAGAAAGAAAATTTTTGGAAGGACCTGTTTTTGTAAATTAAATGCGAACATTCAGTTTACAGTACGATTAAAAAAAAACTATTTATTTATATTAAAAATTATAAAAGCTGTACTTTTCACTTCTAACCTTATATTTCTTAGCTTTGTTAACAAGCTAAGCTGTTATCTTTTAAATTACAGTGTTATGCTATTAATTTTTTAACTACCAAGTTTTCATATCATACTTTTTGGTTCATCTTGTACAAGCAAAATTATTTTTAGGTCACAGTACCACAGTTTTGTATCAGCAGCAGAAATTCGAARCTGTAGTAATTTTTGAGTTTTCAAAAGCTAAGTTGAGGGTAATTGTTTATGTTTTTTATTTTATATTGTAGRACATAAATATTGTGATTGTTKTTAGTTTGAACTCACATCTCTTGTCTTCATGCCAAACTATGGGGATAGAGTTCAATCAATACTTAATGTAAATATATTTTATTGAATGKCTTGGGTCAATATTCTACACCACGAATAATAAGCTCGCCCATCAATTAAATTATTACAATCTTTCGATTTACTGAAATTCCATAAAGCTAATTTATTAACTTTGGAATGTATTTGGTAAATAATTCGATTTGAATATTTTTCTTTGTAAAATGAATACAAATTTTTCATTACGCCATGTTTAAATTGTGCATATATTTGGATTTATTCCCATATGCGAAAAATGTAATTTTGACAAATTAATATTTGCAAATATTTGAATATGTAACATGTTTAATGGAAATTGAAATGCTGAAATATGTATGTTTTATAAAACTGCCGCCTAAAGTTTGCAGCATTAAAATTAACACGACATATTTCATATAATTTATAGCGTGGGATTAATAATAATGTGCATTTTATTTTTCTGAAATTTTAAACACAATAACTTTACTAACTTTATTTAAAGTCTTTAAAAATTCTCAACGCTTAATTAACATTTCTGCTGAAAGCTCAAGCAGCTTGACGTTAAGCCTTTCAGTGACCCTATAAAATAATTATAATCCGTATAATGTTGTTGGTATAAACACAAGGAAGTGAACTATAATTCACTTAAATCAGATTGAAACTTTAACGAGTCTAACGGCAAACCCCTTGCAGCGCCAGCATTATTTGATTAAGTCAATCGGTGGATATTAATATTGTGTTGCAAAGTTTCTAATTAAAAATGGATACATCCTTGTCTATATCATATTGAACTCGTAACGTTCAGCCACTCMTTATGCAAACTCAAAGTCGTATAGCTCAACTTTTGAAATTATCCAACATTAACTGGTTTARTTAATATACGGCGCAAMCAAGTAGGTTGGAACAAACTTWACAGAGTGGCTCAAAAAACACATACCCTCAAAGTWGTTCACAATTCGCTCCAGATTTTAAACATTAAACGAAAAGTGGGTGCCTGTGAAAAACATTCAAAATTGACGTAGGAATGGTTGTAAGTTGCTGTTGAGTTATTATTTTGTATACCTATGCGAAAAACCGTAGCAGATATAGAAAATAGATGTGTTCCAGGATTTTGWTGTCAACAGTAAACCATTGAACTTTTACTGAACTTTTTTGACAACATTGTAAAACATAAATTTACTGGTGTGGAAAATTGCATATTTTTCTCAAAAATGAACTTGTTTTGGAAGGAACTGTAAAAAAGTATCCCTTTTTTGTAAATTTTATAGTTTTTTCGGCTTCTGAATGTTTATTAGTAAACATTTTTTTAGCTGGCACATAAATTTCAATCATTGACTCAAATATTAGCAGAAATAATTCTAACTTTAAAAATAATCGATGAACAAACACAAAATATTTGATGACAAATATTTTTAAAAGCTGCGCCCCGATTACAGCCCTGCAGCTTTGTTATTTTTAAGGTTTCGGAAAACTACTATTTATGTGAACTTTCCTCGTGCATAATCTCAGGCTATTTTTTTTGGGTGCATTTCCACTATATTGCTGTATATTCAAAAAAAAAATGCGTATCAATAAATATTTTAATAGGCAAGTAGATTACTTCGTTTGGAATACGAAATGAGTCGATTTTMTAGAAAAGTAAAAATTAATTAATTTTGYAAATGACTCAATATGCGGTTCTTATTGGCASGAAGAGAGCGAGCGAATGAGCTCATAATCTGAACCTTTTCGAGCCCAGATCGTAGCRAATTTCGAGATATTTTAAACTTCACCATCTCATTATGCCCAAATTGCTTTTCAAGTGCCTGAGATATGTATATGGGGGAATTTGTTGRGTCAAAAGRAGTCATGACATGGGAAAGTGCGATTTACATGTATTTTAATAGTTAGGTATAGATTTTGCGGAATTGTTGCGTTCCAGAATTGTAATTGCCCAAGTGATAACTGTAACAACGATTTAAGAAACTCACTGCGTTTTTCAATCTGCATTTGCAAATTTAAACCAAAAACTGGAATGTGCTCCTGTATGTTTCATGTCATGTAAGGGTTATCGCAAAATTTCCCTATAGTTATATGGCCACTTATGCCGACTATTCTTATAAAATAAGACGTAGTATCATATCTGCTAGGATCAGCATAATTTAACCATCAAAGAAGCCACAGCAGAAACGAGAATTCAGTCTCAGATAGTCTACAGTCAATCTAAGGGCCGGTTGCACAATCCAAGTTTACTGACAGTTCAGCGGTGAACGTGGTTCAACGTAAATTTTCGGTTGTCCCAGT
>NW_026018611.1:2773980-2777072 GCF_020466585.1 Dendroctonus ponderosae
ACAGCAAAGACCTAAAAGAATCTAATATTTCCCAATTATGAGTTTGTATGGATTTTAAACCTGATGATGGCGCTGTTGTCTTGCCGAAACGTAATAAAATAACCGATATTCAAAATTTTTACTTCCAACTGTGACTGAGACCCGGGAAAGATGAGAATATAATAACAAGTACACGCAGTCAGGAAAATAAATCAAAATCATTGATTGATGTGAAATGTTGGAAAACAAACCCGCCGTTCCCATGTCGATTAGCCGGCGAAATTATGATTGTTTTATCGGTTTTGGATCAAAAGCGGCCACTTTTCAACAATATGATTTCGAGTGGACAAAGAGAAAATTTAACGGTCCCCGTTGTTACGAGGCAAATTTCATAAGAAATTCGCCTTAGATATTCGTTGTAAATCGACGTAAACTAGATCTGGTCGATGGGCCGGAAATTATTTAAATTGATTTTTTTCGATGCAACTTTCCCCAGTTATGGGAAATGATTTCGGTTGGGACAGTTTGCTTGATGTTGTTTTTTCTTCGCCCGCTAGACGCAATTGATTTGCTGGAAATTTGCAGGATTCTGTTTCTGCATGCGAGCCTGTAAATTTAAACTTTTTTTTATGTGTTGAACACACCTGAAACTCCGAGTCCCAACTATGAAGAAATTGTCGCAAAAAGATGTAAAAACGACTCCTAAAGAAGAAAACCCACATGCTTGCCACTTGCATTCAGTCGCATTTAGCCGTCGGGCTCTTGGTGTCTTCTAAAATCCTGCATCTAAATGTTCGTTGTTTGATTTGATTGACTATTTGGCAGCGTTCTGACACCCTCAGAGCATGACTTGTACCATACATACGTATCTAGTTCAGGGATAATCGTGACACTTGGCAACTTTGCCAAGAGTAGGATCCACGAGACTTTTACTTCAAATTATTCCAACATTTCTGGTATCATCCTGGATGCTTCCATTGAAGTTCTAAGTGTTTTAAAAGTTGTCAAATGAATCGATACATTTTTTATATTAAAATGTTCCTTCTCAATCCTAGCGCGCCTGAAAGTTTGCAACCGCGGTTTCTGCTAAACGGTTGAAAATGTCCAATCAGTTTTAGTAACTCCTTCGATCGCCCCCCTGGAGAACTGTCTTAAAGCTGTTAGGTTCTAGTGCAAATTTCTAACCTCTAAAGTGATAGACGTCAAAGTAAGGAAACGTGGAATAGCCGAAATTTGGAGATCAGTCAGTTCTAATAACTTTCTCAATCTTTGTCTTGAACCCATTATGATTTATTGCAAATTCCTAACCTCTAAAGAGATAGAAGCAATAGTCAGAAAACTTAGAAGGCAATGTGTTGAGCATCCTCCAGGCTCAACACACAGTCAAAATGTACAAGAATTCTTCAAATTTCTACGAGCTTGTTTTTGCTGCAATTGTTTTAGAGGTTAGGGGTTTGTGCATAATGGGGTAATTCTCCCGAAAGCGAAGGATGGACTGCGGACGTCAGTCCGACTTGAGGTCGTAAATTGAATTTTCATCAAATTGAGCCAAAAAACCCCCACAAGAAAGCAAAAAACAACCATCAATGGTCGATTAGTGAAAAAACGACTGACCAGCAAGAACCAGTTAGTTCTCGCTATTCCGTGCAGTTTTTTGCCGAAGGAGTTTTACGCAAAAACGTTGCCGAGTGTCTCGGATCCGATGCGGAATCCATGAAATAAAATACCGATATTTACATAGTGTGGCGGTAATTTTTTTCAGCCGCAGCGCGATTCGATAAATGTGATTTTCAACGCTGCGTCGTGGGAACCGTCACCAGCGCTGCTGACTTGATGAAAGTACCGCTAAATTTTTCAATCCGACTGGACAAAAAATCGTAAAATAGAGAAAACGGACCGAAGAGTGGTGAGAATGCCGTCTTAAGTGAATCTATGGCACTTAAGAGTCCCAACTCACGCCCACTTTGCCACGACAAACCAAGCGTTTTGAGCGGGCAGTTTTCCACCACCAACCCCCCCAGGGGGCTGGTGGGGTTGTAAGGGCCGTGGAATGGGGACGGTTTCAACCCCAAACTCTGGAATGGAGTGGGGACGGTTTGGGGACAGGCAGGTGCTCTTAATGGATGAAATCTCCGACTGGCCCATTTTTTCCGATCTATTTAAACTGGCAGGTACGTGCGGGCAAATTTGAAAAATGTGCGCTTTGTACTCGCGGAAAGGGGCGTGGCCTGTTTGTGGGAACAGCTTTTCTGTGCTGAGCGCATCGATTGCCAACAATAAAAGAATCGCCATTCGTTTCTAGGCTGGCTAGCGGATCGGTTTTTTCCCCAACCATAGAACAGGGCTTATATAGAAACGACTCCTGCTCTTGTAGAAAGTGTGTCGCTAAAGTGGCGCGCCCTGGTGGCTGAGAATTAAAGAATTCAAACAAACCTGCATTATGAACCCACTGCACTTGCTTATTTTTAATTGTGTCGCAAGGGGCAGCTGATAATAGGGATAAATGACACAACTACACAAAAATACATATAAATATATATATATTACTTGTCGTTTATTGTTTATATAAATACTTTTTACAGATGAAAAAATCTTTGGAGCATTTTTAGGAACAGCTTTAAAACATACGCCTTTTGTGATAGGAAGCCGTGCATTTTCTAACTGCCTTCAAGACACCAATAAACAGCTACCATCTTCGCAGGTTATTGACGATTTATGAAAACAGATAAGGAAAAAGATAATCTGAAAATATGAAAATATCACTGTTCATTTTGAACAGAGGTTTCTGTTTAAATACTAATCTGTAATTCTACATAATACAGAGGTGTAAAGTACGGGTTTCAGCGGTGAGCAACCTGATGCTATGAACTAGCTCTAATGAGAAAAATATCCTGTTGTCCATTTATTTGTTTCTTGATGAAAATGCCACCTGAATAATAAGCTAAGTGATTTCGACTTACCCAACAAAATATTCACAAATTACGTAACACGGGGAAACGAAACATATCACAATTCAGTATGTGCAGGAAGCATGAGGCACGAAATCATACAACTTATCACAGATTATATCGTCAGAAATGAATAAAATCGGCATAGGCTTTTTCTTTGGATGA
>NW_026018611.1:2777172-2780615 GCF_020466585.1 Dendroctonus ponderosae
TTATTGACGATTTATGAAAACAGATAAGGAAAAAGATAATCTGAAAATATGAAAATATCACTGTTCATTTTGAACAGAGGTTTCTGTTTAAATACTAATCTGTAATTCTACATAATACAGAGGTGTAAAGTACGGGTTTCAGCGGTGAGCAACCTGATGCTATGAACTAGCTCTAATGAGAAAAATATCCTGTTGTCCATTTATTTGTTTCTTGATGAAAATGCCACCTGAATAATAAGCTAAGTGATTTCGACTTACCCAACAAAATATTCACAAATTACGTAACACGGGGAAACGAAACATATCACAATTCAGTATGTGCAGGAAGCATGAGGCACGAAATCATACAACTTATCACAGATTATATCGTCAGAAATGAATAAAATCGGCATAGGCTTTTTCTTTGGATGACAGCGAATAATCAACATTGACAGACGTCATGTCCATGACAAACCCATAAGCAACAATGGGCAAGATTTATTTGACATTTGACTTGTGTTATCGCATTCATCCACAGAATATTTTCCTACAGTGGGTTATTTCATGACTTAATCTGTAGCTCTTTATCGTCTGTGGAGCCTCTGGCGACTATGAAATCAGTAGTTCTCGGTTATATTTTTAAGTGAGAGTGCCCAGGGCTTGTCCCCAACAAGGTTGCAACCTGTTGACTCCTGTGTCCTGATTTTAAGCGGATTTGTCCGCGCTGGACGCATTTTTGTCCGAAACCAATTAGTCGGCCCATTGTAGCAAGTCAAAGCCGATGGGAAATCGAACAGTGGTGCGTCAGCAGAAAAAATCGATCTCAAACATTCAACCCTCGTTAATGGCGTTGAAATCGGCCGGTTTCGATCGGTGTGAAGAAAACACCCGAATAGTGTGCGTCTCCGACCAATCAAATGCAAGAAACAAGTCCGAGTAGCAACAACAATAACTAGTTGGAAGACGTAACGAAATACCCGTTTGTCTCAAGCCATTCATGATTTCCAGCCAATTAGAGTCGCTGATGGCGTGAATAAATGCCATCAGGCACCGTTAGGGAGAGCATTTCTTAAGCGAATGTCTGCAGAATACTCGCCGGTCGATGGACTTCGACGTTTCGCTGCCAACGGCCTGAGGACGGCGGACGAGCGTTGCCTGCCAGAAATATCCGAATTTTCCGGCCCGTTAACCGTGCAGATGCTGACGAGATACGGCTCGTGCCAGTATTTTCGCTTAATTTTCCCGAACGTCACAACTAATTGGTTCCAGGCGCTATTCATGCGTAATTGGGAGGGTTAGTTGGCGCGGTACCGCAACTAATCGAAGCCCACACATTCGGTCTGTTATTATCATTATATTTAAAATTCGTCCAGAAATTACACGAAAATCCCCGATTGATAATTTTAACTTTTGATTTCGAAATTGATATTTTTGAAGCGGCAAAGGTATCAAGTGCGAACGTAGCAACGCGGCTGTTATTGTGCCTGTCGGCAGGCTCCCATAGGTGCGAGAGAGACGCACGGTGTCAGCTGCGTTCCCGAATGGACAAACCAGTTTTAGTTAGCGGATGCCAGTCAGGGTTTTGGCTCTGAAGATGCTCGGCACGTGTGCTAGAGAAACGTCTGGGTCTGTCGACTGCGGCTTAACGACGCGAAATGGCAAATGTTTTGCGAGGGCGACACTGGAAAATCAATTGGTTTTGTGTCTTTGAATGCCTATAGTTGAACTCACCAGGGGCGGATCCAGCTTTAAATTCAGGGGGGGGGGTTATATAGAAAAAATACAGTCTTCTGTTGTCTATGAAATTAGAAAAATTATCGTCGTTTTGTGCAAGGGTGGAGTAAGATTATTGCAAAATTTCATGTTTTCCGTCCCGTTTTGCATGTTTCTCGGAAGCAAAATGAGCAAGAACGCTCATTTGTACACCATTCCTTTGTGTTTTAGGAGTACAGAAAAAAGCAAAAAAAATTGTTATTGGAAGCTGAGAAATTTGCGAAATATCATATTAGAAAAACGACAACAGTGTTTTTCAAGGACATCTGGCTAATTAACATTACGTAAATACCTGTTGCTTCATAATTATTTAAAACTCCGGTAACCAGGGATAAATAGAGAAAGTCACGTTAAGATAGACAAATTCAACAGGAGTCGTTGAATGACGGAACCTATTTTAAAACTCATAATCTCGAATTATTAATTTGTTTACAAAGTGCAAAAACATACATTTGAGTCGGTAACTCCAAACAAGTGCCTGTGCAATCACCTTATTATGCACTCTTCTCGAGCAGCTTCTCGTAGTGGTTAATTAACTCCTGCTCAATTTGTACCGGTGTTCACTAATCCATTGGTTTAATGTGATCTTACATACGTGGTAGGAATGTAGACGGTATTTATTTGTTCCTCTGTGTCTGGGAGCTTTAAATTCAGGGGGGGGGTTATGTAGAAAAAACACAGTCTTCTGTTGTCTATGAAATTAGAAAAATTATCGTCGTTTTGTGCAAGGGTGTCGTAAGATTATTGCAAAATTTCATGTTTCTCGGAAGCAAAATGAGCAAGAAGGCTCGTTTTTACATCATTCCAAAGAGAACTAAATTGTCTTTTTAGAAAGTGAACCATGGGTGGGGAAATGTTGGCAGTTTTCTGAAAAAATGCTTGAATTCAAGAAGTTTTAGATTTGTGTGGTATTTTTTGAGTTGCAAAATCGACTTGAACATGACGCTGCTTTTTTCGAAGTTTCTCAAGAATCATTTGAGCCACAGAATTCGTTTTGGCATCGTTAGATAGAGAATTGAATGGGGACTGGATCCGCTTGGAACTCACTGTCTTGCTACTTATGTAGGACTGAAATTGAAATTTTCGTCATCATTGAGGCTCGTCAGACTTTTGACGACTTTTCAGCTTTTTTCAGTCTTTTTTTGCGCTAAACTGTTCAAACAGGCAACTTTAGGTGCAAAAAACTCGAAACTTCCAGTAGGGCTTCGCCCTCATGGTTGGCAATGCTGATTCCTCGGAAACGGTTGAAAATATGCATTCAGTCCTAATGATCGTTCCGATGGCCCGTCTCGAGATCTCCATTTTACCGATTAGGTTAAGCCGAATTTCTAACCTCTAAACATATAGGAGCCAAAATATCGAGCTTCCTGGAATCGTCGATGTCTAAAACCGTCTCTATCTGCAAAGTGGGTCGAAATATTCCTATCAGTCGGCAGCACGAGTTTTATGGCGCTTTTTCGGAACTCATTCGCTGGTCAGGTTTAGCGTAAATCGCTAACCTCAAAAAAAACTTGAAGCACAAATTGAGAAAAATATTTGTTTATTGGCAGTGGCCCGGACTAACCGGTCGCTGTCACTGTCGCTGTCAATGGCAATCCCCCTTCGTTTTCTTCTTTTATGGAGATATTCTCTGTATACAGGGTGTTCGGAAAATGTGTTCGGAAATTTTTAAAGGCGAAATTGAACAGTAA
>NW_026018611.1:2780715-2782063 GCF_020466585.1 Dendroctonus ponderosae
GAAGCAACAGGTATTTACGTAATGTTAATTAGCCAGATGTCCTTGAAAAACACTGTTGCCGTTTTTCTAATATGATATTTCGCAAATTTCTCAGCTTCCAATAACATTTTTTTTTTGCTTTTCTTGTACTCCTAAAACACCGTCAGAGGAATGGTGCCAATTTTGAATTGCCCTGTATATGTTTCATTTAAAATTTAAATCGGTACAAGGGTGAGTTAGAACTGAGGAAACGTCTTTGTAGCATCTCTATTAATTATGGTAAATTTATGCAAACGAATACGGCACCGGTCAGCCATCAGGCCCAAAACGGCAGAATTTATGGACGTTCATAAATTATCTTGTGCCCTAAAATATTTCATCACTTTTTCGGTGCGCAACACGAACGCATCGAACTGTCTAGAGCCAGAGTCGTTTGCACATTTATCTGTGAAACGCTGTTGATCTTTTCAAAGATTCGGTTTTTTACTGATCCATCGTGTGGATTTTGCGGCAGCAAAAGGGGCGTTTCTCAAGCGTCCAAACCTGAGATGGACATCAGCGAATTGCGGCTCTACACACTTTCCATGCCCGCCGATCGATTGAGGTCTTTTGGCAATTTTTTACCGAAAAAACTGACACGGGAGATAAATCTCGGAAAAAATGCGGTAATAGATTTTTAACGACGGCGCGCCCCGCAGGCCCTTCACAAGCCGATTGGCAAAGGTAAAACCCGCATGAGAACCGTTTTTGTAGTCGCTGGAGAATTTGACATCATAGAATAAGGCTTAGATAGAAACGACTTTTGCTCTTGTAGAAAGTGTGTCGCTAAAGTTACGCGCCCTGGTGGCTGAGAATTAAAGAATTCAAGCAAATCTGCATTATGAACCCACTACACTTGCCTATTTTTAATTGTGTTGCAAGGGGGCAGCTGGTAATAGGGATAAATGACACAAAAACACATATAAATATATATATATATATTGCGTGCAGTTTATTGTTTATATAAATACTGTTTACAGATAAAAAAATCTTTGGAGCATTTTTAGGAACAGCTTTAAAACATACGCCTTTTGTGATAGGAAGCCGTGCATTTTCTAACAGCCTTCGAGACACCAATAAACAGCTACCATCTTCGCAGATTATTGACGATTTATGACGACAGATAAGGAAAAAGATAATCTGAAAATATGAAAATATCACTATGCATTTTGAACAGGGGTTTCTGGTTAAATATTAATCTGTAATTCTACATAATACAGAGGTGTGAAGTACGGGTTTCAGCGGTGAGCAACCCGATGCTATGAACTAGCTCTAATGAGAAAAATATCCTGTTTTCCATTTATTTGTTTCTTGATGAAAATGCCACCTG
>NW_026018611.1:2783062-2785919 GCF_020466585.1 Dendroctonus ponderosae
GGGCAAATTCTACCTTGTACAGTGCACATTGTTCTCGTGATGCCCAAACTATAAATTCGAGAGATAATTTTACTTTTAAAGCAACCATGTGTACAGGTTAGGCTAAGTTGAATAAGTGAAATTCTATATGTTATTTACCTAATTTAAACCAATACAGACAGCTTAGGAGATAGTAACTAATAATGAATTTACGGATTTTTACTTACGCTGCTGCTTTGACACCCTTAAATTCGGCTGAATTAAAGCGTTTGTCGTTTTTCAAAAATTCGGTAACCATGAAAATATGTACACATGGTAAATTGTTTGTTGACGCTTTAAGGAATCCTTCTGAAGCCATTTTTTAGTTTAACACAAACTATAAATTATGTAAAGCCACAAAATAATTAATGAAACACAACCACACAACTAAACACTATGCACAGAACGTAAACAATCGCCATTGATATGACCAGAGACGTCACAACTAATAGGATTGCGTTTTAGATATTCATGAATAATTTGAATTTCAGCTGAATTTGGTTATTAAATATTTAACAAAATAGCAATAGATAGATAGTATAAACTTATCTAATCTTTGGTATATATACGTACATATATATTACCATCGATTAATGTTCAGTTTGTAGGAATTTTTGATACAATGAAAACACCCTATTTTATCGGCTGCAGATCTTCGACAAAGATTGTAGTAATAATTGCGATGTATTCAGGTGCATTATTCAGTACAAAGGCGGTCATACTGATGACAAGGTGTTAGTCAACGTGCTCAACTGGTGACCGGGTATTGTTCTGATTAATTCCATTGTTTCCAGAAATTGAATTATTGTTGCCAATAGGTGAAATAATAATTATTAATTATGGGCACATCAGAGGCTCGGTGACTGCCGCCTGTATTCTGCACCAGTTTCGGCAAAAGCCTAAAAGGCTTTCCATTAATGCTTTTGCAACTGCAACTATTAGTCAGAAATTTCCATTCTCTGTCCGAGAAACCAAACCATCGATTAATTTAACTGCCAATTGTGGCTGGTTGAAAATTACGCGTTTTTCATATGTAGGTACCTACTGGTTCACTATTAGAAATTACAACTGACGAGCGGCAAAAAGAATTGCCAGCAATTCTGGATTTACAGATTCTATGCTATTTAAGACACAGTTTTTATATGAAAACATACAAGCTGTAGCGGATGTGCGTATATTACTGATACCAATCAAATGCAAGTCAACAGCTCTAGAAAATGAATACTCATTTTGTGACAAAACCAAAGTCGATCTTCACCAACTGAATTATTAAACGTATGACTATTATCAATAAAACTTTCCACAAAATTGCTTTAGCGCATAAGAATTATGAGTTTGCGATCTGGGAGTTATGCAACTATCAAGTGTGAAAAGACATGAGGCATTTTTTTATAATTTTTGTCTGCAAGCAGGGGACGTTCGAGACAATTCTACTAAAACAACATACAAAACCTATACACTTCACTGTCAAAAGCAAAGTGTTTTATTTTTGGCAAATAAAGCAGCTAGCGGGATTGTTTTCGCTTTGATCATTTAGCAAACTCCAAGAACCGCGCGAGCATTTTTCACATGGATACATACTGACATACTGACATATGTAATGGGTCACAAATTGTACAAACTATTTTAACACTTTTCCCACCTCCTCTTAAACCGAGTGGAAAATCTAAGCGCCCAAAAGATCTACGAAGCACACCCTACTTTCCATTCATTTGCCGGGCGTAGAGTCGCCTGGTCAAACCATTCAAGTCTTCAGATGCTGCAGAATACTGCAACTACCTACTCTGTAGTAGGTGGTTAAGTATGTACACTTTGTCCTTTATATCATTTAAACATGCCTAGAATGTTGCTTGAAATCGAATCAGAGTAACTTAAAACAAGGACGTAATTATACACTACTTGTAACTTGTAACTTTACAGGTAATCGAATTAGTAAGAAAAAGTGAAGTTACGATAATATCCTTTTGTATTTCAATCATATTAATAATACCTCACTCTTTGAAGAGACTTGATAAAAATAACTCGGTCGACCACATGACTTCATACATAAAGGAACTACTTGACTCTGCGTGATTAAAAAATGTACCTGAAACCAAGAAGCAACCCATGAACAAACACTAGAAGCCGCAGAGAGTGCACCAGAAGCCCCACCTTAACCCCAGTGGGCTATTTACTAGACATAGGAGTTGCTCATAAAATAATTATTCGCGATCAAACATGTTTCTGTCAATTGACGATATTTCAAACATTGAGAAACATGAGTATCATTTAATATATTATATACATGAGTAATGTGAATGTGAATGTTTACGCACGCACGTAAATCGGGTCAACCGGGTAAAGTAGAGGCGGCAGGAATTTGCGCTCTATCTGAAAGCCCGCAGCGCACTGACTACTACTGTTTTCCTATAGCCAGTTCTGCTTTCCACAAGGATCGTTCTGGACCGAACGCTGCCGGAACAGGGATGATTCGGCATTATTCGGGCGCAACAGAAGAGTTACAGCAAAAGTCCTCGAACATGCAGAAAACCTATTAACTGAAATTAGACGGTCAACGCTTGAACCCCAACATTTCTCACCAAAAGCATAGCATATGGCATTTAGACAACATTGCATAGAAATCCAAAGTTGGACTTCAAATTACTTTTACTTAAGTAAGTATATTTCAAATATTAACCACTTGGGTGTATCAATTTATTCAGAAAAGCTGAAGATACTATGTCTTTTTACAAACTTCTTTTTGGGTATTTCGCCTCAGAAATTTTTGTCTTTAAAAAAGACAGAATTTCCCCACGTTTTTTATTACAGATTGATAAATAGTGCTCCTATTTCGCAATAA
>NW_026018611.1:2785969-2792575 GCF_020466585.1 Dendroctonus ponderosae
AAAATGAATCCACCTCAACAATATAGAACTTATCTACTATGTTTTTTGCTTAGGTATTAGTGAGTTGAATCTTTCCAAAACATATTTTATTTAGGTTTCCTTGGAAAGCACTTGATTTATAATACGATATTATACTTGAAGACAAAGATAAACGACGCGCTGCGCGTTTTGTCAAACTAATTAATTAATTCCGAACTATTTCTTTTGCTTCCTTTCTGTTGGTCTCATTCTAAACAATTGGATGATGCAAAAATCGTGATGTAGGCCTTAAAATTTAATTGTTCCGAAATTCGAGAAGCCACTCTTTTTAATCGAATTTTTCGATCCGGCTATAACAGCGTCTAAAATAAATAAAAAAAACAATTCTCACTGTTCTCTTGTCCTTCCGTCTTCCCTGTTCAGCAACTTTGCCCTTATGCATGTTCATTGGTATTAGTAGAGTGCGATTCAAAATCGTTGATAAATTCAAGGTTTATTAATAACAAAAACTGCATTTTCTGTTCAAATTGAAAGCGCGACAATTTATACAACCCTCAAAATTTATAGACTTTAAGTTGAGACACCTTCTAAATCTAGTTAATCCATTCGATAAATCTCTTCGGACTTGTAAGTTCTGATTGATTCCATTTCCCTGCGGGATCTCTCATAAATTATTTCACTAAATTCCTTCCAGAAAAAGACGCCTAATGGCGAAATACATTAATCATCACTCGCTTCTAAATCTTCCATCAAGGTAAAGCTTTTGCCTCCCCATCTTCAAAGAATGAATAATCTGTTTATTGACAAATTGTATGTTGTTTAGGATCAACTCAATCAACTCAACTGACTGAAAGTAACGGTTTTTAATTTTTAAATACATTTATAGCGCTTGCTTCCACAATCTCACAATACACGTGCTTTTTGTTAATTGGTCGTAAGTAAAGTGCGTTTTCAGTTATCGTAATAAACTCTAACCATGTATTTGGGCTACAAATCATTATGATAATCCGACTTTTTACAATCATTGGAACAATAAATTCACTCGCTTTCAGTCTTTTAAAAACTGAGTATTAAACCGTCTGTACTGGACGTACTTACAATTGCAAATAGGTGAGAATACATTGTAAGGACTGCTATTATGATTTCAAATTTTTCAAAAAAGGCAACGCTCAATAGGTAATTTACGCAGGAAAGCTTTTAGAAGGCTATTTATATTAATTTATCTTAAGTTTGGCTACGAAATTTGATCAGATTTTCCCAGGACCTGTCCTGAAATATGTTTTATCATGATTTAAACTTTAATGAAGTTGTCTGAACCCTGATTGATGATGTTAATTTTCCGACCCATCCATTACGATACAAAAAGTGCGATGAAAATATTCTTTGGTAAATTCAGTTTTATTCGTTCGATAATACCACAAATCTTATTAAAAGCGAAAAATAACTATTTTCGAACTTTTCGCAAAGGAATTACTTGAGCTATACGACACTGGCTGACACCGGTGGCAACGGTGTAAATTATTTTCTATATTGTTGTATTTCAAGAAACAAATTATTCAATAAATTGAAAAATAACTTTAAAGAGAAACAGAAATTGAGGTATTTTTTTCATAAGTTGAACGGTTCCCACCTTGCACACTAATGTAAATCAGATCGTGCAGACTTTCGCAACGTCACTAGTTTGCACCCTTTTCACTTCCAGCAATGCCGAATTCTGCCAAGAATGATTTATAGGTGCCAAGAGACTGAAATCATTATTTATTGCTGTACAAGTCTATTAACCTAATATTGTGTGTGCAAGAAATATTTAAATAAGGCACTGTATTTTTCTGCTGTGATTAGTGTAGTACACTAGGTGTGAACAGAATTCTAGTCGGTAAGACCCAAAATGATAAAAACAAATTATTCCTACAAACGAGATACCACAGGCATGAACTTAATATCTTGTAAGCAACCAAAGCGGAGCAACTATAGTGGCTTTATACAAGAGTAAGTACAAGTCTTGCATAAAGCCATTGTAGGAGCAGAGATTAGTAGATTAATCTCTGCTGGTAGGAGCAACCACGGAGAGAGTGGCAACACTGGTAGGCGGGACACGCCCAGGATGGGAGTGGCAACATCGGGGCTACTTCATGGCTAGGACAGGAGACGGCGCGGCGGTACTTCCGGGCAACAACACAGAAGATCCCTGGGGGGATATTCTGTGGGAAAAACAAATGGTGGGGTTGCCAGGGGAGATGGATTATTGATTTGATGGTGACGGTGCAAGGCTGAAAAACTTTCGTAGGACGTATTTTCTTGTAAAGTTCATATTTACTGAGATATCGCACTTTGACGCACTAATGAGCAACCCTGTATATTGTAAGCAACCTGGGAAAACGGAGCAACCACGGCGAGAGCGGCAACACTGGTAGGCGGGACACGCCCAGGACGGGAGTGGCAACATCGGGACTACTTCATGGCTAGGACAAGAGACGGCGCGGCGGTACTTCCGGCCAACAACAGAGAACATCCCTGGGGGGATATTCTGTGGGAAAAACAACTCAATCAATCAATAATTTAATATACAATCATATTGGCTTTTGCTCTCCGGATTAATTTTCTTTAGTGTGACAACCCACTGTTTCACATGCCAACGGAAAAATTAAACATTTAATATAGACACTAATTAAGATTGTTTTTTGGCTTTCGAGTGGTCACTTTTTACCGAAAAGCACCAAAGATACCGGTCCGATTGAATGCCACTTTGATGGAAGTTTTGAAAAAGCATTGGACACATGGCGAAAAGTATGTATATGCAAAATACTTAAAATTTTAATTAGCGGTTTTCCATCCAAACAAAATAGTTTTTGAGAACTAATAAAGATAAACTTTTAAGCGGGCAGGTAAGTTCAAGCTAACGTCAAAGAAAAACGACTTTCACATTGTACCTATAGCCAATTGCAATAGCGAAAACTGGGAATTCTCCGATTAATCGAAAGTGTTTTTATTGCTGGAAAGCACAAAATACAACTCCATGGGGAGTTTGAGCTCGTACGTATTGTATTATTAGAGCTCGTGATGGAAGAAGTTTTAATTAATTTATTGGCCCGTCCCAAATACACAGGACCAGAAAAAGTTTTGTCCCGTCGGATATTTGTCCTAATGTTTCTCGATTAACGGCACCCGATGTGGCATATTGTAAAGTTTTGAATTTGTAATAGTCCCACAATCCCCTACACATCTATGTAGGTAATTGATTGAGTAACATTAATTTCACAAAAAAAAATTCTTGAATCCAATTAGGGTTAAGTGAGCACCATCGAATGGCACCGAATGATGTTAAATTCTATATTTTCTATATACAGGATGATTCAATTTTAAGTCAGATCATTAAATCGTTATAAAGTTAATTAGCTTTAATTGATTGATTAAAAGTTAATTGATTTTTTTTGTAAACAGCAATTAGTGAGTCAAATTATGCTGCCAAACCAACGCAAAAATGCCATGATTTCAAGATACTAATAAATAAATTCTGTTTTTCGTAGCCATTGCATCTCACCATAATAAATATATTTTAATTTACTACGGAAACGCCTAGTTATAAAACACTTGGGTACGGGATTTCTGCCTTATAACATTTCCTAGATTTATGGGCTATTTGGTTACCCCAATTTAGTCTGGGCTACTAAAATTTCTTTTGCAGGTTTTTCTTCAGTAAAATTATGTCTCACGGTATTAATCTAAATCTTGTCATAATTGCCATAGATTTATGAGTGAAGCGACTCCGATTTCGTCAAAAGTTTGGAAAATTGGTCGAAAGGAATGCTCCATGACCAGCCGATTTATTGGAACCATTATAAGACACTTCAAGCAGCTGTAACTGTCTAACTCAGATGAACCGGTGTGCTGGAGTAGTTTCTTGAATATATGACAAAACAAACATGGTTTTTCTTAAAAAACAATGCTTGCAAGGACTTGTAACATGTACATATTATATATGATATTTTTCTTGGTTAACTGCAATTTTATTCAGTCTATTATCATAATCGGGCAATTATAAAAATGCAATTTGCATGCAGAAATAATAAAATGAAGAATCTCATGAATACAATCCTAATATRTCGTGTTCTATATTTAAAGGCAAATTTATAATCTGCGTGAAAATTTATAACTTAGACTCTGTCAATTACTTGCTTTATAAGCGTTTAAAATAGTACGGATTTGGGCTGAGCTGWTGATGAACAAAAAATTTRAATTAATAATAGAAAGTATGATCGATGATGAAAGTATTTGAACTGATTTTAAAAGTTTTCTTCAAAACCTTATGTGTAAACTGAAATAAAGGCGGTACGCGTGAGAATYGATGAAATTARTAATTTCAACAACATGACATTTAAAGCAATTGAAATACCCCAAAATTATTTCAGTACAATATAATAAATGTCCAAAGATGATTGAACATGTACATATTTCTCCAACATAACTCGTTATTGCCCTTTTATTACTTCCGTGAGATTATGCGAAGTGAAAAAGTCCGATAAAAAGCTAGTCTTTCTGTTTGCAAATTAAATTGTACACGAAAACAGGTCGCGATTAAGCCATAACTGAAATCGTCAGTAATTTGCTGGACATATTTTTTCCATTGGGACACATTATTCGAAGGGGCGGGAATTTTACCAAAAAAACACAAAATTTCTGTTTTTCTGTCTTGGTTTCTCAATGCTACGAGAGTTGTTTAATATCTGATTTTATCTTCGCTCTTTATATTGATTTCAAAGTTCTTCGCCTCCTTTTTCGTAAATGGGTCTGCTTATATCCCACTATTTCCCTACATTTAATTTTTTAGTATTACCTATTATCTCTAATTGTCTCATAAAGAACTTTAGGTCCAAACTATCTTCGTTATATAAATTTCAATGTATTACTTAAATACTTAAACATATTCCGGTGACATGGTGGAAAAAGCACATTAGCACATTCACTTGACCACTCATCACAACATTATTCTTTGTTTTTTGTTCGTAAATATAAATGCACCTTTTTCATTTACAATGCATGATTGAACAGAAGATTTTCTGGTGAAACACTTATGCAAATTTAAATTGCTTTTATGTGTTGCAAACAAAAGTAAATTTCAATTATGTTTTTTTCATTTATGATTCATTTAAAATTCCCAAAAGTCCTAAATCAATATTCGGTATCTGGTTTGTATTGAATGTTTCGTGTGCCAGCAATGCCCAGCGAGCTTGGCAAATATTGTTTTATGAGAATAAAGGAGCAGAAAAAATATTTATCCCTTATATCGATTTCCAATTGAGGTATTAAAAAGGACGAGGCAAACCTGGTTCAATTTGGCGCTCCTGAAATACCTGTAGCTCGGGAAAAATTACTTTCAAATTGCATCTATTATTCTCTTCCTTTTTCCAATAAGTGTCCTTTAGTTCGTGTTCGGTGAAGAATTCATCACGTTCGTCCCGAAATCAGAATATCAGAGTTAAGATTCCTGGCGGAGCTTATCGAAATAAATTGTCATCTTGTTTTATTTAATTTAAACGGTTTTTGACTGGCTCTATAATGGAGTCATATTTTAAAGAGTTTCGATTTGAAATAACAGATTGGATATGACTATCTTGGTCAATTTTTGATGACAACTTAATACGTACGCGTAGGTATATGCTCCACCAGTCATATGATAATCGGGCAGACAAAAGGACATAATCGAAGACTGCGATTTGTAACAATAGCGGCGATATTGGCAATTGGACCGATAACAATTGCCATTAACACACATTATCCGCAGTGCCCTATGAACTTCCATTCATGTTTTAAATATGGAAAAAAAGGCTTTTCATCACAGCATCTTATTAGACGGAATGTCTCTAGTTATTTATGTTTTACTATTAAACCGGTTAACATATTTCCGACAAAAATAATAAGAATAACTACCTAGTTTATTGACAGTTGGAAAGTTTGCATAAAATAAGTATCAGCAAAAAAATAATTTTATTTGTTTTTATTACGTGTGGGCAACCCAGATAGCATTTGATATTCTATGAATATCCCAGAATGTTCAAAAAATATACAGAACATTGCGGGAATAACCTGGGAATATACATGAATAAACATTCCTAACATGAATGTTCGTGGAATATACATGCATGTATATTCATCAAAGTTCATAAAAAGTATATCCTAGGTATGTACATACATATTGGGTATATGTGCAGATGAACATGCCAGGTATGTACATATTGTGTATATGTGCAGGTGAATATACCTAGTATGTTCAAAACAAATATTCCGGTAATATACATAAATTATATCTACGGTATATTCCAAATTGGTGGAATATAAATTTTGCGTGCCCGCAGCAGAAAAGTAAGGGCATGTAAAAGTAAATCTTCTTACTACTAAAACCTGAGACCCTTATGAAATACTGAAAATATGGTGTTTTGATTAACAAATTGCCAAAATTTATCCAAAATAAATTTTGCGTGCCCGCAGCAGAAAAGTAAGGGCACATACAAGTACAACAGCTTATATGAACTTTTCTTTTTAAATCCGTCAACGTTATAATTTTATTGGGCAATATTAATAAAATTTCTATATTACTCAAATTTTATCCGGAGCTAACAGTTCCCACCC
>NW_026018611.1:2792625-2797902 GCF_020466585.1 Dendroctonus ponderosae
AAAGCCACAGAGCGGGAACATGTAAGGAATATAAAATAATAAGTGCAGTTTTTTAGATAAAGGTTTGTGTTTTATCTCACAGTCACACATCATTGCAACAACGGCAAAAATGCTGAAAATGTTAATTTAGATTTTTAGTCCGTAGTTATAAGTTATATTTTTATTTATTTATTATCCATTTAATTAGTTTTAGATTAGTTGTAACTAACTCTTGTTGTTGAAAAATTACATCAGTAAATACTTAAATATGTGAATAAACTAATAAGATGAAATAAAGTATCGTTTTTCTTTCGTTACATATATGTATGTATATTCCCTGAACATACCATATACATTCACTGAAGATACAGATGTACATTCACTGAACATATGATGTACATTCCCAGAACATACCATGAACATTTAGTGTATTAACTCTGACAGATTCCTGGGACATACATGAAATGTTCATAATGGAACTCATGTATGTCGCAGGAATATGAATGTTGCAGGTATATTCTGGGAATATCATTTTGCTATGTGGGAAGTGCATGAGTGAGAGTGAACGATTTCAGTTTCAGTCTTGTTGGAAACAAATGGATTTTTCCCATTTCAGTTTTTGTTCTAAAATTGCTTAATATATGATTTCCCTTTGAAATAGAATTTTATAATGTTATTAAATAATTTAAAAAATAAGTAATTGATCAATTGAGAATACATTTGAAATGGCAAGTTATCATTCTTGGTGTAGATTGTCATTTAAATAAGACTTCATAAAAACAATTTAATTACTTTTTCAAAATTTGTCCTCGAAAATTGCTGGTTCACCCTTTTAAAAAGAGCACAACGTGAGCTTTTTCGAACGAGACTAATTTCTGCGCAATTTAACCAAACTGAACGTCAATCAAATTGATGGATTACGAATTAATGTTACAGTCGATTCGAGGCGATTTGACCTTCTCCCCAACCAACCTCAATGTAAAGATTTAAAATGACACACTGGCGTACCTATCGTTCAATTACTTTCACTTTATTTCTTATAATATTCTAAACATTATTCTTGCTTTTCATCTTTTATTGCATTATTTAAAATATGTTTTCATAGCATTTCACTTAATATGTATGCTATTTAACCACAATTCACCACTTTGACCCTTATTATCTGTAACTTATTATTAATAACGGCAAATTCAATCTCTGGGTCGTACCTTAAATATATCAAGCGCATACTTGACCGTATTGAAACTCAGTTGTCCGTCAATTTTCAGTAGCAAACCTAAATAATAGATCTCGTTTTGCAAAATCGCTGAGTGCCGTTTATAAAGTGCAAATTTTATTTATCCTGACAAAATAGAACTGTACATGTTGAGAACCGACCAGTCATTCTGGCCGAAAAGTACCTATTATGGAGTGAGGTTATCATTTAACAGTGCCAAGAAAAAATATTGTTCTTTGTTCCTTGTTCAAAATTAAAACGTATTCTTTTACATCATGAATGTGTAGATTACTGTCCCATAGTTACCAAGAAGTGAAATTCTAATTAAACGAAGTCTACGCAAATAGTTGACAATAAACTGAAATTCATTCATTGAAAATACCTACGAAAACTGAAATATATTTGTTCATGTACTGAAAATCTTATACCGACTTTCTATAATGGAAATCAACCTCGTTATCTGGTTCTCACACTTCAATGGCGGTGATAACCGTTTCGTCGAAACCAAGAAATTCATTGTTTGATTTCTATAGAATAATTTGTTTTACGCCACTAGGAGATGTGATCGAAAAGGGCTGCCATATCGGATACCAACCATAATTGTATTGCACCGTTAACTTTAAATTTAATTAATAATGGTCCGTGTTTCGGGAACTATTGGCCCGGCTAGACAATTAGATTGGATAATATTGAAAAAGACTGGTTGACATTTAAAGGTTTTGGGTCAATAGAAGCTGAATGAACCGAAAACGTTTGGTCATCAACTCAATTCCTAAATTACGATTCTATTCCTAAATTCAATTTCAATTCAATTCCTAAACACGATTACATATAATTCTAATCGAAGACTAACTAACTAAGAAGTTAGGAACAGCACAATTTTTGTTTGCACTGGAAATTTATTCAAATAACAGACGTATATATTTATTCAACATTACAAGCAGATTTTCAAAACAAACCAGAAACCCTATATAATGCAGAAGCATTAGATTGGAAACTGTTACGTGTTGAAATCCGCCGGCTTTAAAAGTTTTATGAGAAGTGCAGTTAACAAAGTTGCAAAGACGGCTTTATGTAGATTTACAGACGGTATTACTCTTGCTCAGACTTTCCCCATATTATTCACCGTTTAATCATCTGATGGGGTTACCAGGATCAAACAGGATTTTTATATTTCAATCGAGAACAAGACCGCTCAATATATCATTAAGTAACTGTGAATGCCAATAAGGCCGAAATATTTTGTACTGTTTTGTTTCAATAAAGTAGGTACTTGCATTCAATCTGATAAATTGAAGTTATATTTGAATCCGACTTCAAAGGTAACATATTAGCACTTAATTATAAAAGTATAAGAAAACGAAGCTTTCAATCGAAAAACGTTATTCTTTGCAAAATCTCGGGCTGGTCGAGCACTATCCACCGGTAGTTTTGCAACGAAAGAAAATCGCGAAAATGTGCTTTTCAAAAAACTGCAAATATCTTCACAACTAGAAGAGCTGGGAAAGATCTAATCACACTGGGCGATAGACAGAGTCAAGCTCGATAAAAACGTTGGTATTCACTTTTTTGGGGCGATCAATAATAAGCGAGCAATTGCCGATTTTCCAAAATGAAGGAAAAATTTGGGAAAAATTTTCGAAATTTCTCCTAATTTTCCCATGTCAAATATTGACATAGGACACGATTAGTGGTCCAAATCAATCGATTATACTCAAAAAATTATTTACTTTTGCGACAAAAAATCATATGACCTATGACGTCATGGAGGTGCAGGTTAAAAGGGAAACTTCCACAGTTTGGGGAAAATTTTTACTTTCAGAGTGTCGATCGACTCTATCGATAGTAGGTCGATAATGTACCAAAGCGCGTGCGAATGGTGCTTGTCGTTTGGCAGCTATAAAAAATTGAAAATGTTGTTTCCATGGGCTCTTATGGGAATGAGGCGATTTGGCGATTTCAAGGTGAAAAACTTGGAATAATGTCAAATTATTTGACAGCTTTCCTAATATCGTTCAATAGAAGACGTTGACATAAAAATTCGTCGAGATTTTTGGAAATTTTTTTTCTCAAAAATGGTTTATTTTAGCCTGGGATTAAATGGGAAACTTTTTCCTTTTCACTTGACCGACGCGATTTTGCCTAAAATCGATTCGTAAATCAGTAATAAAAAGTGAAATTGAAACACATCGACGTATGTAGGTTTTTCTGATTCTGATTAATAATCCTTCACTGGATAAATCAATTATCCACTTGAGAATATTTACTAAGTGATTTTAGTTATTGTATATTTAACCAAATAACCTAGAATGTTCCTAAAACAAATAAATTGTAACTATTATATGTACATACGTGTCTGTCCAATGTTACCTATTCATTTTTATTGGCGAGTTTTGGAGGCTTTTATTAAAACCCACTCCTGATTTACGCTCGTTCCTCCCGCATGGCCGTTGATTAATTACACATAATAAACGGTTCTGCTTTTCGTTTTTATTTGGTCATTTCGGTAATAAATCGTCACCAAATAGTGACAATTCCGAAATGTTCTAATAATTGATACTTAATTACATTAGTAAATCCATACTTAACAACTTTGGTATCTATCAATTGCTTCTAACTCTGTGTTTTTTGTCTTTCGGACTTTGGTACTTGACAAAGTTTGCTCCTTAAGCTAAATGCAAATATTCGATATATGGCAAACTAATTTGGGTAAATTTCGAAATTGGATAATAGGTATAACGAAGTCATGGGGGACAAGCGATTTACCTAACGTATTTTCAAGATAGCCACACTTCTGGTATAACCGGAAGTTTGGCTATCAACTTGCTTATTTTAAATGGACCCCCTATAGGTAGATATATTGAAACATTTTTGAATTCTACTGATTATTATAAATATATTTGATGCATAATATCCTATACCTAAGTCTAACCGTTTTCGATATACATTTGAAATTATATGTAAACTTTGACAATTGCAGGCACTCGAATCCTAATTATTAATTTATCTTAGATATAAGGGGATAAATGTCACTTAATTTTAGTCGCATTCCCTCCTGAAAATGACTTACTTTAATAGAACTTCTATAACATTTTGATAACTATTAATAAGAAGTGTTAGAAAATAAATTTGAAAACGAAATTGGGAAAACAGCAGAAAATTAATTTTTTCGAATGGATAATTTTAATATTAAAAATAAGGGTAGGGTGGCGAAATTCTGTCATTTTGACATTTACTCAATGACAGCTCAAATCTAGTTCTCTAACCGAAACTCTGTCTCTAAATCTAAAAACGTGAAGAATATCCGGAAGAATTTGCGTTCATCCGATGGCAGACGGAGAGACCCGAAGAATGGGAAACGCCCCGATGCGAGACCTTCATGGACATGCGTGGAATCCCGACTCCGACCAATAATAGCGAGGTTGCCGGAGGAATTTCAACCGACGCAACCATCGTAGTCTTCTAATCCGGTTTCCATGCGCATGAAAACCGGATTCGAAAGAATGTATAATAGTAGTAGTAAAGTAGTGTAAATGTAAAAATGGTATAATACTGTACTGTGAATGGAGCGTCTTGTTTTGGATCGATAATTGTGGGAGTTTGCGCATGTTGAATGAATCCAAATGGGATGTTTGGGTATTTTAAATATTTGCTGACTCAAAATAGCCATACGAAAACGTTAAATCAACAATATTTTGACAACTAAACACTTTTGGAATAGACAACCTTACACAAACTTACTCTTATTGTTAATATAAATAAGAGAAAATTATTAAAATTGGAAGCTTCCATTTGGAAAAATTGATTTTCGGCGGTTTCCTCAATTTTATTATTTTCGAACTTCGGTGGGACACCCTGTATATATGGTATTTCCTCATACTAATCTCACAATAAAACCACATTTACTTTGTAAAGTTAGATTCTGCGTAGGTACTAAATAAAACTTTTGAGCGTGATGCGGGAACATCGTTTTAATCGGATTAAATAGAGTTTCGGTTCAAAATAAACATACCTACTCAATAACAGTTATTTACAAGGCAAGTTAATTTATCGCAAAAATTGTTTAAGTCGGAATTAATCTC
>NW_026018611.1:2798606-2846600 GCF_020466585.1 Dendroctonus ponderosae
GTTGTCGCAATGATGTGTGACTGTGAGATAAAACACAAACCTTTATCTAAAAAACTGCACTTATTATTTTATATTCCTTACATGTTCCCGCTCTGTCGCTTTTGCCCTTTCATTTTGTTCTCGATCAATTAAAGTGTTTCGCAATATACTCTTAACAAAAATTCTATAAGCAATTACAAATTTTAATATTGGTCACAACAACAAAATACAGTTAATAGTTTTACATTGATAGAAGAGTATTTTCGTTCATCCACAGATTATTCTATTGTGTAGAAATACAGTTAGGTATAGCAATTTGCATTGATACATTACTTTCATTTTACTTTTGTTGCTTTCCTTCGATCCAAGAAAACATGCTAATCGCAAAATAGAAAGCTACCAAAATTAAACTGGTAAAAATAAAAAAATACAGATAATAGTTTTACATTAATAGACGAATAATTAGGTTCAGATAATTTGAATGTGTTATATGCATTGTTTGAATTTCATAGGGTGGAAACTATTAGCTCCGGATAAATTTATTTGAGTAATATAGAAATTTTATTAATATTGCCCAATAAATTTATAACGTTGACGCATTTAAAAAGAAAAGTTCATATTAACTCTTGTACTTGTACGTGCCCTTATTTTCTGCTGCGGACCCGCAAAATTTATTTTCGATAAATTTTGTTGATTTGTTAATCAAAACACCATATTTTCAGTATTTCATAAGGGTCTAAGGTTTTAGTAGTAAGAAGATTTACTTTTACATGCCCTTACTTTTCTGCTGCGGGCACGCAAAGTTTATATTTAACCAATTTGGAATATACCGTAGATCATGTATATTACCGGAATATTTGTTTTGAACATACTAGGAATATTCACCTGCACATATACACAATATGTACATACCTAGCATGTTCATCTGCACATATACCCAATATGTACATATATGTACATACCTAGCATATACACTTTTTATGAACTTTGATGAATATACATGCATGTATATTTCACGAACATTCATGTTAGGAATGTTCACCTATGTATATTCCCAGGATATTCCCGCAATGTTCTGTTTATTTTTTGAACATTCTGGGATATTCATAGAATATCAAATGCTATCTGGGCTATACATATCTACTTGTACACATCACATGATTCATGTTTGATTCAAAAATAGATAACTTAATTTTGTTAGTAGTAAAAAAAACATCTACTTATTTGTTATTCAGTGGGAACCGAAAATACGAACTTTACTTAAAGCGAATGTTTTCTAACATTATCTACGGTTTTTTACTGAAAACTGTCCAAAACTTGTATGTCAATTATTTGCATTAGTTTGTAAATGTATGGCCCGTCTCAGAATAATACATTCCGTACTCCATTATCCCTGAAAGCCAATTCAATGTGTTTTTGCAATACGTCGAAACGGTGTGTCGACCTAAAATATCCTTTTAAGGTTTTGGTAAGGTTTGAGAGTAAAGATCATTTATCTTAAAAAGACCCGGTCCATCTCTCTCAGCACAGGAAGCTATTTGCTCGGTGAACCTGAGAACTCTGAATAATATGGAAGCTTCGAATGGCCAAGCATTAATGCTGAAATGAGCTAAAATAGGAACCGGAACAATCACCAGTGTTTTTAAAATGTGATAAAATTAAAGTTTAAAAAACAAGCTTCCTTCTAAAACAGACGCCATATAGTGGCTACTTGTCTTTCCTCCAATCAAAAACTCCTTATATTCCTTAATTTTGGCAATGTAAACAAATTGTTAATTTAATATGTTCCGGTACAAGTTTGTTTTTTAACTGAAGTATGAAAAAATATAATGTTATATTAGATATATACACATAATCTCCGTGGGTATTTTACAGGCTTAACTCGTTGCTATGTAGTATTTCAGCTAGAAAACGAAACTCCTGGAAATCATCAAGCCCTTTGGTGAAGTATTTAAGACCCAACGTCGCCCCAAGCAGTCGAGATGTGGTCAAGCCGAGATATCCGATTATAATTTATTTTATTTGTTCGGTTGAAGATCAGTGCTGTGCAAGCGAGCTGATAAATGTATAAATAAATATGGGGACATTTATTGGCGATCCACATATTTTGCAGATTAAGCTTGTTATGTACAAGCTTAAATATTTGACCTGTTTGTAAATGAATCAAGTCCAGCCAGAGGAAACACAATACAATGCGATACCGATTGTTTCGAAGCAGGAAACATTAGTTAAATCGATGAAGTAGGTGGAACTGATTCGACCCATTGTAAATTATGGAAGTAAGTACTTTGCTTACGCTTCCCTAAGGTCTCTCCCATTCGAAACATTGACACATATAAAATAAAGAGGGACAACAGTAGAATTCAAATTCCCCTGTGAGGGGCATTTTCCGATTGACGTGATTGTTGTATAAGCCATGTATCCTAGCTGAAATGATAAAACCTAACTAACTACATACTGAAAACAAAAAGCCTTTGCAAGTGGCTCTCCTACTCCACTCGACCAATGGAGGAGAACAGAGAGCGACAAATATTAGATTACGCAAAGGTCGAACAATCCATCAAGACTGCGTATTGTGCGGTTTTAGTCATGCCACCCCTGAGTAATTAACTTCAACGCCTCATATAGGTCATTATTTTCTCTCCCATAAATAACAGGTCAGCCTCAGATGTCATCGTTTTTAAGGGTGCTAAAAGATGTATGAGTCTAACATGGCATGGTTATGACATATGTCTTGAGGAATGTGTTGCTTTGTCTTCACATGCACAAAAAATAATTAAGCCAAGCAGTAATGAAATGGTTAGCATTCAGTTTTTAGCAATTTACATCCTCGATACAAAGAAGCTGTTTACCGACTTCCGAGCAAGGGGGAGTTTTTTGGCTTAATTTAACACATTTATTTCTCTAAGCATTTTGATCATCCCCTATGACAGTAGTAAAAGAAAAAAGAGGAAAACAAGTTTAATACTCAACACAATCACTTGTGATTTGGGGCTCCTAGGTATAGATAAGCAAAACCATTTTCCGAAAGAAAATAGGAGACGACAGTTTGCAACACCTTATTATGAAAACCATGCGGTTTATGAAAGAGAGGTTTTCGTAATGGGCATGAATAATTCGAAGTCAAACCAAAAAATATTGCTCAGGTTGCATTCAAAGCAGTTTACCCTCTAGTGTTGATTATCATATTATGCTTGTGTTGCAGGAAATATTTTGCACAAAAAAAACAAATTTCAGTTTTGTTTAAATTAATGCGGCTGCTGTTGTAGTAAAAAGTTTGCATGCTCCCCTATGACATGTTGCTTTGGGTGAATACAAATCCTTCCTTCTGTGTATTTAATAACCTGCGCATTATGCCCGTATATTTTTCTCGACGGAATATTCCTCGCAAAAACTTCGAAATCTAAAGTAAATCTCCCAAGTGTGTCAACAGAACCGAAAAAACTTGAAAGCAGATTTATTTCAGCAAATCCACGTGTCTAACTGAATTAGAGTTTTTCTAACACAAAAGGACTATTCCCGAACAGACTAATTTAGTTAGTTTCTCACCTTGTTAATTTTTATTGTACGTACACACTACAGCTTTGAATCAAGTAAGTCCTTCAGATGTTTTGCTGTAGTTCCAATGCCGATTTCTGTTTTACAAAAATTATCTGTAGTACTTCGTAGAACCGATCTTTTGTAGACCCAATGAGACATTTTATTAAAATCCTGCACAAGTCTCGTTTTTATTGTTTCTAAAAATAACAGCCATGTCTTTCCGCAACAGCGTGAAATATTATTTTCAAATAGTATAATTTATTAGACAAATGCATAAAATATGACATTTAAGATGGTATGAGAAAAAAGAAAGTGTCATTTAGTGCGGATTGTCAACTTTTTGATTTATGATGACAGAATACTTGATTGTCTTCTGTATACAGGGACTTCTCATATAATTGTTTTAATTAGGAATTAAATAAAATATATGACTTGTTTTTAAGTAATGCAACGTTCTTGCAATTACATAGGCTGGAATGGAAACATTTTGCGTTGGAATAACTGATGAATTGCTTTACAATATGCAATTGACACAATGTGAAAAACAACTAGAAATATTTTTGTATATTTATATAGGTCTACATACTAGTCAAATATTTAAAATTTTTCAATTTCAAAAGTTTTCTTATATGGAAACAACATATTTAATTTAAACTACAATATTCCTAATAAAATAGCTCAAAACGGTTTCTTGAAAATGTAAAAAAGTCGTTTGGTTCTCGAAAGACAATGATGTTATTATAATGTAATCATACCAATGATTCAAAACATACAAACATACAGAACAAGTGTTTTTGTCAATATAATCTGATCATACTCGATAACTTATTATTTGTACCAGATTTTCACATTTATGAAACAGTTGAACCCCCAGTTGAACCAATTCGGTAAATATTCGGGCCTATGATAGACGATCTATAGAAAACGAAACAACTTTCGTGCAAGTAATTTATTTTCCTGTCAATTTTTCAGGCAATCGATATTTTTAGCAAATATTGCACAGTGCGTCTTTCACAAGTAAAAAATATAAATTAAGAGCTATTTATATCAGCAATGGAAAAAGTTTTTGATGGCTTTTTAATTAAATCAAATAAAAGGATTTTAAGTCAGAAATATTACTGAAATCAGAGCTATATTAGCAGTCTAAAATTGCAAAAACTATGTAATTAATTTAAAGTGGGCAAGACAACTTTAATCATATTTTCTATAGTGCATGTAAAACATTGCTTTGCTTGCTATGCTTTCTTTATTAGCAAATACATTATTTTGCAAAAAGATATAATTTAAATACGTTAAAGTTTTTGAATGCCTAGTGCAAGTCGAGAATTCGTTGAATAGCGCGCCTGAAATGTCACACTTTATATTATCTTTAAACTTATATGTGTATCATGAGAAAGCACATTGGAAATTATTATCACTACAGACTACATACTCTCATTATTGATTATCACAGATCACTATGCTAACTGAAGTTACGGGACGTCACTGACGCTAGAATCAATATCTTTTGGAACTTGTATGTGTGGAAGTGAGAAAGTTGAAATGAGCGCAAATTCGGATGCACCTTTGATGTTTGTGGCGGCCATTTTTTAACTTACTAATTTTCTGATCATTTCTGTGTTTATCCAGACGTTTGTCTATGTTTCTGAGCACTGACGCGAGTTACATAGGCAAGTGTAATAGCATATATGTACTTATATGTGACAAATGAAAACGGGTAGTCAGGCCAATTAGTGTGTTTCCGTCGATGTGATTAAGTGAAATCGAATTTCATTATTTGCAATCACAAGCAGTTAGACCACAGTTGGAGTCGCATAAGTTGCTACAATAAGATATGAGTGTTCTTAGGGAAAGCCGAGAGAACATATCAAAGCCCTTATCTGCGACCCAAAATAACACTGTCATCACCCCCGATGAAGTCCTGCGATTATCGAACATCACTGATAGGTACCTGTGTGATCCTGATGCCAATATTTACGAGATAGATTTTACGAGGTAATTAATCAATCCCAAAATAATTATATTTAAATTATCTGAAGGTAATTCTGTACAACACACTGTTATGCCAGGACTGCTGATTTGCCGATTAAGACTATGCTCACATTATAGAAAATCTCGAAACAAACATTTTTCGACCGAATGCCGTTTTCCATCATTTTTCACTCTCTGAAATCCACCAATTTCCAAAACAAAACAACGGTCACCATGATGGTACTATCATTACCACTTCCTTAGCCTTTTCATAGAAACAAATAATTTATTACAACCATTTAATATAAAATAGATAGTAATTCTGGTGATGGTGTCGGTTGTGGTTCTCGAAGTTTCTAGTTTTCTCTATTCTTACCTTAAAGATCACTTCAAATTAAGCACTCTCAGTGAAAATTTTTCCTGGAGGGTCCATAAATGAAGCCAAAAAACACTCACGAAGTTTTGAAATTTGAGTTTCCAAAACCAATTATTTATGCACGAAAATGATATTGTCCGGTGCTATTTGCTGCTAAATCGTGTTTTAGGTATCAACAATTCATAACTCCACATGCAAAATTGTCGCTAAGATGCATAATAATTCCGTTTTTTGCAAAAGTTTGAGCATCTCTTCTGGCCTCGTCTTTGTTTGGGGTTATGTAGCATGTTGATACTCAGTTGTTGGATTGTTTATATTTCTTTGGAAAATTCAGCGCAATGCGGTGTTGCCACGTATTTCACCTATTTATTAACAGTTTGTATGTAACAATGAATAAAAAGTATTATTTCAAAATGAATAAACCACTTAATTCAGTTTGTGTTAGCATGGTGGCTAGTGCCTATATAACCCTATCTAGCCCAAACTAACCCAAATTGAATGAATCTACATGGTAGATATCCAAGGAAACAGTTTTCATTAACTTAAAACATTTTGCACAGTTTGGCAACACCGCTTGAAATGTATCCTGAAAATGGCGATTTTCCTTAAAGTTTGTGAACGTTTTTTGGCTTAATTTATGGACCCTTCAGGAAAAATGTTCACTAAGAGTTTTTCATTGATATTTTCTACTTTGGTGGCAGTTTGGCAACATAGCTCACCAGTACCATAGTTTTCGCCTGCGCGTCTATGCGTGCTGGCAAGTGCCCATGTAACAGAAGAGCGTGTTGTAAAGGATTACCAATTTTATTACCAGTTTTAGCTGATTGTATCCATTGTATCGGATATATAAACACTTTGTTTAAGGCAGTCGCTTTCAGGTTTAAAATTAGGGATCTGGAAAGTGGAGCTGTTCTGTTTGAGATCGCAAAACCTCCAAATATTGATTGCGCTACTGAAATCAACTGTGAAAATGATGAATCAATTGATCCAAACTCTGGCCGATTTGTCCGATACCAATTTACTCCACAATTTTTAAAGTTGAAAACAGTTGGAGCTACGTAAGTGCTTAGTGCTTGGACTCATCAAATTATTATCTTTGCATATGTTCAAAGTGGTGCACTTTATACTTCTGCTGGGTGATATGTTATTGGTTATGGTTATGGCAACATTTAAAAAGTTATTATACACATTATAATTATGTTTTATTATATATTATTATTATTATACACATTATACACACTTCATTTTCAACTTCAATGTTTTTCTATTTTTTGATTTTGACTTTACCGACATGTATTGTCAGAAAGTCTGAATGTAATTTACTGTTTTCTATAGTAATAATAATTTTTCTAACATGGGTTAATTGATAATTTTAATCGTATTTTAGGGTGGAGTTTACTGTAGGATCCCGACCTGTTAACCGATTTCGAATGATTGAAAGGCATTTCTTTAGAGATAAGCTCTTGAAAACGTTTGACTTTGAGTTTGGTTTTTGTATACCATACTCCCGGAATACCTGTGAGCATATTTATGAATTTCCATCGCTCCCACAAGATTTGGGTAAGTAGCGGAGTGTTGTTAAATGTGCAACAATTTTATACATAAACTGTTGAAATGTAATAAAACACTATAGGTATTTTCTTATTACTGCTGTGAAAGATAAGCTTATGCAAGTCAAATTCGAAAGATATTTCRATGCTAATTCAGTTTGATCAATATTAAAGTCCTGAGCACAAGCAAACCGAGGATAAAATACTTCTCACTCTTTACCTGGCAAAATGTTAAAGTAGGGTGTGAGAACTGCCGTCTGAAGTTTAATTTATTTATATGGCTACGTAGGTACTTGAACTAACCTTTTTATTGTACAATGTAAAATTAATGCATTCAAAATTTAAACCAACTATACATTTTCTTTTCACTTCTCATTTTATTATTTGTTCTTTTCTATAACTGAGTTAATATATAAAAAAGGTTATTATCTGTAATTTTTAACAACTTAAAATCCGAAACTTTTTCAGTGAATGATATGATAGCTCATCCCTTTGAAACTCGATCAGATAGCTTCTACTTTGTGGATGATGGTCTCATAATGCACAATAAGGCAGATTATGCCTATAATGGAGGCTTACGATCATAATTCGTCATATTGTTCAGATATGGCTTGTTTGACAAATTATCCTTTGGATATGAAGTAATTAGAATTGGACGCTTTATATTTTTGGATTGATCTGAAAGCAATGTGATTGTTGCTTTTGATTGACAGACGTTTTCATTTGTTGCTGGAGAGTAGCTTTACAAATGTTATAACAGAAATAATTCGGAAGAAAATAAACAAGTCCAGACACTGACGGTAAACTAGCACAAGTACATTTTCGGAAATATTTTAACTTGCTATGTTCATAAATCCAATATCCACTTACATATAAGCACTTTATTATACTATATAAATATATATGTATACTGCTGTTGCAAAAATTCAGTAATCAAATGCTCCTGCACCATATTTTATAAAAGCTTTATAACGGTCAAAATAACAAAAAATATATCTACAGTTGTATAGCAAAATGTGTTTTGTTTGTTATGCCGTGTTCCTTTGTAGCATCTACGTAATTTTAACGGTACACAGTTATGCAAATCGTGTCTTGAGCATAAAAACTTAAATTTAGCGTATCTTTTACACTTGCATGACATTGAATATTTAAATGGCACTAAATCTGCTTTACGTGGACGTGCATTCTCCATAGTTATAGTTTTCACATCAACATGCTTAACACTCCATGGCCAATTGGGAATTTCTAACTTATAGCTTCTGCTTTTGACTGCTCATCAAGATGTAAACATACTTTTATGTGCAATATTAATAGTATGTATCAGTATGTTTAAAAGTTTATATTTACAACAGCAACGATTGTTTTACAAGTTACTTTAGTAATATATCTCGCCGAAACGTAATGAAATAAACGATGTTTCAAAAAATTTTCTGAGACCCAGGAAAGATAAGAATATGATAGTTTAGTAATATATTTATTGCATTTTTCAAATTGATATTAATACAGCAATGTGTTTGTAACTACGACAACTGGTAACATAATAATTTATTGGCACTTAACAATTTCTTTGACTTAGAGAATGCGTGATATGTGGAAGAACAGAATCGAATATTACATTATCATAAGCTCAATAGATAATCGCACAAGTTTATGTTAGAAATCGACTTCTCATCTCTCAAAATTAAAACTGTTGAAATGTTTGCACTGCTTTTATAAAAATATTCCTCATTCATCCAAATCTAGCAAATCTAACTCAATATCGACCATATTCAGCTGTTGTAATGTATTGATTAGCATGTATCTAGAAAAAACCATGTATAATTTCCGAAACCACATCATTTGAGACTTGTGTTGGCACATGGCTTTATGCAAGAGGCTTCTTTGTGACAAACCCTCCATATACCTGAAGAAGAAAGATGATTGCACTGGCGGTCCCACTTAAGCATTTGAGCTAAAACCCTTACCTGAATCGTGACATAATAAACGATATGGGTATGTCTAAAAGTAGCCAGTACTTTCGGAGCCTATTTACGGATTCCAGTACAAAAACACCACAAGCTACAAGAGTTTTTTAGCCAAAAATAAACAAGATTTAACATAGTTACGAAACGGAACAGTGATGATTTACTCACCTTTTGGTAATTCGTTATCGATAATCAAATTTGCCAGAGCATAGTAAATACTACAGTGATTCTGGTGGCCAGAGACACCATTCCTGTCAAACGTTATGACATTGGTAATATTGAATGCCTACAAGTCGACCCACAATTTGTGATAGCCAAGAAATACGGCTTCAAATGGCCTTACCTCCACAAGATAGATAATGTGTTTTGAAATAATCTCTAATGGCCATCTCACATCCATTGCATCTGGAAGATCGCTGTTACTATGTACAAAAACGTTTTCCTGTTTTATGCCTAGTAGTTTACAAGATTCATACAGCTCACTGGTTCTCACTTTGTCCATACCATAGTTTTTGCCTATAGACCAATGATGTAACGGATTCGACACTTTCAAACATCATGGAAGATATACTTGCCTGAAGACAAACACATCAGGAAAACCATACAATTTTTTTTCTGGGTGTAATGCAAAATTGTAGGCCCAAAAAACATGACTTCGTCATCTGGGTGGGCAGTAACAAATAATATTCTCTTTGCATTTCTGAAATCTCGAGTGAAACCGAACAGTCCCAACTGAGTTATACATAGGTACAATAACCCACATAGTAGTACGTAACAAAGTAACCCTACAATTAAGTGCTCCACAGTGTCGACCGTGTATTGTTCGAAACTGTACAAAAAATACTCAACGTTCTGGCAGAAATCGCCAAATAACTGGGTAATTACTGAGGCGCGGCTGATGTAATACGATGTTCCATTCGTGTACGGAGATTTCCGGAACATTTCAAGCAAGTTTTAAAAATAGGATCGCCATAGATTTTAGGATATTTTTAGATGTGTGTGATATCAATAGTTGAAATTTCGAATTTGATACTAGTTTTACCAAAAACAGGGGTTATGGTGAAGTTGAATAWATTTGCTCCTCTTYTATTAAGTCAAAGGTTACAGGTTCAGAGRTGTTCTGTGGGTTACAGTTTGATTTCGATGGCGCGCGTTGAACAATGAACCAGMKRMAAGTACTTGTYTCTGCAATGAAATGGCAAAGAACTGTATACYAGAGACAAGTSTGTGTGTATACTAAACTTGTCTCTGTTATAAGTACCTAGAACCAATGAACTATATAYAAGTACCKGRAACGGACGCTATGCACGATAAAAGTGAGGCAWAATCRAAATGTAGGCAACCCTTTGTCCCGACGGGTGCATGTCTCTTTCTATCTCATTGACTTATACGGAGATTTGCTGTAATATTTAGCAATTTTGGTTTTCTTTTAAACAATTACAGTATGATAGGTAAGTGATTGCTGAAAATATAACAAAATTGAACTCTCTTAAAGATTTCAGGTATAAAAAATCATAATTACAATTCTGAAGTGGAGTAATATAGGACCTAAACAGTAAAAACAAAATTAATGCACGTAAAATAGGTATAAAATACATTATTACTATAGTAAAAAAATACAGTTTTAAAAAATTCAGCACAAAAACTTCTAAACTTACACTTTTTTATTTAGATTTTAACAATTGTTAAATAGTATGAGTTTTGTCATTTTTGCCTTTGCCTGGTGCATGATTTCCATGCAACTTCATATTAAGAAGTGAAGAGTGGTGGTGCATTCGAGATTTTATAAAAATATACAGAATTTTTCGGATGAGCTGAATCCCGTGGCACTCCTCACGCATGAATCCTTGAGATACAGGGTGCTTGGGTTTGAACATATTAATGTTTAGGGCAAAGTATTGAATAGATATATTAAAACTTCTCTTCTTTACATTAATTGGACTCTTTGGAATTTCGTACTTTTCTAATATTTAGCGGTATTGTCTTTGTGCGAAATGTAGAATTTTATACACAGTATGAGATGGATAAAAAAGACAAATAGCTTCCACTAGACTTTTGCTATAAATACGAAATACGGCCCTAAGTACCAGGCACAGATTATCAAACTTAATGATGCTCAGATTTTTGCATCGCAGTAAAGATAATTTCCGGGAAATTAAAAATTCCTTAAAAATGACTCTTAATTAATTGAAATTCCCTGAAACAAATTGTGGTTCTTCTCTACTTGTTAGCCTTTTGTAGGCCGATATATTAATATTTTCTTTCCAGAATTAATTTTTTTGCAGATAAACGAAATTTTTTTTAAATTCCTAGATAATTTTAACAAATCCTGTTTTTCTTTTGCCTGCGTAGTTAAATACCTAGAACTAGGGAAAAAAATCCTAATGGCAGTGGGCGACTTTTCAATATTTGCCGACAACATTGGCGACTGGCAAATAGGAAAAACTGGCAACTCTGCTTCCAACTTTCAATGTCGTACTTGTCTTTATCTATGGCGGCTATTGCTGGCAATAGTTTGTGGTTATTTGAGACGTTTCAGAATTGAAATTCAGTCCACACAATTGACAACAATTGAACAAATATTAAACATTAGTGATCAACGTGTTAATATGGTGAATTCGTTTAAGAGTTAAGCAAATTGACCCATATTTTGCAGTCCGAAACCATATATTTTCGAGCAAATTCACAGGTATCTTGGTAAGTATTACTGTTTGCATTTCTTTCTGTTTGGAATCCCGAGATAATTCAATATGCTTGGAAGTATGTTGAAATTACAGGTGCTCCTGTACTTTATGTCTGGCGGATTTCGACGTAATTTTTAATTTTCCCTTAAAGTACACTTAAAATATACGCGTTGCAATACTTGGATAAATGTATGATTATATTCCATTTTAGATCATGTCGGACTCGGAAGCTAGTAATTTCTCAGACAACGAGCGTGGGTCTGAAGCTGCTTCTGTAAGATCACGCAGCTCCAGGGGCAGCGTTAGATCACGACGAAGCAAATCTGCCTCTCCATCGAGATCGAGATCACGAACTCCGTCTAGGTCTAGGAGTGGGAGTGCAAGATCTCGATCTAGAAGTGTGTCTAGAAGCAGATCTAGAAGTAGAAGTGGGTCTAGGAGACGATCGGGGTAAATATAGCTGTTAAACTTTAGTTTATAGTTTGGTACCTACCCTTGCTGCTTTGAAGGCGTCGTTGGTTTAACAACGATTTTGGCCGTCGCTTTCTCTCCTGAAGTTCAATTTCAATCTTGCGATCAGCTTGTATTTACAATGTTTCAATTTAATCTAGATCAGAAGCGCATGAAGTATCTGACCCCGAAGACGTACAAGAGGAAGAAGAGCCGGATGGACAGAGTCTTCGAGATAGTGAAGAATATGATTCCGAGGAAGACGATAGCGACGAAGGTGGAAGGTCAAAAAAGCGCAAAAAGAAAGATAGATATGGGGGATTCATTATTGATGAAGCTGAGGTATTCATTTCGAAGCACACAGGACTTAGAAAATTGCAAACTATGCTATTCCATAGGTTGATGACGAGGTAGAAGATGAAGATGAATGGGAAGATGGAGCCCAGGAAATCGGTATTGTGTCTAACGAGCTAGATGAGTTTGGTCCTACTGCTCGTGAAATTGAAGGCAGAAGAAGGGGAACTAATCTATGGGAGTGAGTACGAAACAAGGATATTTACACAATATATTATTTCCAATTTTATTTCGCAGTGCTCAGAAGGAACACGAAATTGAGGAATATTTACGAAAAAAATATGCTGATGATGGTGCCGCTGCCAAGCATTTCGGAGATGGTGGCGAGGAAATGTCGGACGAAATTACTCAACAGACATTATTACCGGGTGTAAAGTTAGTATTAAGAAAATTTTCGTTTATATTTTGTTATTTATCAACCAACGATTTACAGAGATCCTAATTTATGGATGGTTAAATGTCGCATTGGCGAAGAAAAATCCACATGCCTTCATTTAATGCGTAAATTTCTGGCTTATCAGAATACTGGCGAACCATTGCAAATTAAATCTGTTGTGTCGCCTGAAGGTCTCAAAGGATACATCTATATTGAAGCTTATAAACAGCCCCACGTTAAGGTAAAAATTAATTTCCGTTTATCCGCAATTAATAAGTGCATTAGCATGTTTTCAGGCTGTAATTGATAATGTTGGGAACTTGAGAGTAGGACAATGGAAGCAGCAAATGGTCCCCATCAAAGAAATGACAGATGTATTGCGCGTTGTGAAAGAACAAACAGGTAGAATGATTTTTTCCCTGAAAGTTTATCGGCCACTCTATATATTTTCATTTTTTCATGTTTTCAAAGGTCTGAAATCCAAACAGTGGGTTCGACTTAAACGAGGTCTCTACAAGGATGATATTGCCCAAGTGGATTATTTTGACATGGCTCAGAATCAGGTTCATTTGAAGATATTACCTAGAATCGATTATACGAGACTTCGTGGAGCTCTCAGAACGACTCAATCGGTAAGGAAAAACAGTATTAATTTATTTTGACAAGCAAACATATACATGTTCGAAAACCATCGGGAGGAGGCGGTAATTTTGGCAATTTTTAACCTTTATGTGCATTACACCTTTCTATTGGTAACTCTTTAAATGTGATTTTTTTATTCGCAAGTATTTTGGGTATTACAATAAACTATTATTCGTCGTTTGTTATTGAATTTTATTATTTTAGGAATCTGAAGCTGAAAAAAGAAAAAGAAAGCGACGCCCACCCGCCAAGCCGTTCGATCCTGAAGCAATTAGAGCTATTGGTAATATAGTCACAAATCTTTAATTTCATTTATTTATGAAACCACGCTTTTTGCATTTTCTTTAAATACTTTTTATGCATGAATGTTCTACTTATTCAGACTAAGCATTATGATGCCCGGCGTAACAGTTAAGAATTTTGTATATAGCTGATTAATGTACCGGTCATTCGGGGTAAAGTCGGATTGTGGACGCGGACTCGGACAGACCGTGATTGGTCAATACTCCCGTGTAGTAGTATAAATCTATAGTAGTAGTATAAATCTATATCTAGACGAAAATATTGACCAATTTATGGTATGTCCGAGTTCGCCACCACAGTCCGACTTCACCCCGAATGACAGTTATATATATGTATATTTAGAAATTAAGCTACTTTCAACTGGCAATCAGATCTTATATGAAATATATATGTATGTTTAGATAATATGTGATCAAAGTGTTGGTAAATTTGTAGGTGGAGAAGTTACATCAGACGGTGATTTTTTGATCTTTGAAGGCAATAGATATTCCAGAAAAGGGTTCCTTTACAAAAATTTCACACTTAGTGCTGTGATTGTGGATGGCGTTAAACCTACTCTAGCAGAATTGGAACGTTTTGAAGAACAACCAGAAGGTAAACATTTTTATCCAATATTTGCCTCAGCTATTTTACCAGTAAGTATGTGCGTTTGTCAGGAATCGATTTAGAATTGCCTACCGAAAAGGAGGATAAAGCAGTGACACATTCATTTAGTGCTGGAGACAATGTGGAAGTGTGCGAAGGAGAATTGATCAATTTGCAAGGAAAAATTTTAAGGTATTTTACTACTGATTTTTTATAATTAACTTGTTGTTTATTTAAAATTTGTTTAATTTGGCAGCATCGACGGTTCTATGATTACTATAATGCCTAAACATGCAGATTTAAAGGAACCATTGGTATTCCAGGCGTCAGAATTAAAAAAATATTTCAAAATGGGGGACCACGTCAAAGTTTTAGCAGGTAAGCTCCAATTGGAAAAAAACTTATCATATAAACTTGTTAGAGTATGCAAATTTGTAAAGTCAACGCTTTTATTACTTAAGGACGATATGAAGGAGATACCGGACTAGTTGTGCGTGTCGAAATCAACAGAGTCGTATTAATTTCCGATCTTACAATGCATGAAATGGAGATTTTGCCCAAAGACTTGCAACTGTGCAGTGATATGGCCAGCGGCGTTGATTCATTGGGGAAATTTGAATGGGGTGATTTGGTGACTCTGGATGCGGAAACTGTCGGAGTTATTGTCAGATTGGAGCGTGAAAACTTTCACGTGTTAAATATGCATGGTAGGCAAAAATCAAGTAGTATTTACTTTATGTGAATTGATTAATTTCCTATAGGTAAAGTGGTAGAATGTAGACCTGGCTCGTTGCAAAAAAGAAAATTGAACAAATTTTTGGCAGCTCTCGATTCTTATCGGAATAGTCTTCACAGACATGACATGGTCAAGGTATGTACAATAGTTTTTGTTAATTTTTAGTTACATTACTACCAATTAATAGCATTTTATTAATGTGATACTATTAGACAATGATAGATTTTGATAGAAAATAAATATAAATTGTTTCAATTATATCTATTATCAAAAAAATCAGGTTATAGATGGGCCCCATTCTGGATTTTCCGGAGAAATCAAACATCTTTATCGAAATTTCGCATTTCTACAATCGGTGGAATTTCTTAATAACGGCGGGATATTTGTGTGTAAAACCAAGCATTTGCAATTGGCCGGCGGAAGCAAAATCGTACCAAACGCCGATATTGGAACTGGAATGGAGTTTATGTCTCCTAGAAGAAGCTCGCCTATGCATCCTTCAAGCGGCGTCGGAACTATGCCAGGTAATTTTAAGCAAATTAAAATCAATATGCACTGACTGGTCTGGTAACCACATAAAACTTCTTTTAGGTGTTGGAGGCGGTTTTCGAGGGGCAAGGCGTGGTAGAGGACGAGGATCTCGTGATAGAGATATGATTGGTACTACGATTAAAATTACAAAAGGGCCTTATAAAGGCAACATTGGAATTGTTAAAGACGTGACTCAAAGTACGGCTAGGATTGAATTACACACATCATGTCAGGTAAGTTGTATTTGGGGGGTATACTGTTTATTTGAAACTTTTGCCCTGAAATCAAATTATAATAGGATATATGTATTCTATTTCGATTGTTAATTTCTTCCAGACCATCTCAGTGGATCACAACAACATCGCTGATGTTGGTACTCCGTCTAAAGATGGCTCGATATCGAGCTACGGCCGCACCCCCGCGTATTCCGGAAGCCAAACACCGTTATATCGAGACATGGGCAATAAAACACCCATGGCAGAGTCAGGCTCAAGAACACCATTACATTATGGGTCAATGACCCCAATTCATGATGGATCCAGGACACCAAATGCCAGCTCGGAATGGGATCCTAGTCTTCCAAATACATACCCATCTCCTGCATACAATCCTAGTAAGTTAAGTTGCAATGTTACAAAAGAACTGACGAAGTGTGCCCTCAGACGATTAAAAACAGACAAGTAAAAACTTCTTGCATAGGTACTCCGGGAGGCATAAACGCTCCATTTACTCCGCAAACGCCGGGAGCGGTCTACGATAATTCATATAGTCCATATGGATATCAAAGTGCGATTTCTACTCCTTCACCAGCTACAGGTAGGTGTTTATGTTGTGTGTAAAATTATCTCCCGGTCGTAAGGATAATGCGACACATTATTCACAGTTTCATATGTCTAGGCTATGGACAATCTCCAGCAAGTAACAATCCGTACAACACACCAAGTTCGGGTTATAGTCCAACGATGCCTTACAATCCGCAGACTCCTGGAGCTGGACTAGATGTTCTTCCCATGACTGATTGGCATACTGTTGATATTGAGGTAATTTACTAGATAGTAACGGTTTTATATAATTTTTTGTGGCATGTTCTAGGTTCGCGTTCGTGATAGTCACGATGACAAAGATTTGGTGGGACAGACGGTAGTTATAAGAAGTATTTCGGGAGCCATGTGTTCCGTATTTCTCCCAATAGAGGATCGTGTCGTGAACATTTTGGCAGACCACTTAGATCCCGTCCGTCCTCAAAGGGGTGACCAGTTTAAGGTAAAATGGGGCATACGAACATCATTTTTAATTGCAAACGGATTGTCGTTTTAGGTTATCATAGGCGAGGAGCGAGAACAAACTGGTGAACTTCTCTCGATAGACTCTCATGAGGGAGTGGTAAAAATCAAGAACGACATCACCATGTTACCCTTGCAAAACTTGTGCAGAATGCGTAAAAGAGATCACTAAAGTGAAGATGAGAATATCTGAGCCAACAAAACTCTTTGTTCAGCTTTGAAATATGCCTTTAACCATTTGTTTCAACTGCATGTAGATTGTATTATAAAAATATAGGTGTGTAGGCTTGCTTGTCAGTTTTATCTATTCCGTTTTACTCTACGACTAAATTCAATCATTCGAGTTTTAGCTTTTACACGGTCGGCACCTACAAAACCGTTTTTACGAAGATCAATATAATTCAAAGCTCCAACTGACAAACGAATTTAATGTAGGATATGTATTTTGTTATTAAAATAGGTAATATGGTACTCTGCAATTAGTTGAACAAGATATTAATTAGTAAATTTCTAATTCGTGCGACGCAACTGCATGACGATGATGAAAAGTTAGATAGAAACAGATACAATTAGTAAAATTTTAAATTGCTTATAGCAAAAATATATCATTAAAAATTAATTACTTTATATAGGAATTAGATAATGTGACCTTAATTGAAAAGTCAGGCTTGAAGTTCTGAATGCTAAACGATTTTTAGCGGCTAATGTATAAAATAAAAACAAAAGTTTATTTGATAATAAAATGCCTAAAAAACAAACCAACATTGAAAATATCGAAAAGTGAACTGCAGTATTACAACGTTAATCATATATTGACGACACTTTTAGTACTGTTTGTACTTCTGCAGCAACGTATCAATTTCATTGTCGACTTTTCCATCCTAAAATTAATGAAACCACTTATTATTTAATTGTAAAATAATATAACGAAAATGTGCTTGAAATAATAGCTACCAAACTAGTGCAATGGCCTTGGGTAGCTCTGTATAACCACTCGACGGCCGTTTTGTATTCCCTCATAGCGATTTTACATTTGGCTATCATTAATCTGTTCTCTTTCCACTCAAAAGTAGAGAGTCGCTCAGTCTCTAGAAACTGAAAACATGCTTCTTCGTATGTGGACTCTGGGGAGCTCCCAAATAACGCAGCTGCTATTTTCTTTTCATACCTGAAAAGTACCAATAATGAATAAAACGATTTCTTGTTGGTTCATTTTATATAAACATAAATAAGGCAATTATTTTTATTACCATTTTAGACCAGCGAGTTCATAGTTAAACATGCCAAGCATGAAATGCAACGAAGCGTCGTTGGGGTTCAGAGAGAGAGCTATTTCCACGTGCTTCTTGTAAATATTTCCATCATGTATCCGATCTTGAAATGGAACTAATTTGCTTCGACTACCTATATGTGAGGAAAACTTCTAACATAAATTATGCATGGAAATAATGATTGCTCACCTATCAATACAGCGTACCATTTGTGTACGTCTGCATGGTCCGACACGACCTTAAGAGCTGAAGAACATGCATCAATTCCTAAAAATCACAACAGTATTTATGAACATGTGGCTTTGACGCGATCGCTAATTTTATCAATAAAATTGGCTTTATTATACTCCACAAACCTTTATTTAAATATTTTTCTTTAAGTTCTTTATCATCACATGCGTCGGCTAATTTATGGTGCGCTTTTCCTGTTGTATGAAAACGCAAATTATGATTCGTGTTAAATTAAGCCGTTTAATGCATACCAATTCTATATAAGAATTCTGGATTTCCGGGATAATCTAAGCAAAGATCTTCTAATCTTTGTAGCACTTCTTCTATTACTTGAATATCTTTTAGCTCAAGCTTTTCGTCTAATTCCTTTAAAATCTGAAATTAAATTACCTAGTAAGTTTTATCAATTGCTACTTGAAATTGATAAGTCATATTGCTCATATGAAGTAGGTTTAAGTTTTGGGAGCAACTAAAAAAAACTGATCTTACCACCTGGATACAATCTGGCTCCTTTTTTGATTCTTCATCGCTTAAATCATAAAACTCTAAATCTGAACTATCTAGATTTGCAGCGCTAAGATAGTCATCAGTAGTTGTTGATACGATTGAATTCGATTTCTTAGCATAAGCTCTATTCGGTCGTTTTGGTCGGCTGTGTCTACAACGTGAAATCTATGTAGGGAACAATACACATAGGCTAACTGCTCAAATAAATTTATTAACCTTTCGATGTGTGACTGATTTTGTAACTGTTGCAAGTCTAGTTTTAACTGAGATATTTCCTTTTCCAGCCGAGCCAAGTCTTTAACGACAGCATTCCTCATGTTTCGTTGTCTGTAATGTTCTGCGAAGAACATTCCAGCTGCCCCAATGACTCCTAAAACTGCAGCTCCTAAAAATGCACTTAAATTGTTCTGCAGAGACATATTCTTGCTGACTATTACACCTATAGTTTCTTACAATTCATGTACAACTAATTATTTAAAAAGTAAAAAATTTATATAGTAAAATGTTGTGTATTATGTTGTCAGTTAAGTTAGGTTAGACTCTGCCCATAGACTTTGCCCAAAATACTGCAGTTTACAGTTTATCCGATGGTATGACGATACGAAAGTGTTTCTATTGGTTAGAGATCTGTCAATTTGTCCGCCGTCGTGCGAATTGACAGATCTCCAACCAATAGAATCACAGGGGGTATGTTCTGTGGTGACAAATTACTAGTCTCTGGAAGTAGGAGTGGGAGGCACTTTGATTTTTGATGCACGTTTGATCTTGACACCATGGAGAAATAAAAAAAATATATTTAATTCTGATTTTATGTTCTTTATTCTTGACACATCGGTACCGTTGAAGTTTGATACCGGACTGACTGATTGACATATACAGAATATTCTATTTTTGAAACTTTAGAAGTTTGAGGTTGTTGATTGGAAGGAGGCAAGTTTTATTCAATTAGGAAATGCTGGTCTGATAAAATACATTAACGAAAAGCACATAAAAGTTGCAGTATCATGGGAACAGTTCATGCTAAGGCGAGTATTGCTTACTCCACGTTATTACACATACGAGTTGGTATATCTAACCTAGAAATACATTTAAATTCAGATTCCGGGCGAAACTCCACAGAATCTAAATGGGATTCAAAAGGAAACGCATATAAAAGAACAGAGCTATGAGACAAATGTCAAGGACGTTGATTTACAGCAAATACAGGTGACAGGAGAATAGTTCTTCAGATTGGTCTGGGATGAAGATTTAATATTTTTTGCTGATTTTCAGGCTCGAGTCGACAAAATAAATATTGACGGACTGTGCAGAACCAAGAACGATATTGTCGAAGATTGCATAAGGGATTTATTCAATGCTAAAGACTTTCAACAAGTCCTTCTCAAAGCTCATAAGGTTAAACTTTTTTGATTTACAAATATAATTATCTTTTGTTTAATTCAGGACCGTTTGCTGTAGGCGAGAGTAAACTTAGATGAGTTGGGCTGCTTTAAAAATATTGGTGTGTACATAGATACTAGTAAGGGAGCGAATGCCACAAACGATGGCTTAGAGGCACGTATTAGACTGGAATCTAGAAATGCACATTTGCTTATAGAATTTTTTTTCAGGTAACATTTGATGTAAAGGAACACAAAAGACTTACTGGGGGTATCAGTACACAGGTTGGTAATAATGAAGGATCTGTTCTTATTGGACTGCGTACTCCGAATATTTTGGGCCGAGGAGAAAAAGTTCAGATAGAATATAGTCGGGGCTCAAAAAGGACCAGCAATTTTAATTTGTCCTTTATTAAGCCGTTCAGCGGAAAGAACAGGCCAAGGTAGTAAACATATTTATACGTACGATGTATGTTTTGCGGTTGAGTTCACTAACTGATCACCTATTTAGTTTGCGAACTTCCATTTTGCAAGCCCATTCAGAATGGCCAAACTCTGGTTACAAACAGTTAGATAGGAGTCTACAATTGGATTTTGGGTTCTATTCTGCCACTTTAGTGAGTATATTCTTTAAATTATTTTTCAATAACTCCCTATTCGCTGTTTTTTGAAATTTTAGTTGAAACATAATCTTCAATGGGAGGGTACCATTAGAGATTTATCAACCCTATCGCGAACTACATCTTTTGAGGTGAGAGAGCAATCTGGATCAGCACTAAAGTCTGCAATTAGATATATGATGTCTGTTGATCTTCGAGACGATGTTATATTTCCCAATACAGGGTGAGTGCTACTTTGATGAAAATAAATGCACATATAGAAGGTACACCTGTGCCTGGCAAATAAACCTAATAATTTTTTTAGTTCTCTAATTCAAGTCACATCAGAGTTAGCCGGACTTGGTGGTAATATTGGATTTTTCAAGAATGAGGTTTTGTTGCAAGACAACTACTCGCTGTTTGAAGACATCGTAAGTGCATTCAGCCTGAATCTGCTTGTATGACTTGTTTGTTTGCAGGTTTTTCAAGCAAGTTTAATGGCCGGTTATGTATCTGCTATTAGTAAAGAAAAGAAAGTCACAATTGCTGACCGTTGCTACATTGGTGGACCATTGTCCATTCGTGGTTTCGAAATGCGTGGCATCGGGCCTCACTCTGATTCTGATTCTTTGGGATCGAATGCTTTTTGGGCTGCCGGTTTCCATTTGTTTACTCCACTACCATTTAGGCCTGGACAAGGAGGATTTGGGGAATTGTTCAGAACACATTTATTTCTGAATGCTGGAAATGTCGGAGATCTAAGTTTGGGTAACGGGCTTTAGTACATTACTCGTATATTATTTTTCTTATGCCATTTTTTTTCAAAGCTTGATAAGACAAAATATAAACCTTAGTTAGATATGTATCTGTTGTGTACTACTTGAATGTTTTTTTTACAGAAAAAGCTTCCAAAGGCGACATTGTTGAAATATTGAAAACGAATGTGAGAATATCATATGGATTGGGTATTGCACTACGCCTTGGAAATGTAGCTCGATTAGAGGTAAATTACTGTTTTCCTTATAAATTTGACAAAGCAGATCAAACGCATCCAGGAGTACAGTTTGGAATAGGTGTGCAATTTCTTTAGTTAAAAAACTCGTTGAAATCAATAGTAGCCGGTTACCTTAATATGTAATGCACTTAAAAAAGGGGGGGGGGCGATTTTGTTGCTTGAAAATTTGTTCTAGTGTTATTAATTAAACTGTAAAATAAACGCTTGGAATGATATTGTTTTTTTATTTACTTGTGTATGTGTGGACAATTCAAGTAAATACATCGACAGCTAGGTATTTGCATTACTTTTTGTCGCCCAGCTGTGTGTGACAGCGTGTTACGTCATTCTGGTGGGAGGTAAGTAATTAGTACTTAATTTTCTGGGTAAATTCTGGATTTTGGCAAAAAACGGCATTTTTTCAAAAAATATTTCAAATAGTGTTCGAAATAGGAGACACCACAATATGAGTAGTATTGCAAAATTTTTATTCATTCTCGTTAGCCAAAATCGGCCGATAAAAATGGTCAGAATCTTAAATGAATACAGTTGCAGTAAAAATTTTTTCAAATAAAGTGTTTGAAATAGGAAACACCACAATATGAGTAGTATTGCAAATGTTTCAATCATTCTCGTAAGGCGAAATCGGCCGATAAAAATCGTCATAATCGTAAATTTTAGCAGTTACAGTAAAAATTACAATTCTGGCACAAAAAAGTTTCAAATGAAAAGTGAAGAAAGGCATAAGCTACAATTTGTACCAACAGAAGACAAGCCAATAACCTAGAATTAGCCGCTGCTGTCAATAAAATAATCATAAATCAGTTGTTCCAATATTGAGTTTGTTTCTTCTAGTTATCAACAAATATAGCAATTAGTGATTCATTTAAGTAGTGGCTAAAAATGTGTTGTTGTTGTCGATAATCCGGATGATTTACTCAAGAGGGAACATGTCGGAATCTAATGTGAGTATTAAGCCCCATACACTAAAGCTGTCCTATATTTCTGTTACTCAGTGCTAAGAACACTTTTGACTCCACATAGGACTACATGAGTGATTCTGAGTATTCTGAGGAAGAAATAGAGCCGAAGCTGAAATATGTTCGACTCAGCAATGACCTCAAAGTGATCCTCAATACTACTTCGGCTACATGCATTGCTGTTCATACAAAGGTAATTTACCTATAGCCCCCTATGCATATAAATCACTGATTAGATGAACAACTATTTCAGTTTATCTGCCTTGGCACACACAGGGGGGTTATTTACATATTAGACCACGAGGGTAACAGTGATTTAAGCCAAAAGCTCAAAGCCCATTCAGTCAGTGTAAACCAGATATCTATTGATAAGAGTGGCGAGTATATTGCAACTTGTTCAGATGATGGGAGGGTGTTTATTCATGGATTATTTTCGCATGAAAACAATTTCAGCCTGAATGTGGCCAGGCTTGTTAAAACCGTGGCCGTGGATCCCAATTTTTGCAAGAGTCCATCAAATAAACGATTTATAATGGGTAAATCAATGAATAAATATGTCTGGTCAAAGTTGCCCTTGGCACGATAATATTTTCAGGTGATGATAAACTCACACTTTGGGAACGCTCATTTTTGGGCAGTTTAAAGTCCACCGTTCTCTTGGAAAGTGAAGGACTTGTAGGCAGTCTTTCATGGGGTGGAAACTTTCTGGCCTTGTCCAGTAATGTAGGAGTTAGAGTATATGATATGAATGCTAGATGCTCGTTGGGGCTCATTAAATGGGAGGAACATCCCAGGTAAAACATAAACCAATATGTTCAATGAATAAACTAAACTTTTCGGACTTCGGGTCATTGAAATGGTAATCTTGGGTTTGGGACGCAAAAGAAACAAACGATGGCTTTTATAATATTATCCGTTGTTTTTTCAGTATGTCGATAGAAAAATTTAGATGCAACTTGCGATGGGCAAATGATAGAACTCTCCTCATAGGTTGGGTGGATACAGTAAGAGTTTGCATCATTAGGAAACGGAGCAATATGGAGTTAGCTATTAGGGCTTTACCAGAATATTTAGTCGACCCCGGTAAACTGACAAATGGCTAAATTTTTCAATTAATCAACTTGGAAACTTCTTTACTAGTTTCAACCTTTCAAACGGAGTTTTATATAAGTGGAATCGCCCCGTTAGATCAGCAATTGGTGCTGTTGGGTGTGCCTAAAGAACACGACGAGAACAATAAAAGTTTACGTCCCCAATTGTATATTGTTGAGTACAAAGATAATGACTATACTGATATTTGTACTGATAGTTTAACTTTAAGAGGTGAGTTTCCGTTTGCTCGTTTAGATGCCATGTAGGTCCAAAGCGTGGTTTTCAGGATACCAGGAATATTCTGTAAATGATTATCATCTGGATGTGTTGTTAGAAGAAAATGTGTTTTTTATTGTTGCTCCAAAAGATGTTGTTATAGCTAGCCCGTATGATTTAGATGATAGAATCCAGTGGTTCATTCAACACAAGTAAGTTTCACAATCAGGCATATTCGTATGCTTATGTATAATTTGTTCTTAGTAAGTATAAGGAAGCTCTTGAAATCCTGCAAAATAACGACAGTAGAAGTATTTACAAACATACGATTCAAAGTGTGGGGATTGAGTATTTGGATTTCTTGCTCAGTAGAGGAATGTACGACGATGCTGGTAGGCTAGGATTACAAATTTTTGAAAAAAATCACTCCCTATGGGAGGATCAAATTTACAAGTTTGCAATGGTTCATCAATTGAGGTGAGAATCTGTTTTTTTGTGGCCTGGCAGTACTCTGTTAATGTCTTATTTTAGGGCTGTTAGCCCTTACATTCCTAGAACTCTGGAAACGAAATTAAATCCTCACATATACGAGATGATTTTATTCGAATACCTAAAGTTCAATGCTCAGGTAACTTTAGATAATATTGTGGTAGCTTTGAGAAACCCAGTTGTTTTCTAGGGATTTTTGCAACTAATTAAAGAGTGGAACCATGGCCTTTATAATGTTTCTGCTGTAATAAACGCCGTATTAGATCATGCTTTAATCGATAAAAGTGATATTTTTGTAGAAGCCTTAGCTATTCTATATAGCTACGAACAAAAATACGACAGTAGTTTATCCATGTACCTTAAGTGAGTGGGACAATACTAATTGGAATGCATAAAATTGCGTGGTTTTTCCAGACTGAATCATAAAGATGTGTTTACGCTCATTCAAAACCACAACTTGCACAATGTGATGGAAAAAATGCTGACACAGTTGATGGATTTGGATTATGCAAAAACCGTAGCTTTGCTGCTAGAGAAGAACAGCACTCCACCAGAGAAAATTGTGAAAAAGCTCAGGTCCAGTCCTTCTCATTTGTACAGGGTAATTTGCCAACAAACCCCTTCGAGTCCAAGCTGATTTCTTCCTTTTAGTACTTGGATGAATATGACAAAAGGAATTGTAAGGGCGAGTACCACAAGGAGCTGGTAGAGCTGTATGCAATTTTTGATAGGCAAAAACTACTACCATTCTTGAAAAAATCCGATCATTACCCCATACAGTACGCCTTGGACATTTGCCAGAAGAACAAGTTTTATCCGGAAATGGTGTTCCTTCTGGGTAAGAGTGGACAATTTCGCTTTAGGCATTTAACTAGCGATTTTTGAACACTTACAGGAAGGATTGGCGATACCAAGGAAGCCTTAGACCTGATAATACACGAGCTGAAGGATATGCAATACGCAATTTCTTTTTGCCACGAGCACGACGATTCGGATCTATGGGATGATCTTATAGATCATTGCATAGACAAGCCAGGTAAAGATTTGGGCACGATTTTTTTTCGAAATTAATTAAGTAATTCGAAAATTAAGCGTATCAAAAACCCCAAAAAATTACTTACTAAACACCTTCTTTCGAAATATTTTAAGAATAAAATAAATCTTTAATTTTCAGAATTTGTCACGTTTTTGCTTCAAAGTATTGGAAATTACATCGACCCAACGACTCTAATCATGAAAATCAAAGGAAACATGGAGATTCCAGGACTGAGAAACTCTTTAGTTAAGATGTTGAACCAATATAATCTGCAGGTATTCTGCTGACAGGAAAACCTGGATTATTAATCCAAACACTGATATTCCAGGTATCTGTTCAAGAGGGTTGCAAAAAAATTTTAGTCTCCGATTATTTTAATCTGCAAAAAAAGCTGGTTCACACTAGGCAGAAAGGAACGTCTGTATCCAGCGATGTACTTTGTGGAGCTTGCCATTACAAACTAATCCAAAATGGTAAATAATCTAATCTGGAAATAGTTTTCGTGTTAAATTTTGCATATTTTGCAGATATTTCCCGATTATCTGACTTGAAAATGTTCAACTGCAACCACGTATTTCACAGGCAATGTTTAGAAGATGATACGACTACGGTGTGCGTCGTGTGTTATCCCGCTCAAAAAAGCAAGTGATTTGAAAAGGTATGTTGAATGTTTTATTTGGAGATTTTGCCCGCAACTACCAGAACATTTCGCTTTCATTTGTTACTTTGTTCTCGTCGAAGTCGTCGAAATAGGGCAGCTCGGGCAAACTGTATGGCTCAAAGTTCATGAAATAGTCCACAGTGAATGGCATAACGTTTTCCGGCTTCAACAGCAGCACACTGTTTAGGTAGTCAGACAGCATATCTTGAATTTCCGGGTGGTCTTTTAGGTAGGTTTTCATTTTGAACTCTGCTTCTACCTAAACATGCAAAACAAATGAAATGGTGTTTTATTTTTCTAAAACATTCCCGTCTCCCTTTTGGGGTTGATAGAGCTGATAATGTTAGATTCAAATTTTAAGTAAAGTTCTAAAAAATATTAGGTATTTTGAGTTTACCTTGCAATCGAGATATTTGGATACCATTTCCATGTTGGTTTCCCACACCTTTTTCAGCGCTACGCAATCATAAGGCACTGGCTTTCCTTTGGTAACAAAAAGCGGATTTATGTGAATAATATACGGGCATCCTTCCCATTCCTGACTAACAATCATGCCTGAAAAGCGGAAAATTCACTGCCAGCTATGCTACCACAATCGGCCTTACCGTAGACGGTTAAAACCGTAACTGATAAATGAATAATGCCACATTCTTCTATAATGGTGCGGTATATTTTACATAAGTCTATCTTGTGTCCATTGACAATGCCCGGCTTGGGTCCTTTGCAATCCTGAAAGATTCAGCTGTACCTATATTGTCTGTTTTGGTAGCGGGTTTGGGCCTGGACTGTCTCCATAGTAAACCCAGCTTGAAAATCAAAATTCCTGCTCTCGTTCAAACTCACATAAATATTCCTGCACATGTCCCCATTAATATAAATCGTCGACATCTCAAATGAGCCCGTATACTTTGTAATCGCCAAGTATCTCATGAGGATAAAGTTGGCACCTTCCCCAATCATATCTTTCGTTTTACTCAAAGGATAATACTTTCTAGTTTCGGTCGTTTCATTGGTATTTTGCTGGTGTTTCACAAAGTATTTGCTGTCCTGAAGTGCGTAGTACAGGACTTGTTTTGTGGAAGAAATATCTTCTCGAAATAAGTATCTGAAATTTGGAAACTTGAAATTGGTTTGTTTTTGGTTGAGGTGAACGCCCCACTCTGTGCGCCTTTCTTCGAGGGTGTGCAAATCTTTGTCGACCCAAGAAATTACCCTAGAACCCGCGTTCTGTCCATCGACGTTGAATTCTGTTGATAAATGCACGACGAACTTGTGGGGCGTTTTAAACATCTGCTCCTGCAGGAATTCTTCATACTTTCTCAGCTTTTCCGATTCAGTTTCTTCTTGAGGGCTGGCGCCAATAACCGTTTTAGACCGCGCTAGTTCTTAAACAGATACTGGAGATGTTTGCTTCGGGAAAGCCTCAGCTTCTCTCCTCATACCTTCTTTGATTTCCTTGAGTTTTTCCACAATAGTCTTGTCGCTGTCTTCTTCACTCAGTTTCTGCTTAGGTGGCATTCCTCTCACTAGTTCCACTTTCAGGCACATTCCTCCGACACCTTGTGGTTTAATCCCGTTGCCCTTCTGTTGCGCTTGTTGTTGATCCACGTTGCTTATGAGGAGAGTTTCCCGGAAGCACAGTTGCCTTATTAGAGTGTTATCTGCAAGTGTATGTAATTTTCTTAATACGCGTACAAGAACCTTTTTTTTATCAACTTGCCAAACGAACGAACTTTTGTTTAAAATCAACACTTTTTCAGGCAGCATGGTAAGCAATTTGCGAAGCCTCAACAATACACACTGCACTCGACTGTAGCAGTTTGTATTTTATATGTTAATTGTTTTTGAAAGTTTACTGTTCAATTTGGTGGTTAAATGAATTCAAATGGGTGATGTGAATCGAGATTAGATAAATTTTTCGTTTAAATATACTCTGTTTGATGCTTCAAGTGTGCTTTTCTTATATCAAAGACGATTATTTATTTGTATATCAGCTTTATAGGAACGTAGCGCGAAAATATGTGAATAAATAATGCATTTTACAACATGCGTATAATCATAATGTTAGTACCTACAAGCGAAAAGTGATATCGTGTACTTTTGTTACCAGAAATATGTGCGACAGTGTGTTTAATATTAACTTACTATTTATTTATGCGTGTTTTATTCCATGTGTGCTCCTTAACTTTAAACGGACAATTAAGTGTTTTAATGATTACCAAGAGAAAATCCGGGAATAATATCTGCCAGTTCAAATAAGGCGTATTGGTGATGGGATTTATACGCTTTCTGATACTCTGCTTCGTATAAAACCGTTCTATCGACATCATCTAGCAGGTCATTTAACAAGTCTTCGATAAGACATAAGATTTTTTGCGGGTCTTCAGCGGTCGTTTGTTCTACAATTCGGATTGGGAATGTTGAGCGATTTTGGACAATTTTTCAAACCTGGTTCACGCTTTTTGTTAAAATCATAAGCATAGGTTTCAGCCACTTCGGTTTGGCCTCGCAAGTACTCGAAAATTGTTTCTTCTAAGTACTTCTCAATGGATCCAGCTTGTTTGATCGGTTCAGTCATCTTTGGAAACTGATTGATTTTGATTTGATTTGCCACTTCTTGACGTGTTAGCACACCTGTGTTTTCATGGATTTTAGTACATTTTTAAAATTACACCTGTCCGTTTCGATTAAAGTGAATTAGAAAATCATCCATATGCAGAGTTGCAAGTGGCTTAACTTGATCAGCGTGTTGCACTGTAAAACTTAAAAAACATTAGGCCGAAATGGAAATAGAGACAAATGAGCTTTTCTACGCGTTTTTGTACAAACTTCCAAGTTATATCTAGGTGATAGACAAGTTCAATGCTATACAAACAGCCACGGAGACATTCATATTTATTTAAAAAATTAATAATACAGCACGTGCCAAAGACTTATTTAACTTAACACCATTTAATTGGATCTTTTAGTCCATTCTGGTCTTCAAGTTCTTGATTGTAACCTTGTCTTTTTCACTAAAAAAAACAGAATTACTTATCCGTGCAAGTTTCAATTGATCTTCACTTACATAATGTAAACAGTGGCACCCCATCCTGAAACAGCATCCCTATCAAAAGCATTGATTAGGGCTTGCGAAGTAGTTTCAAACAGCTCATCAGGTGTTAAATTGGGTTCCCACAAGGCTTCGCACATACCATACAACTGTGCTGATGCGGTGCCCCCCACAACAAAGTCTTTGGGCTGATTTATGCATCCAATAAGATCCATGTTGCAGATGAATGGTTCGAAGGTTTTGGGTTCCAGTCCAGCTACGACTGGTTCGACGAAATACGGGCCAAATCTGTTCTCGTACAACAAATGCGATACCATAGCGCTGAAAACCCTTGGAGACATTGCCCGGTTTTCTTTCAGTTCGTAGATGTTTTTGCGGAAACGGAGTTTTTCCATCACTGTTTGGGTGTCGGTGGCCAGTCCCGGAAGACCCACGTACAGATGGGACCCCATTTCGAAGATTTTCTCAAAGTTAGTGGCTAGTGTTTGGGCTTGCACTCCAAATCGCCTGTCCGCCGCTATTGCGACGCAATTTTCACCTTTCATTGCAAGCATTGCACCACCATTATATGTGAGAATCGACTAAAAGATCCAAGTGTTGATTTACTTGTGAATGTTTTGTGTGTGTTAAAAGTCGGGCTTTATTTATCAGTATGAAAGTATGTGGCGATTTTACTGTGAATTGCTGATATTTTTCATTCGTGCTTACCATGTTTACAGTTGGGTTTTGGTCAACTTGGGCAAAAAAACTTATCAATGACTATCAAAACCTCACAACCAAAACTTTTCTTTTGAGGTTAGTAACAGTTAGTACATTTTTGATTGTCATTCTTTAAACGAACTAATCAGCAGCAGCTCCCACGGTTGCCGGCAAAACAAAATTATATTTTTTCAAAATAATTCTATAATTTTAATGCACTGGTTTGCGCTTTATGTAGAAGGTGCAAACGATTTGCGTCTTCTCATGTAGGAGAGATAAACTATATGATTTTATGCATGTTGGGGACTGTTATCCATCTAAAGTTTTGAAGAGTACAATTTGCAAACTAACCACAAAAATAAAATTTGTCCGTACTTTCCAAGTAACAGATCCATCTTTAAGCGAGTAGTATTTTTCAGAATAAAACATTTATTACTAATTAAATTTAATTTGATAAAAAAACTATGAACATTTGCAAGTACATACATATATCCGTGCTGTCTTGTCTTTATTTAACCTTTAATGTTATTTAAATTTTCCATTCATTTATTACAAATAATTTCCTTTATACAAAAGTCAAATAACATTTTTATGGCAGCCCAACAGGAAAAATTAAAAACTGCTCCATTTTATGCCCAGGATAGTTGACATTTTATTATTTTATGTTAGGAAAATATATCAGATTTTGAAAATTAAATAAATCTATAGAAATTAATGTTCATAATATCAAGAAACGGCATCGATGTCTCCTAGTAGTTCTTCTGATTACCCATCAACGACATGCTAAATAAAGTCAGGTTAGGTAGTGTGGAGTAGTTCAACCTTGGGACGTTTGTTTTGAATTTATGTGCCATTTAAAAAACCAATAACTCCAGTTTGATCGGATGTTATGGCAGACCTTCTATTAAATAAGCTTGTAAACGGTCAAATATCTTCGGAAGTGTTGAGCAAGTGGCTGTTACATACTGAACCCGAGGTAAATCGCTTGATTTTACCCCAACAATTGAACTCAGCAACTGCTTATTTTATAGGGACAAGAGGAGTTTAAAGAGATTGAGGACACCAAAGTGAGCCAGTTGCGTTTCGTAACTTGTTTTCTAAATTTTGTGCACGATCAAGCGCCTAGGTAAGTTGAGCAACTGTCTTTGATTACATTTTCTATCACTCTCCTGATTATAGTGATAGTGCACTGTCAGCGACTCCTCAGAAACTGCACAATCCAAAAACAGCTGAAAAAAAAGCCTCATATGGAACTCCAGATTCCACTCGGCCTTTTAAAACTGCCTTATTTCCTCCCCATCATGCTCAGAGGCAGACCCCAGGCACCAACAGCAACTCTGATTACCAAAATGGGAACCACATAAGTACTTCGAAGAATAAGAACACTTTTAGTCCAATTTCTCCACTTTCTGCCTCAAGGAAAAATAATAGTAGCTTCACTGACCGAACGACGCAAGATAGATACAAATTTTCGCTCGAAGATTTTCGAGTGAAAACCCCGAAAAGTTCCTCAAAAAAGAAAAAAAAAAGTGAGGTAGTTGAAAACCGGGGAAGCGAAGCGTCCCGTCGAATAAAGCCGACAAACATCTGCCCGAGGGAGAGTAACAAAGATGCTTTTCAGAAGAATGGCAACAGTTTTAGCTTTGAAAATAGTTCTCAGGAACTTGCAGCTGGAACTGCAACGGAACAAAGAGCAGTACTTGCTGAAGAAAAGGCAAACATTGTGCTTCGCAGGGAAAGTTTTGAAGCGAATTATTGCCGCCCTGCATTGCACAAAAGACAGTGCAGCCCTTCTAAAGTGGAAACTCCCATATTGGAATTAGTTACTTATAAGTCTCACTTGGATAATGTGATTGATATTTATAAAACCGTCTTAGATCACCAGTTAACGTTGAATATTACCAGTGAAATCTACTTTCTTATCTCGCTATTTTTAATTAAGCAGCAGGATCAAAGTAAGTTTTGCGAAGCAAATAATTCAAGAGTAACAAAGAACAGTGAATTGGACGATCTTAATCTGGGAGTTAATCCATTGGATTCCAATGACGATTGCTTTAAACACATAGGAAACACTAGCAGTGATAAATTATTCATATACAATTCGCAAATTTTCGAGTCAGTACACAATCTGGTTTACTTTGCAATAACAGCTTTGGAAACGCAAACTAAAGTAATTCAGCTTTATGATAAAGCAACCATTAGATTACTAGCTGAGAATGACCGAGTTAAGGAGTTTGCGCCAGATTTTGCCCAAAAGCTAATTACATACGCGGAAGAAAACTCCGAAAGTTCCTACACTGAAAGTACCTCGGAGGATTCCCAGACGAACGTATGCTTCAATATTGATACAGATAATCAGGCAATCTTCCCAGATCAAATCAGTTTCCATGCGTTTCGAAAGCAGCGCGATTTGTTCTACGAAATACTTCGAATTTGGGAAATCCATCACTTGACGGCTGACTGGAATTTTGCTAATGGGCTTGGCGGGAAAATTAACGCATTGTTCGGGCTACACAATGGATCTGCAAACTTAATGCATTTGGCCAGGTTGTTTAAGAACCAATTGTTGAGCAGTTGTGCTAAAGGCCCAAAAGTAAGTCCAGTTTCTCAATAAAATTAAGCTCGTTTATCAATTTTTTTTAAGGAAAAGGGCTTATCTGAGAACGGTGTTGCGTTCATTTCTTCATTGAGAATCGATGCAGACAAGTTAAATCGTCTGACGAACCGATTAGTCACTAAGCAAGCGACAAATGGGATTAATGCGTTACCAACATTTACAGGGTATCAGGATTTTTTCAAGGAGTTTATGGATTTTTCTGTGAAGTGTCAATTTGGGATGCATCTGCGGGATTGCTTGATTTTTGGGATTTTGGAGTTGAATGGTACCGACTTTTCTGGGGTGGGACTAGACGAAGAAGGTACCTGCCAATGCATTTCGTATCATAGTTTTGAATTAATTTAATTAAATATATAAATTATCGAACGAAACGACAAAATCAATATATGTAGACTTGGACCAAACTCTCGCTTTTGCAAGCAAATATTTAAACTTTTCTACAGGAAATGAAGTGGATGTAAATGCAAGAAATTTATACGCAAACTGTATCAGAAACTTACGAGTTTTGGCAAAGTTTTTGGGCTATCTTGAGACTCTGCCGTACAAAGCAGATGCTCGCAAACTGTCAAGAAGCTTGGTTGAAGCTCAGATTGAGATCAGACAACAGGTACCACGAATCTGCTGGTAAATTAAACACATTCCCTGACAAACCTCATTCTAGATCAGGCCAGCTTTAGACGTAAAGTCCCTTTTGGAATCTGCAATTGAAAAACGCACGGTAGTTTTGATCGTTCCATGGCTCACAAAGTATCTGGCAATGCTCGATTATGTAACGCTTCGCCTGCCCTACTACAAGGCTTTAAATGTGCGGCTTTTTCGCCTGTATCAGAACTGTGAAGGTTCAGAAACACCACACTGTAATGTTGCTGTGGTGAAGTTCTGCCTGGGCTGGCTGTTTGAGATGCCCCATTTTCCTGCCACTGAATACTTACAGTTTTGCTCTGAGATACCTGCAGGCGTGCAGAACTTGAGCAACGGCAAAAGTGCAACCGGCAAATGTCTAGATTGCATGGGAATTATGAACAGAAGGTTGCTGTATCTGTGCTGCCCCTATTTGGATGAAATGAAGAAAATTCTCGCTAGTAACGCGCCTGGGAGTAAAATTGCTGTAAAATATATTACTCCAGTGACTGCTGTGGCGTCGGATACAGAAACGTCCAGGAAAAAACTGGAGGTTGGTTCTGTCCACCGAAAATCTTGTTCATCAATTGATTCTTTATTTGTTTCAGCAACAATTAGAAGATGCTTTCTTCAGTGGCCAACCATCGTCGTTGAAGAGAACTGTTGAATTTGTAAGCGAAAGAGTAGCTTCAACTGCTATTAAGTTTATTTGCCAAGAGCTAGTTCCTTTGGCTAAAGCCGAAGCAAATACGGAGTGGAAAGACTATTTGAATTCAGTTAAAACTACTGAAGCACATAGTGATCACGCACAAACAAAGGTAGTTTGGACAATTTTTACGCCTGATTTTGGCTGCTATGATACGTTTTTGTAGAAAGTCTGGCAAGCTCAAGTGATTCCAGTAGCGCAAAAGCATTTAAGCAAGTTATTGCCAAATTGCGATCAGGAAGCGCAGAAATTGATGGACATTAAAATCGCCAAATCGCTGGACGGGTTACTACCCGTGGATGCTTTGGAAGGCACTAAGCAGATTTGTGTAACAGTTACAAAAAAAATGTGCACAGAACGAGTGAAGCAATGGATGGTTGGGCATGTTAGTTTGGCGCTGTTTACTAAGGATTTTGAATCCGATATTTTAAAGGTAAATTGGAGTAAAACCATTTGAAAATTGAACCCGAAAAGGACACTTTTAGATATAAAAAATTACATATTTTGATATAGTGAAAGAAAATGATTTGTTGCCACAATAATTATTAAATTTTGCAAGCGCTATTTTACTTGATTAATGTATTTTTTACTCATCTTTCGCGTTCAAACGCAACGTCGCGGAAAAAGATTCAGTCAGGCCTTATCATGTACCTTCCTTTTGTACTATTTAAATTTCGATTTCGCGTGAAAAGTGACTATTTCCCACTTGGCAAATGAGTTTTTATTTTTCCATCCAATCTCTCTTCAAATCGTTCGAGATATAACCAAATGGGCGGCGTCATGTTTGAGCCCCAGATCCAGTTTTCCAGAATCGCGTTAAACTAAAAATTACGTTAATATTTGGGTTATTGAGTCTACATTTTCGAAATTCTGTTTCACTTGATAAATGTGTTAAATAATTCTCTATTCCGATCTGTTCCTAGATGTTTTTAAGTGGACGACGCAAAGATAAAGAGAAATCATCATTTTTGTTGCCCCAGGGAGGTAGAGATTGTTCGCATAACGAAACTGCTATTAGTGGATTTCACACTGTAAACAACCTCAGAGTAAGTTTCTAATCCATCACGAAATTAAAAAAAACTTTCAGTCTTTATTTTAGGAATATTGTTGCAAAGTAATGGAAAACTGCGACATAACGGCAAAATTGGTTGCGAAACTTTTAAACGATACTTATGAATCTCTGACTCAAAGAAACGACTTGAACGACAATTTAATCGTGACTTTATGTGCAATTCTGCTCGATTTCTATATATTATTGGGTAAGGGTTACATACAGCATGTTGCGCTCAAACTAGATAAATAATTAAAAATGCTTTAGTGGCCAAATATCCGTCGATATTTGCTCAAAAGGACTTGCTGGCTGAATTCACACGAATTTGGGCTCTACACCCCAAATCTGCCGTAAGTTTCAAAACTCTGTTGGCTCCTCGAAACGTCCACATTCTACAAGGTTCGAAAAACACCGAAGAATCCTGGAGTTTATATGCTAGACTTGTGTCTTCTTTGTTAAATAACAAATTTGTTGATCTGGATGATTTAGAATCTCAATGCACAGGATTTTACAATAAGGATTGGGATGCGGTAAGTTCATGGCTTTACTTGTGTGTGTGTCCAGGTTTTATGTTCGCAATGTGTTTTTTAGGGGACTTTGAATAGTTACTCACATTTCCTTAAGACGCTTGTAAGTTTCAGCAGCGGCGAGGGTAAGGAAAAGTTCGTTTTTCTTTTAAATTTCCTGTCTGATTTTTGTTCAGATTTGTAATGTTATTTTAATCCCATCATTAAGTAAAATTAAGTTTTATTTGTTTCGACTTTTGTGATACTTATATTATAATCTGCATTTTAACTTTTCGAATAAAGACCATGTATTTTAAACTATCGGCAGGGGTTTCTCTCTATTGTCGCCATATAAACTACTGTGGTTTATTTCCCAATTAACAGTGTTTTTATAGGTATTTATATATTTTTCAGTCGTCTTTAAAAAAATATTTTTAAGTATTTCTAATTTGTTGGCACCAGAACGGCTCATCGGTTTTGTCCACGCAGTCGAAAACACTGTCGCACATTTTTTCCTTTGGAATACACTGCCCATTTGAACATGGTACATGGTTTTTTTGACAAAATACATCTGAAATAAAAATCGGGGTTTTAATAAAGTAAGTCAATAATTTTTTATATTAATTTTTGTTGTATCCTTATTACACAGAGTGTTATATGTGATGTAAATTTAAATCGGCAACTTCTGAGTAAATTTTAAGCAAAAAAGTATTGTGAACATACGTCCAATTCGTCATAGGTACCGAGTTATCAATTGTCAAATGTTCGTTGATTCTCGGATTATTTGGTCGAAGTCGTATGTTGCGTTATGGTTGACTGTGCGATTCGCTCCGTTAAAATATCAAAAAAATTCAGAAAATTTTGGTTTTTGTGCGGAAAATTACCAATGTTATAAGAGAAGAAGTTTTTCCTTACCGTTTTGTCGTACTTTCCCCATCAAAAGTGCGATTTTAGAACAAAAAATGCTATTTTTTAAAGTGGAATGTTTCTAAGTGTTCAAGTTGACATATTGACATTCGCACTAGCAAACACGACATTTTTGACATTACGGTGGAATATTGGAAGTTTACCAACAATTTTGAAGTTTTCTTCAAGGCTTTGAGGACTTTCAAGCTGTAGAAATGGATTTGGATATAGAAATACGCAGTTGAATGGTAGGTGGAATTTTTAAGAAACATTTGCCTTTGCCCAAAATTATTGTGGTATTGTAGTTTTTCCTGTTCCCAATTTAGGAAGAAAATACAAGAATGTGTTTTCTGATACTCTACTGACTTTCCATTTTTTTTCTAAAGAAATTGGTGAATTTTTCAATTCATAAACTTTGTCGCTTGAGGCATTTAAGAAGCCTACTCTTTTTCGCCGGTTTCTAAAGCGATTCGGACACATTTTGTTACCATCATGTATTATTTGGTTGAAAGTATCAGTAACTCAACTCTCTATACATTTTACACGAAAAATCCAGCTGAAGCTTGAATCAATTATTTAATTGTTTTAAGGCATCATTATCATACCTTTTTGGCATTGTACTTCATCTGATTTGTCCCAACAATCCACTTTGCCATTGCATAATTTCACTTTATCTAGGCAAGAAGTTTGGTTTCCACATTGGAAGTGAGTTTCCAACTCACACACTAAAACACAAACTTGATTATGTGCATGAAAGTTACATTGCAGCTAATCATGGTTTATTACCGCAATTTTTTTCGTCCATCATGTTGGCGCAATCAATTTGGCCGTTGCAGCGTTTGTCCATAGATACGCACATGTTTCCGCAATTGAATGTATTTTCAGGGCATTTCAAGCGATTATTCAATGCTAAGCACTGATATACTTTGATGGTCTTGTCGAGCAGTTTACAGTATTCCTCATTGATTTTACACAAACCACCACAACCTGCGTTGTAATAAAAGTTTGCCATTTTTGAATGACTAGCTTATTTAAATGTACCTGTCGTGTCCCTTTTATCAGTCATTGGAAGGCATGTTGGTTTTTTCGTTTCTGCTGTTTTTATACAAACCTCATCTTCCGTGCAATTTACGCAATATGGCCTGATCAATTCCTGAAAAAGTCTCCACTTTATCATTGCAATTTGAATTTATTTTCTGGTTATACCTTTGAGTCTTCTCGGCTACTGATTGAGTTAATACTTGAATTGCTTTCTTTATCGGTTGCTTTAGTTATATAGTCAGTTTTAGTTTCGTTCATTTGATTGTTGTTACCCAACAGCATGTTTGAGCTTTTTACTGTTGTGTTATTGATGTTTGCATGCGGAGTGTTTTTGTTTTCCGGTCGAAATATGTTGTAATCTAAAACATATGAAATTTGGTTGGAAAAGCGGATTATTAAAATCTAATTAAGGTTTAGGCTAAGTGAATTTATAGAAATCCATAATTCTCCACTCGACTTCACCTTGACTAATAATTCATGTGCACTCAAGTATAAATAAATTCATTCAAATCAATGCGTTACAAGGCAATAACAATTTTTTATTGTAATTTTTCTTGTTTATCAACTTGCTTATTTTTCAAATGGTTCACGGTGAATTAATCTTTAAAGTAGTATACTTTTCGCAAAAAGCGAAGTTTTGCAATGACAATTTTAGAATAAACATCAATGCTGGCTTGTTTCTGAAGGTTTTTAATTGATTATCTTTTTTATTAATTTATTATACTTTGTTAGTCAAAATCATTTAAACGTTTAAAAACATTATACCAATTTTAATTAGGCTGTTTTTGACAAAATTTTATATTTTGTTTACTCACCAAGGGAAAATATGATTCCACAACACAAAGCTAAAATTGTACTGAAGAAAACTGAAACGTAAATAAGCAGCATCAGTTTTAGCCGGTTTTTCTTTTTGGGGTCTTGGCTCTTCTGTTCGTTGATCTTCAAGATCCATTTGTGACCGAACATGTCCCGTTTTATCATCACATTTTTATTAAATCCATTTTGATACATTTCTCGCGATATCGTCGAAACCGACATGTTTTGCGACCTGAACGGAGCAAAAAATTACCAGATCATTGAATGGTTCTTATCAGTTTATATTTTAACAAATCGACTACTTACTTACCTTTTACTCTGATCGTAATAGTGTATTTTCGTAAGCTCCACATTGTTGGGCTGCAAAATCATCTCTTCGATAAAGCTCTGCTTGGATTTTAAGACGCGCCGTTTAAATTTAGCAATTTGTTACGGGGACAAATTGGGATTCGCACATTTTGCAAACAGACAGCACCGTATCTGAACTGAAACTGCATGAATTCCCTGAAAATTATGGGTGTTTTTCGATACAAACATTCAGCACCGGCATTAACCGGACCATAACATCGTACACCAAAAGCTTGCGATGCTCGTGACTACAACAGCCGCTTATTATATCATTCAATGTTAGGGTTACTTTGCCAAGGGCTTTGGGGTGGCTTGGGGATCGAATTGCACCTGTTTTTAGGGGTGGTTATTCGAGCAATTTATTTTTAAGCGAATGCTACTTTTACTTAACCATTTTATTGTTCATACCAAGGCTGGTTTTTGTTGACTTTTCCCCTGAAGTGGTTTTATCAAAATTCTTTAAATATCTGCATTTTTCAGAATATTTTTTTCAATTTTTTTGGTTTATAACGCGATATTATTGAAACAGTTTCTAGTGCCATTATTCTTGTAGAAACGTTGGGTAGTTACCCACTTTGATTTGGATTATTGCACCTAAAAATTGACTAAAAGTAATATTTTTAACTTCAACCGATTATAAGTAAGGAAGATGCACTCTTTGGCTGAAAGAGGTGCGAAAGTTTCACTGCACTTTATCGAAAATCCCTAAGTTTCAAGCATTCGCTCCATTCCGAGATTCGAATATTTTTTTTTTATCAAAACTACTGGTCATTTAGTGCTCATCATTTGGGTTCAATGAAGGAATTTCTTGCGAAACAATTAACCATCGGAAGATCAGATTTTATCCTATTATTTATCAGATTTGCGTGGCTTGAAAAAAACTTATGATTACTTGAAAAAAACTATCCCCGGTCAATCAACAGAAAATATCTAGTGAAAATGGGTCTAAAATACAATAATATTTGTTTGAAAATTGATCATCGGCAATGCAACAGTTTAAAAGTAAAATAACATTAAATTTTGGGCCAATTTAAGCCAGCAAATTGAGTGTGTAGAGAGAAATTGCATTCTTGTAGGCTTTTTGATTTTTCAATTTTTGAGTGTTTTTCATTCGCATCTGAAATTGTTCTTTTACTTCCAGGCATTTTAACTACACTTTTTACAGAAATATGCAATTGAATTATTACAAAATAATATAGAATAGAAGTGATTTTTAATACTTTGTGCGAAAATCTTAATTATGAATCAAACCGTCCTCCTAAGACCGCAATTTGTTTGAATATGTAGTGAAACTCTTCCATTTGAAATATACATAAATCACTCTTAAATGCTGTCTTTACTGCAGCAAATGTACATAAAATTCCGTTTTCTGAACTACAATCTTTTTGAAAACTAAACGACCAGACAAGGGGATTATTTTGCCATGAAATTGATATCACATAAGTTCACCTGTTCTTTTAATTGTCAAGCACAACAGTTGTACGGGTAATACAATCCCTTTAAAGACAGGTGAAACGTATTTAATCATCAACCTTTGTCAACTGCAGTTGAAACCGATTTTTTAAAGAAAATTCACTTAAAGCTTCGTCGTAATATTTTTGCTTAGAAACTTCAGTCTTTAGTAAAGTAACAAACTATACAATACTGGCCACCGTGCTATTTCTATTTTCAATAATCAGCTGGTTTTAGTAGTCTGTAAATAGACATCGAAAGGATCTCATCTGATGTTCCTTTTGTAAAGGACAAAATAAAATGCATTGGTAATTGTGCAAATTGATTTATTATTATCACAATATTATTTACAAGCACTTACACATAAGATAAATTAATAATATAACTCAAGCCTGAAATATAACGACAACGATTAAGTGTAAAATATTTGTTATAGCTAAAATATAAACAAATGTGGTTTATCTTACACTGGAATCACTAAATAACTATTGATTAGTAATCGGGTAATTGCGTAAATATATCCGATTCGTCTTCTTACATGCAGTTAATAGCTTTTTCGTTTTTCTTCATTAAATCGGCTCGATCATTTTTTTTTGGTCTTTACTTGCAGATTTAGCGATTTTGTATAGCTGTTAATTATAGCTTAATTTCTACTACAACATATTAACTGCACATAACTTGTTCAGTGGCCGAATGGTAGAAAATCTCACCAAGAGCAATTTTGAAACTTTGAGGGTTGGTAAACTGGCCAAAAAGTCCCTGATCTTACATACGCCACTGGATTTACAACAAAATAGGCGTAAAATAGAGAAGAAAGGCTTTGTTACAAAACATGATGCTGCTCGAATGATATGTTTACACGATGTTTTTAATGATGATTCAGATCCTTCTGCGGATAAGCACTTGCTATTGAAGTTATGAAAAATTCAATAAAATCTTCAAGTTTCAAGGCTTCAAACACATGGAACAGTGAATATTGGATGTGCTTATCTTCAGTCGGTTGTCATCCTAAGCAGATATGAATGACCAATGAGCTAGATTTTAAACTGATATATTTCATTTACAAGTGTAAGTTTATTAGTTATAATATTGGCAAGGCAACTTTAACATTTTCGAAGCTAAAATATTGAACAATTGCAGGAAAATCTGATTCGAACTATTTATGAAAGGTGTATAAATAATACCAGGGTGGAAAGACCTGTTTTCGTGTAAGAAAATGTAAAAGTTGTTTTATCCAGTATTATACTTATTATGTATAAGGTGTCTCACTAGCAACGCTAATGAAATATAAATTTATTCAGAGGTGAGGTTGCAGTTTGTTTCCAGTGAGACACACTATATACACAATTATAATTTTTTTCCTATCTAATAACATGGTTTTCCCTAGACTCGGATGGGATCCTTCTTACGTATAATCCAAATAAAGTTCCATAACAGTACGATAATACGAATTAGATAATTTCGGACACTTACATTGAAATAGAACAAGTCAAAGTACATAAGCACACTTCTTGCATATTTACATAAAGCCTATTACATTTACTGGTAGGGTCATGGGGTTTATATATATAATTAGATAAATAGCCCACCACTGTTCAACCAGTTGTTGGTAGCCCAAATGTGCATTAAAAATTAATAAAACTTCCGGAAAACGTAGGTATCAGTAGTTGAAACATTGCAAAACATGTGTTTTTCGACTAGATTCTTTGCGTGACCTGAAGCGAAAGTTTTCAACTTGATGCTTGGTGAATATCCACTATCTCAAACTCTCAAGGGTGATTCCTATCCAACTTTCATATTCTAAATTAATCCTTTCTCCTGCCGTTCAAGCAGAGTCAAAACGCGTTTGTAAAAAGCGCAACTAAATGACTTTTGAACTAAAAACATACAGAATGGAAAGCCATTTTTCTGCAACTAAAGAATTAAAATTTGCAGGTTTTGAATTAAACCAGCTTGTTAATTTGGTTTGCCGCAACCTAAATTTAAGGACAGCTTTTCTCTGAATTAGAATGTACTTTATTTCAACCTCACTGATTATGCCTTAAATGTAATCTAGCGCTATTCTTTATACATAATACTATGCTTGGTGTTTTAGTTTGTAAACGTTTACTTCTAGTTATATTATTATTATTACCAAAAATAGTTTTTAAACAATTTTCTGTCGGCTGCAAACGGGGGCTATGCAAAGCTACGCGTCGCGTAAAAGAACAGTCTACAGTTCTAATGGAGGGGCTGAGGGTTGAGTTAAAAAAAATAGCACTAAACCGGACGTGTAACTGAACACTTTAGATCAGATCCAAAACTGGCCAGCCAGTTTTTGAATGAATATTGCACTTTGTTGCGGTTCCCATACAAAGAGCGGATGATTCCTCAAAGGCCCATGCATTTTGAACATTTTGATTATTTTATTTAGCTTCTAGGATCAAACATTCAGGCGAGTTTGCCTAGTATATACAGGGCATCGTAAAGTAACAACAAATATAATATTTAAATAGCAGTTAATAAGTAAACGCAATGCATTTTAAACAATTTTAACTATTAAATTAGAGACAGGTAAATACGAAGTTGCTATGCTAAAAATCGCCAATATTGGGTAATATCTTGAACTGCCTTTATGCTTAGGATCTAAGCGAACAGACAATGCTTGGCCAGTCTGCAATTCATAACGTTTTGAAGTAGTCGTACCAGCCATAGGAAATTCTTCGCGCTAATCGTCTAAACACCATACTGTACCAACAACTAAATAGATCAAGCCAAAATTGAACGTTTTTCCATACTCTACTGCCGAGAACTATCCAATATTACGCAATGGAACTACCGGACATGGTGGTGATGCAGGTTTTCTCACAGGAATCCGTATTTTCTGAGTTGGAACGAACAGCTTTAGGGGTACCGGGCGGGTTTTGTTCCATCGTTTCCGTATTGTTGTTAGTGGAAGCGCGTCGGGACACGTCACGAGACGCTGTCCGAACATCAAACACGCTACATTCACTCTCCAGGTCGCTGTTCTCCATTTGTAGAACGTTTACCTAAGAATAGCACAATTTATTACTAATCGAAAATTACAACGGCAACCACGCATCCAAGCCCATTTGTGGTTAGTTTTTATGTTGTGTTCCTCAAAACTTAAAGTGTATTACAGTATTTGCTGAATTTGTAAGCAACGATTAAAGTTGGTTCGGTAAAAACAAGCATAGAAAACCATTTAAAGATTGGCGCAGAATAAAAAGCTCCATTAACTTTTCACCTGAAAACGTATGTTATCAAAATAATCTTGCAAGCAACGAAAGCTGATGTTGTGAAGTGCGGTTATAATGTGAAGTTGAGCAGTTTTGACAGTACTTAACTTAAGTTCTAAATGAGTGACAGGCATCTTGCCCAATTGCACCAAACATTTAAGAAAGACTTAAGGTTATGCTTAGCGTTAAGTTCGAGCCTACCTGCAAAAATGGATTGCATCAACCGATGACACGATCTTAGTACGTCTTTGAAAATCTTAAATTTAAGGACTCGTTCTCGAGTACTTAAGCATGACTTAGCCTTCTTCCAACCTCACTTTAGTCGCTAGTTAGTCAAATATACAGCATACGTATATGAATTGTGTAATCATAATGTCCTATTTTCAAAAAATAAGTACCTACGTACATCATGAATTTTGAATTTCAACGTTTCATTAACGCCCTTTCTGACTAATTGGGAAAATGAGAGACGGCGGAGTTTCATTTGGCTGTACCCAATCACCATCAAAGCAGCAAGTGATTGATTCACGCCATACAAGGTGTTATTATTTACAATAGATAATAATATTTTATCTGCATTGCCCCTGGGAACCGAAGGCACGGCACAACTCCTCCGCCATCAGTTTTATAAAGTTTTTTATTCTGATTGGAAATGTGCTTCCGGATGTCTTCTTTTTGGTTATTGTAGAATTTCCTGATTATTGGGGTCGTAGGAGGAATTGTTGTTTAAAAATTAATTATTAATTGTTTTAACAAACAGCATTAAATTGGCCCGACATTTTCTACCATGTTGACTGCTTTTCTTGCGAAGACACAGCATCTGGTTTTTTTATTGTTATTATTTTTATTATTATATTTTTTATTTTCGGTGATCTTTATGAAACGCAACGAGCTCTAAAAGAGTATCTCTTTCAGAAGCGCCAAAATTAGGAGACCCTTTCTGTTTTGCAGCCATGAGTGAAACAAATTTTTAAAAAGGTCTCGAATTTCGGTTAGAAACAACACAGACATGCAGAACAGAACGAAAAATACAGAGTTGCCGGTTATTGCCTGAAGCTTAGCTAAGAACACGTGAAAAACGTATGGTGCAACTCATTGAAACTTAAGTCGGACTTAAATTTCAAGGTATACTTAGGTATGGATATGCTTAGAAGAAGTGCAAGATTGTCTCAAATACTTACTTGTCTAGTGTTCAAATACAACTCGCTGGAATCCGATCCACAGCTGGAACTCTCACTGAGCTCCGTTGTGAATTTTCTTTGAGCTCTGGGACTGGGCGGAGGTCTTCTCGTGCATACTTGAGTCTGAATGTGTTCGCACACTCGTCTGAACCGCCTTATATTACCTATAAAAGCCAAACATCCCCATTCACCTTCTTTCCGCTCTGCTTGCCGCCAGCAAAAGCTCTCACCTGACAGCAAATTGAAGGTGATTGCATACAAATATTCCTTAGGGTTTTCCTGCTGCTTCGTTAGAATGGAAATATCCACTTGAAATCGGACATGTCTTTGGAACATGGCTGGTCCCGTTGTGCCCCTTTTGTATTCTACTCTAAATGACATTGGACTGGATACTGAATGACTTAGTTCAGCTATCTAGAATAAATGGTTTCCGTCAGCAACCAACATGTGATTTTATTCAAACTGCTTACCGATAGAAAGGCGTGTATCAGGTCAGCTTTTACTGTGGCGAGCGGTTTTCCTTGCACTAATATAGTGAACGTTTCATCTTTTTCGGTCGTCATCAAACTGCCAAACCAGGACTTCTTGGTCAGTTCCGGCGATGACTCCGGTGTCAGATGGACTTCTTCCGATGAAGCTACAGAATAAAATAACTCAGCTCGCGCTTGTTCCTGAATAGTCGTTCACCAAGTGGCTTACTTTGCATTTTCCTTCTGTGGAATCTAGGCGATCCTAAAAAGCTATTTTTAATGGTCGTCAATCTGGACCTCCAATGGTGACTTGTCGTGCTTAGGTGTGGCGAGCCGGGCGGAGTCATCGGGGTTAGAATATTAGAACCTAGGAGAAGAACTTCTCAGTACTGGGAGCGCGAGTTTTTGAAAAACTAAGTACCTGTAACTAAACTACTAGTATCACTTTCGGGTGATGTAAGGGAGACAGTGGTACCCCCACTACTGTTCGCCCGGTGATGCGTGGGGGTAGAGGGCGGAGGAGTTACAGTCACCTGAGTAGTTGAGGGCACGTGAGCTGATGCTCTATGTGCAGGTGTAAGAGGAGTCGATAGATGGGAGGACGGTGTCGTACGTTGGCTCACTGGCGATGACATTCCAGCTAAAAATATTACTACTATCGCTGTAACTACAACGCTAACAGGCAACATTTAAAAAATAGTGTCTGATGTACAGGGTGGCCTGATTTTTCGCAAAAGACCTTTGTCTACTGTTCATCCTCCAGTTCACCTGGCTTTTGTTCAGAAATAAGGATTCGAGCATGTGAAACCCCCGCATTYTTCATCGAGATCAAGCTCTGTAGCTAAGAACTGGGATGCTCGAAACTTATATATTTCCGGTTCTGTAAGGTGTAGAAGCKTGGCACCTGCACGTGTAATGCGAGCGGAAGTTGGAAGCATTCAAGATGTGAGATCCTGCATGAAGTGTAAATGRGAAAACTGCAGTATTTCRGACACATCTTGAGAGGTCSTGAAACTCATAAACCAGGGCGAAATCGTTGAACGCAGTTCTGTTTGAAGAAGAATACAAAGAAAACTGCAGTGATGATGGCCACCCTCGGACAATCTCAGCTCAAGTGCAGATACCATATGATACTTACAGTGAGTGTTTGAAGGAATACTGTTGAACATGACTGGACTTGAAGCGCCCGATGATCTGGTAGGTGAATGAATGCTAAGATTACTATGAGTACTGCCAGTGGATGGACTCCTTCGGGCATGATGGCGCCTAATAAAAGACAGTTGAAGAGTTGATGTAGAATATTGGAGGAACATATTACTTGTAATGAGATCTTCGAGGCGTTAATGGCGATCCCTCACTAATCTGCCCAAACTGCAAAGTAGACTGGCCATTGACTCGGCAGGTATCGATGCGCTTCTTGGGCGGATCCACTGACTCATTCGGACGTATCCTTAGCACTGAGTCAGTGTCATCCTCAAAAGCTGGCCGCCTGCGCTTCCGCTCCAGTAGCAGAAAGTAGATCACTTTTTCAGTGTTATGGCTGGAACATTGCATTGCATATAAACGAACTGGATGGAGGATGAACATAAAATTTACCTGGGACTGAGCAAGTGCTGGATTAGTTTCTCTTTCTCTTTGAAACAACCTAAACTGCAAATGGCTTGCAAAACGTCTGGATCCACGGCTTCAATGGACGGCAACACGTGGGTTTGGACCACTTCCATCATGGGCTGTTCTAGTTCAAGCTCACCTTTTCCACCAGCAGTCACCCATGGGTGTTTGTTGATGTCGCACAGCTGAAAACCCAAAATCAAGCATTCCAGTTTCGTAGAGGATATTTACATAAAAACTGTCGCATCTGCCGGATAAAACGAATATAAAGTTAAATTAACGTCGTTCTCTTTTAGAGCCATATCGTGGAAAGTATAACTGGCTCCATACGTGAATGCCATCATGAAGGCATGAACGTTGTTATCTCGTCGGCCTAGTTTGTGCATTGGGATAGTTAATTTTACGTCAATAGGACCTCGTTGCTGTAACTAGGAGATACAGCTAGTGAGGATAATAAGAAGTTTGCGACCTATTTTATTAACAAATGCCATAAGGAATAGCACATTCAGGAATGGAGCAATGAAAGGCTGTTATTCAGCTGTGCCAAAACGTTTGCAAATTACGAGATAAACCAGTTCCGAGTCGAAGGACATTTTGCGTTTGGGTCATCAACTTACCGTTAGCCTTTTTTCCGGATGGACCTCAATCATGCCTCGCAATAGGCTCTGACAGTCGGGGGGCACGAAATGCGGTATATGAAACACTCCTCGCTTGACTTTTTCAAGTAATTGCCTCAAATTGTCGTCGTCAAAAGGCAGAGCTCCGACCAGAAGAGCGTACAATATGACGCCACATGACCACACGTCCGCTTTCCGGCCGTCGTACTTTTCACCCTGAAAGTAATGTTCCATTTGCAATTTGAAAAGTTCGTTTTAATTAAAAATTGTATTGTTGAGGCG
>NW_026018611.1:2847403-2934805 GCF_020466585.1 Dendroctonus ponderosae
AGTTTGTAAAAAAATTAAAAATTGTTGTTTTATTAAATCGAGTGGGTGTTTTATTCGCAGTCTTATCGTTGCATCTCAAATTACTCTTAAGTACTTACGGTCGGAGACAATGATGATGGCGGGATGGGGAGAATTTAATTTACGGAAGCGCGTTTTCTTAATAAATAGAGGTTCGGATTTGTTGATCCGATGGTTTGCCTGATTAGTAACATCAGAAACTTGAAAGATTTTGTATGCAATTCAAAACTCACCAGATTTATTTTGTTAGTTTGTGTTTGTTTTTTTTAATGGTGTGTTAATGAGGAAGATCCGATGTTAAATAAGCCCTAAAAGTGTTTGGAAACTATCAAAACCAAACATCAAATCAGCATATTATAAATTTTGTAAGTAGCATCGAACAGGCAAAACATGCATATAAGAAAGAATGTTTTGGCAAAAATAAGTGTTTAAGCGCACAGAATATTTAAGGCCTTAATTTCGTGTTCGTTCAGTATTCAATTGTAAAATTGCAGCAATTTGGGATGCATGATGACCAATTTAAATTTGTGTTTATTTTTTTGGTAAAAATTTCTATGTAGATATTCGAAAATTTGTTGCACAGTTTTTCAAAAAAAAAACATTTTTATTAAAAATATCGATAATATGTTTTCTTCATAATTTGTTATGTTTTTGATTTCTGAATGAATGTTGTTCCATTGCGGGTCTCAAACATAGAACTTTTAATGAAGATACGAACGGAACAGATTTTAAATGAGTTAGTTAGCATAAACTAAAAAATAATAAATACATTTCCACTTTAATGTATATTCGGAAACATCAATTTAAAACCGTCTTAAAAGCTCGAGAAATGGCATTATAATGTTTGCATAGATTGGGAAGTAACGTAATTATCGCTATGGCGAGATACGCGCAGAGCTTTATTTGTCAAATAAGTAGCTTTTCTGGAAGCTTTCCAAGTAATATGTTTTAGCGCCTGAAACTAGCCCCAGTTTTGGCCCCGTTCTTAAGGCACCGCGCGCTCTTTTGACGTTAAAGTAATTGCTCAAATAAAATAAATTTCTTGCCAAAAATTGTGCGAGTCAGTTTTTTATCGGTTGAAAGGTGAAGAAAAAGGCTTGTAATAAACAAAAAAATGGGTTAAAAGATTGATCAAAACTTACATACATAATAACTTTTATTTTAGGCAAATAAAATACACTACAGAAAAGAGCAGGAAATGAATGAATAAATTAATATAGAAAAATCTAGTCTCTATTAACGTCTCTAAAATGTCTAAAAGGCGCAAGTTTCATTTGAATGGCCCAATTTTAATTAAACTTGATCTGTTTCTGCACAGGCTGAATTTAGTGTTAGTTAAATTCATCAGTTAACTTTCTCCCTATTCAGCTCTAAATCATTAATATAATGATGTCACAAAGAAATTAATGCAACAGCAAACATAAAAAATTCCCTACAAGTGCGTTTTTTCATCAAATGTGTATTATTTTAGTATTTGAAACAATTCGTTTTCCTGAAGAAGGCGATGAGTTGTTTGTGTATAAAATCATTTTACATAATTAATATTCCGATTTATTACCATCAAAAATCAAATTAATGTCATTGCTAACGGGATGAAAGTAGTTGTTTTATTAGCTATTTATTTGTGGAAAGTCGGCTACTTTGGAACCAAATAAATAAATATTCTGTCTTGGCTGGCTTGGAAGTGAGTTGCTCACATTTTGGAGTTTTTAGTCTCTAATAATTAATTTAAAAAAAAAACTAGATGAAAATAAAACTTTGTTGCAATATTGATTGAAACCGAAGGAAAAATCAAATTTATTTTTCTGAACTGAACTATATTATTTATTTATATTTACTAGTGATTCTTCCAAGAGCACTTTTGCACTGTTCCTTATTAGACACTCTCCTAATGTTTTATACAGCGCTTTTAGAACATTGTTAATTTTTTCGGTTTGTTGATATATCAATAAATACTATTTTGATTTATTTTCCTGACTGCGTGTAATTGTTATTATATTTTTTTCCTTCCTGGGTTTCAGTCAAGTGTGAAATATTTTTTTTATATCGTGTATTTCATAACGTTTCGGCAAGACAACAGCGCCATGATCAGATTTAAAATTCATGCAATCTACAAACACCAATTTACAATTAAAATATATGTTGTACAAAAAGTATAACTTATAAGGCGTTAAAACATTCATTAGTTCTTGAGGGAAAAAACCTTTCTTTTTGGGAGCGCAAAACATTTGAAAGGCTAACCTCATAATTGGGAAATATTAGATTCTTTAGGTCTTTGCTGTCTAGACAATAGTTCGAACAAAATTGAGGTTTCAAGACAGCAAAGACCTAAAATAATCTAATATTTCTCAATTATGAGGTAAGTTTTTCAAATGTTTTGCTCTCCCAAAATGAAAGGTTTTTCCTGAAAAACTAATCAATGTTTCAACGCTTTATAAATTATACTTTTTGTACAACATATACATATTTTAATTGTAAATTGGTATTTGTAGTTTGTATGAAATTTAAATATGATGATGACGCTGTTGTCTCGCCGAAACGTTATAAAATACGCGATATGAAATTTTTTATTTCACACTTTAACTGAAACCCAAGAAGGAAAAGAATGTAATATCTAATAATTAAGAATTTCTTTGCGTAATATACTGCAATGTTGGAAGAAAAGACACAAAAATATACGCTAAAATGTGATAAAAGCTAAGGACTGAACTGGAAAGGTAAAGTTCGTTTTTGTGCTTTTCGTTTGAGATTTTTTTGCTGATATCGTTCAAGGATCATCTCATTATATTTCGCTTTCTGTATCTTGATTCGCCTCTGATTTTTTGCTTCATTTACTTCAAGTAAATGTGCATTTGGAATACTACTTTAAATTTTATTCTAACGAAACGTCCGGTCGTCATTTCATTAATACTCTTAATTTTGTTTAATATGCTTAGTTCTTTTAAAGTTTACATTGTTTGGCGTTTTCACAATCTAATTGCTATTAGCTTTGAACATTTTCCTGGTAAATTTAATATTTTGTATGTTCGTATGCCCATTTCGAGTTGTTACTAGAACCCCTCGGTTAACTGAAAGCGTTACTTTTCCATGTTCGAAAAGGTGTCTTTGTTTAGTAAAGTTCGGGTTTTAATAAAAAAAATATTATATATCTAATTCATGTTAATGTTTCCATTCCTGTTCTGACAGGTAAATGTTATGTAAATCCGATTTCTCCCAGAGTATCTCAATTTTGACCCGACACTTATTCCTTTTAGAGCCCTCGAATTGCGACAGCAAAACAGATTAAGTTACTGACTTTTCCATTTCCAAATTAGAGCTAAACTTAGTTAAATAAAGGAAAGTTTTCTAAGCTTTACTGTTTCAGGCTCTTCAGGCTCCTTATATTAAAACGTAATCGCGCATGCATAATGAATATTTATTGCTCATCCTCGGCACTAATTGCAGCCAGGTTGTGTTTCGTAACGGAGCAAAAAGCATTTCTTTTGTCGCAATTCAACAGCACTATTTCTAAGTTATTTGCAAATTGTTCTCTTCCTTATTTCCGGGAGCGATTTTTTTCTGAATAGATTCCGACATCGAATCGGGTGAAATGTCGGAATACTAAAACGAAGTAAAAGAAAGAATCGACAATTCCCCGTTGAGATATTGCTTTGACTTTTGTCATTGCATTCGGAAGCATATTTTCGAATAAGCTTTGCAATTTTATTGAAATGTATTTTATAGGGCGATTGGGCTGGGAGTTCGTAATAGAGTCATAACAAGAAAAATATCTTCAAGTGGATAATGAGGAAACGTTTTCGCCCAAGCTTACCCTGATTACTTCGGGACAGGCGTAATGAGGTGATCCGCAGCTGGTTTCTAACATAGAACCCATTGGTTGTAAGGAGGCCATCCCAAAATCGGCTATTTTGATGTTATTTTTCTCGTCTAGTAGGAGATTCTCAGGTTTTAGGTCTCGGTGGCTGAAAAAAGCATCTTCAATTGAATTTCAATGACTGGTGTATATTCAAATAAAATTATTTTCGGTTATTACGCGCGGATTATCCGGACGACTGGTTACCCGGCTCGGAAGTTGACTCTAATTAAAGTAGTTTGTCTATTAGGGAAACTTGAACCAATCTACTGAAACGTGAAAACAAACTTCTCTGTCTACAATTTACTAGCGAAGCTCTTTTCGAAACCGCAACCAAGTTTTGGTTTGGATTATTTTCTTTGTCGCGAATTAAGCTCGAGATCCATTTCTGCATTTAGAGAGGATTTACTTTCTGATTACGAAGCGATTGGTTCGAATTACATCACACATACCAAATGCTATGACTATGGCAAAAGTCCAGGGCTGATATGATTTGCCTGAAGAATCTTCGGGCTTCTTTGGGTGTCAGTCGGCCCTTCTTAACGAGATAGTCGAACAGTTCTCCTCCGGATACGTGCTCGAGCACTAAATATCTGAAATTAGCGAAAGTATAAGTTAATTACGGTACATATGTGGCGAAAGTTTGCAACTTGAGAACTTGCAGCTGAATACATCCCTCTAGAGTTTAGGGGCTTTTAGTTAGAGCTACGTGATTTAATGTAATGCCTATAACTACGAGCTTCTGGTTCGCAATCATAATTTGTCGCTGAATCTCGCCACTTTATTGTTTCAAATACGTTTCTATGCGTTTATAAGATTAATAGAATTGCTGCAAGTTTTTTTGAAGAGACTGCAGCAAATAATTTGAAATTCTTATTCAAAACTTGTATTTATTGATGATCTGATTTGGAAAGTGAAACATTGGTCATTATGTGAAGACAGAAATCGTTTTAATGCAGCTTCAAACCAGCAGGTTGCATTAATTTTTATCAACTTTAAACGAGCAGCATTTGACACACATAAGTGACACCAAAAAGCTCTATTTTACACATCCCCTAGTCAGCAATTTGCAAATAATCAACCCCCCATTTAAGGTTAATGCCCCAACTGAAGTCCCTCTAATGGATAGACGAACTTGCTGCTAACATCAGGACAGAGCATCATTAATAATACAAGATTCCCCTTAGAGTCAAAGGCTTCTAAATTGTATACAAGTATCCAAATCACCAGCGAGCATTTAGCGAGTTTCTAGTGAAAGAAATTTGTCTTATATGCCCATTTGTTATGCTAATTTCAAATAGCTTCTTTAATCCGGCAGCTTTTAGTCGAATATACTTACAGATACTTTTTGTTTTCGTAGACGTCCGCCAATCCCAAGACGTGCGGATGATCTATTAGTTTCATTATGGCTATTTCTCGTTCCACCTGCAAAAAAATCCCGAATATTGAAATGGGGTGCAAATGAGGGTTCTAATTATCAGAAACTTTCCTCATTATAAGTTCCACCAGCGGGGGAAAAACCCCTGAAGTAAAAGCTCCCTAACGAAGCCAATAATGTTAATGCAACAGATGGAGTTTGGCGTCCAAATTTGGAAAAGATTGAAATCAAATTTGAATATGTGATGTTCTGTGAATAATTCGAATTTATGTTTATTCGGATTTCGCCGAAAAAATCGTTTAAGTCGGTTCTAATATGCGATTTGCGCCAAATCCATTGGAGCATGGGTGTAACGTAATTTGAGAATTGATAGGCGGTTTACAGCCATTTTAGCTTAAATGCTGGAAAGCGTTAATCTTAGCGACGGCGAGGGTGCGTGACATCAATCGGAGTTAGTTGAAATATTCAGTCTGGATAGAGCCAGATAGAGCCGTTGCTGGATGCATGTTATGCAAATATCTGTCTCTCTCGGTATAGGGATTGCTCTATATGTTCCTCGTGCGGAATATTCCGGTTTTACTAGGGGATGGATTAACTAAGCCAGAGAGACATGAAGAAAATGTTTATCCATTAGCTTCAGTCTGTCCACCAGTTTTTTTGTGAAAAGTGGATTCTTTTGTGGAGATTTCCCCATCGGAGCAACAGTTCAAAAGCGTTTTCCGGCTACTTTACGGCTCGTTTGCTTGCTACAACTTTCTATGATTTTTCGTGTCTATTTGCTTCTTCAACGCAAGATGAAAGGACTCATGTTGCTATTTTGCCTTTGGTTTATTTTTGGAAAGTTTCGATTTTTTGCATTAACTGCATTTTTAAACGACGAAATTGTATTTGAATTTACATAAAAAATGTCAGATGTATTTGATAATTGCTGCGACAGTGGCTGGGATTTGGAACGCGATTCTACAGCAGAAAAAATCAGGATCTAGTGCGATTTCACTAAAAATTTCCCAATTTTGACACTCAACTGTACTATATTTTGCAAGCAGATTTTTGCAAGCAGACAATTTTTTAAGAGAGTGCTTTTTGGGCTGAAAACATACATTTTTGCAACCGCGTTTAAACAGCTAAAAAATCAAGATCTAGCGCGATTTGAATAAAAATGCTCCAATGTTCAAACACTGGCTACAATACGTTGCAACACTTTCAACTTTATACTTGCCCCAGATGAATAGTTACGAATTTTTTTAAAGAGAGCGCGATTTTGGCTGGAAACATTCATTTTTACAGCCGCTGGTAAACAGTATAAAAAATCAAAGTCTAGCGCAATGTTAACAATTCTTTCAAGTTCGCAGATGCCCAAGATTAATAGTTGGGCATTTTTTAATTATTTTAAAATTTTTAATTAACTTAATGGCAAAATCTAGCGCATTTTCTCCAAAATTTTGTCAAATTCAGCTGTTTAGTATATTTTGCAAACATTTCCAGTTCGCACATACCCAAAATTAATATTTAGGAATTTTTTAAAGACGGTTTGCTTTCGGCTAAAAACTTTTGCTTTTTATTCGGAACGGTTCATTTTCACACCCGCGTTTTAACAGCAGGAAAAATGAAGATCGAGCACGATTTCAAAGAATATTTATCTGTTTTCAGAACTAAACTTTTTACTGTCTCGGGTTAAACTTTCAAGTTCGTATATGCCCCAGATTTGTAGTTACGATTTTTTACAGAGAGCGCGTTTTGCGCTAAAAACGTTATTTTCTAGACTGTGTTTAAACAGCAAGAAATAATCAGGATCTAGCATAATTTCAATAGAAACTAGTCGATTCTCAAGCTCAACTGTAGTATATTTAGCGAAACGTTCAAGTTTGTGCTTGCCCCAGATTAGTGGTTACGAATTTTTCAAGGAAAGAGCGCTTTTCACTAAAAACGTTCATATTTTGACCGCGACTCAGCAGCAAAAAAATCAGAATCCAGTGCAATTCCAATGAAAATGTATATTCTTGAGAATATAAATTTCAACCATTTTGACAAATTTTGAAGTATTCACTGTCCCCAACTTAGTTGTTATGAATTTAAAAAAAATAGCGCGATTTTGGCTAGAAACTTTCATTTTTACACCCGCGTTTTAACAGCAGGAAAAATGAAGATCAATCACGATCTCAAAGAAAATTTATCTGTTTTCAGACTAAACTTTTTGCTGTCTCGAGCGAAACTTTCAACTTTGCATAYGCCCCAGATTTGSAGTTACGACTTTTTTACAGAGAGCGCGTTTTTCGCTAAAATCGTTCTTTTCTAGACTGTGATTAAACAGTAAGAAATAATCAGGATCTAGCATCATTTCAATAAAAAGTAGTCGATTCTCAAGCTCAACTGTCTAGTATATGTAGCGAAACTTTCAAGTTTGTGCTTGCCCCAGATTAGTCCTCAACTTAGTTGTTACAAATTAAAATAAAATAGCGCGCTACGATTAAACAGTGAAAAATCAGGATCTATTGTGATTTCACTAAACATTTCTCAATTCTGAGACTCAACTGTCTACTATATTTTGCAAAACAGGAAAGTGCGCGTTTGCTCCAGATTAGTAGTTACGATTTTTTTAAGGAGAGCGCGCGTTTGATTAAAAACGCTCATATTTTGATCGCGTCTTTCTGCGTTTTTCTTTAGAACTGTTTATATTTAGACCCGCGTTTAAGCGGCAGGAAAAAACCAGGATCTAGCAAGAGTTCAACGAAAATTTTTCAATTCCCAATCTCAACTATCTACTATATTTTGAAAGACTTTCAAAGTTTCTACACTAATAAAAAACTAATAATTTAAAAAATGTTAGAAATAAAATTACAATTAGCGTTGTTGAGGAGTATGCGAAGTTCGTATACTGTATGTATATTCATGTATATTCACCTTTTTTAGTTTCCACATTTCGATCTTAATGTTTACTCACTTCACCAACACACATTTGAAAAATGTCTTTTGAGCAAAATTGATAATGTTTTTAGGAGTTCTAATTGCGCAGCCTAAAGCATGTTTAAGAAACCCATTTTTATAAACATGAGTAAACTCTACTGTTCAAATTTAAATTTGATTGGACAAATATCTCTTAGCTTTATATTCCTTTGCAAATATTAACTAGCAACATCAAAGGTATACCCGGTTAAACCCAATCTAACAAATCTCCTTTTCAAATAATGGTAAAATCTAGCACAATTTGGCTTCCCTTCACAATCTAATTTCAATTTGATGAAACCTCGTTAACAACTTTCGGTGAAGTTCTGCAATAAAATCGGTATGTTTCGACAGGTCTTGTGGGGGTTCTCTCATCAACTCGCTTTATCAAAAATGTATGTAACGACAATCGGAAAAACTGAAAATGATTGACACCATCAAAGAGGGTCGATAGTCTCCTGCTTGTATTTGCTGCAGAGAGAAAACATTACTTTTACACAGAATATCTCATTGCTTTTGTTTTAATTGTTTGTGTGTCCTTAAACGTTTGAATTCGTCACCCATTAGCTGGCATGGGTGGTGGGCAACTAATCGATTTTCATGATTTATTCAAAAGAAGGTCAAGCGCTATAGAAAAACTTCCATGTACATCGTTGCGAACTTCTTCGGGTCATGAGCCGGGAATAGGGAAAATCGTCTTGAAATATAATCTCGAACCGGAAATGGAAAAGCTTACAGTGATTGACGCAAAAAAGAAGGATTTTCATTTTCATACTTTTTCCTTCCTTTTGTTGAGAGATTTGTGCTCGGTGAAGAGTCACGAAGGAACGTAAATATTTCACTTTTTGTGCCATTTCCGTCTTATTAAAGCATCCGGCTTTAGATAACTCCAACTCGGGGGAAAATTACGTAATTAACTTAGATAGATGACTGATTTATTGATAGCACTTAAGTAATTGAAATTAATATACCTTCCTAATTTTTCTTTTATTTATTGCAGGAAATTTATATTATGGTAGTAGTGTATAAAAGCAGTATCCGTAAAAAGGTGTTTTTCACTTCCTATTTGCTACCAAACAAGAGCTTAGATTAAATCTTTTAACATGCCCCATATCGTCTGTTGTGTATTCGGAAAAAATGCGCTCCATAAATATTTTACGCCCGTGAAATAAACTTTTATGCTAATGCTTTGCTCATTGTCCCCAATTTTATCCATTTGCATTTAACACACTCACTCATATTACAAAATGAAAAAGTTAATAATCATCTAAATGGTGCTCGAATTGTTTTTAATTTTTTTATGATTTTTTTCTCATAAACTAAATTTAGGACATACACATTTGAAAGTGCAATGGAGGGCTGATTTTTCGTATGTTTTCAATTAAACTTCTGAAAATCGGTGTGTATTTACATAAACTCAGCGCTCGTAGCCGATCGAAGGCCCCGATTTCGAGTACATCCAATCCAGTTTAATGAGTCAATATATACTTTTCGAAATTATTGCATTTGTTGAAAATAACATTTATGTATATTTTAGTTCGCATTATTAATATAATACATAAAATAATAATACAAAAGTTGCTTCGCATCAGCTGAGTTTTTATGCACTGAACCTCATAGATCGATTTTTGTTTCAATTTTACCGGTTGTAGGCAGTTTGTTTGGCTTGAATTTTTATTTGCCTTGAATTTCTAGTGTAAGGTATTTTTTTATAATTTGTTTCATACATTTTTTGGAATTGGTGGACTTTATTCAAGCCAAAGTCTCCACCGTGTATAAAAACGGTACTTTTAAGCGATTATTTGCACAAGTTCCAGCAAATTAAACTATTCTGTTTATTTTCAATCGAGTTTGTGTATTAAATATTGCACGTATCGAGGAAATTTGCTGTTGGCAAAATCGACTCAACATCCCCATTGATGAAATAAGTTAGCTGTTTATAGATAGAGTTTCAGAATAGCAAGAAATGCAGGTTCGTAAATAATTCGAAAGCGAGCGGCAATTTGAAATTCATGTTTCCAAATAATCTGGAAAGTTGCACATTAACAGTCAAACAATTTACTGCACATCCAACGAATAAATTAACTGGAATGTTATTAAATTCGACCGATTTTCAAAGTTATCACTGAATTAAAAGGCTAAATAGAGTTACATGGCCACTAATGAAAACGTTTACATTAAAGAGCGTGAGGAAATTATCTGCTTCCAACAACCATAAAAATTGGGGAAAAATATTCAACTAAAAGAAATTGTTGAGTTGCATTTTTAGCTAACATTGTAGGTAGGAGAAATTAATTTTTGTTTAATTCAGTTTGCCTTCAATACAAGAGAATATAATTTCACTTTTGAGCCAACAATTGTAATCAAAATATTTTTCAAAGCTGTTTCAAAGATTTAAACTGCAAGAATCTTGGCAGTTTTCGTACGATCTAATGAAAAATTCGCAGATAACCTAGGCCAATAAATTCCTGCAAGTCTCCAAAGCTTCACAAATAAAACGAAAAGCACGAACTAACTGCTCTTCTTCTCCAACTTGGGCAATTTCTTGCTGGCATCTGCTCCTTTTCTGCTCGTCATTTGTTAAAGTGGCTCTGTGCAATATTTAACCCCGCTTTCTCGAAAATGGTTTTTAACATATTCCTTCAAACGTTCCAATCTCCGGGTTTAAAATGCACGAAAACGTTCAACTGTGGAGATTTTGATATTGATTGTGCAGAAGCCAGCTTTGAACGAATGAACATTGTCCAAACGCTTACCTTCATTAGAACACTTTCACTCAGCTTCTCCCTGTTAATTATCTTAATGGCGACTTTCTTTCCGGTTACGCATTGCACTCCAAGCTTAACCAGACCTGAAACAAATACATTAATTAATTAACGATCTTGATAAATGAGATATTCCAAACGAATCCACTTTGCGGAATCTAATCAAAAAGTGATTACTCTTAGGAGTTCAATTGGCTTGGCGTTGGACTATTGCGGATGATGGCCCGCGCTTTTTTAAGCGTTTATTAGCAGCACTATTTATTTTACTAATTTATATTGAGTGTTACACTGAGAATTCAGAAAGGCTCTGGAATTTTTAGTAAATGGCCATATAAAGGCGAGTATTTGGGAGGGTCCCAACCAAGGCAGAGAATGCCAGTATTCTTGTAAAATGTGATCGTGAATCCCTTGAGCCAGTTGCCTGCTCCCCCTAATAATACATCACGTTCAATTTACTTTGAGTAAACAGAGGTTGTACTTTTAAGGAAAAATAAACAATGTTGGGGGTTTGTTCCAAATGTGGATAGCGCAAAGAACTGAAACGAATTTGGGCTAACATGTGTAGGTGCTGAAATTTGCAAAGCTAAAATATCCGCAGTTCTACATGTTTAGTCGATTTTCCCCGTTCTTCTGGAATGGTAATTTTTGCTTCTTAGTTAGGTCACGTTCGAATCAATACCTATTTAATTTACGGGTGAATGTCACGAACGCAATACCATCCGCCGGATCTCATCCGACGACACTAAGCGAATCATATATCATTTATAGTAAGTATATAACACGGAGCTGAGAGAATACGAGAATACTCGACTCAATTAAATAAGGCCATTAAAAGGAAGTATTTCAAGCCGTCTATGAATTTCCCGGCAATACTCCTATTTTATGTCCACCAAACTGTATGGGATTTATCATCATGGGGTGATTTATGGGGTTTAAATTAATTTCGGCTATAAGTAACCCTCGCGATAATAGTAACAAGATATAAAGGGCTGGACGTAGATTCACTAACATTTCAATTTATTACCCCATGTTTCCAGTCACTTTATTTGGATTCAAAATTGTCGTCGTTTTACCCATATTTTTCTTGGTTTTCAACCAAATACTCTAATCTAAATGGCTAAAAATGTGATTATTTACCCTAATTTACCCACTTGACTTGCCTGAAACTAATACATTTTTTCATAATCTGTCGGTGTATGACACCCATTTTATCATTTTAATTAATCTTTGCCTCAGCCGTTTCTATTTGAATATTTATATTACATTATTATTTTGACTATCTTCGTCCATCAAAACCAATGTTATTAATCATGAAAGTTGAAATAATCCCCTAAATCTCCAATAAATCTTAGAGCTTAATGGCTTTTCGGTTTGAAGCTTGTTAAATTATCTGGAAATTCCATAACTCACTTTTCGACGTGCATCTATGCACACTAAAGTATAGATAGTTGATAAAACTCATCGAAAAGTTTGCTGCTTATCAAATGTTGATTTTAACGATATTTTAAAGCCAATATAATGTAAAAAGTTAAATTGGTGCAGCATTCAACTTATACCTAATAATGTATTCCGTTATTAAAGCGCTTGCGGTAATTGCGAATTTAAGCTGAAAATTCTTGTAAAAGGTTTGCATTTTATTACTTAAAAGTTTAAAGGGAAGGAGTAAAGACAGCGCATCTAACCTGCATAATTTTCGCCACTAAATAACCAACTTCTTCATCCATATTTATGTTTTAACGGTGTGGGGTTTCCCAGGACCTAAACTTCCATAGAAAAGAAATCTATGATGGAGCTTTTAAAAACATACATGATAATTTAAACTTCGCAGGGATTTTTAAGGTTCATTCAAGGGTTTCTTTCGCGATTTCTGGAAAAAATAATACTAATTGTAAATGCAACACACAGATAAACAAGTTGGTTTAAGTTTTTCAATTAAAAGAAATGAATATTTCAAATTGTTTTTTTACACGTTACTGCCATTGCAAAACTCTTATAACTTCTCCAACTACAGAAAAAAATCGGTTTTAAAACATTTGAGTTACCAAACAGTTTACTTTTCGAAGTTCAGTTATTAAGCAAAATGTACTTTACATTTATTCTGATCTCCTTAACCTGCTTAATTTTCGCCAATTGGATACAGAATAATTGCTCAAAGTAACAAAGTATTTGAAGGTTACAAAACTAATAAAGGCAAAAATTACGATAAAACAATTTAGAGAAAGTTAACAAACTAATTATAACAAATGTCGGATACCGAAGTTTATATTTCATTTTACGCTCAGCAGGCAAAAAAGTCAATTGCATGACAAATGATGGAAAATAACTGTTTGTTTGTAGTTTGTATGTGCGAGTTTTGCTCATTTTGTTTCGAATGCATAATAGTTTATCTTAAACCTTTAATTAGAACAAGCAATATTTACAAGTTATTCTAAAACTGTAATATTTAAATTGTTTTAATTTTTCCAATTAAAAGTCATTCTTTATATTTAGTTATTTAAATAAATATCTGCTTCTAATTCTGCAGGTGAAAGTGCTAAGAAATGAATGAGCAAGTGAACACGCAAATGCTGAAGTTTGCACTTTTCATCAGAGCAAGTGTTAGTTGTTTTGTCCTATATTATATTGAATTTATTCATAATTTATGTGGATTCCAATGACTTAATGTAGAATTAAATAGTTACTATTTAAAAGAAACAATCAATACACACGCCCCTAAATTTTAAAATTATTCGTGTAATAATAAAAGAAGTAAAGTACAACTGAGCGTCGTATCCTTCTAAGTTATGGAAAACAATCTAGTGAAGTTTTCTTTACTGAAATTGGAATATATTTTAAGCAAAAATCCATTTAAGAAATTTTGAACCAGTTGCACTCATAGAGATTAAATAAAAATAATACCCAACAAAAATGATCAAAATCAGAAGTGAGCGTGAGCGTCATATCCTAACAAGTTATGACAAACACATTCCATACTTTATTTTAAAAATTTGTGAATACTTGCAGAAATAAAACAGTTCGTTTAAAAGTTAATATTACAAAAACTGGATGAAAAATCTAAAACGCGCTGAAAAATCCAAGTTTTTTTGAATTCCCTGTAATAAATCCTTAAAGTGCAATCCAGCTTTCCGAACAATTTCCCTTGATGTTAAAATTGCTGGTTCTCAACTAGTATTGACTTGCGTTTCCGAAATGTTCAAACCAATCTACTGTTGCTTATCATTTTCAAGTCTAATGCATTATCTTTGATCGATTTCACAATATGAGTAACCGTCCGGAACGTAGGGATCTGAAACCCAATCATAGACATTTTGTTGATCTTTCTATTTAAAGAGGGAGCCGGAGACCCTTTTGCAAATAAGGCTGTTATCGAAGGGTCTCCAAGATGGATATCTATTTGGATTAGAAACCGAAATACTATCTCATCCTATGCCGTACGTTTTAACCACTCTGTTAAGTAAAATAAATTGATGTTTCACCTCCCGAAGAGGGTCCACTCCTTGAGGTGCTCGATGTCCTTTTCTTGTTTACGATAATTTCCATTAAATTTTCAGTAGTTTTTTTAACAGCAGCTGAGTTCACAAATTCGTTCTCTTTCTTTGATACTACATATAGATCAAAGACTTTTCTAATTGATGGTGTTAAAGCCGAAGGGCGATGCTGTCGTAAGCGTGAAAGGGCAGAATAACCGAGTGTACATTAAAGTTACCTTGTGTCTCATTGCCTTTCGGTGTCACCAAACATCCCTGTTAATGGGATGTTCCTGGGGATGTTGAATAATGGACGCAAGAGGGTTGAAGAAGCAGAGGAAAAGTTTGTAAAATGGATGTTTTTGGGGAAAATTCGCCAAGGTGTGATAAATAACTGATAGAAAGAGAGCTTATTTGTTAAATAATACAATCTAGTAAAGTTTTTTTAAATCTAAAATTAATTAAGGAACTACTCTTAGTTAAAAGTTAATAAAATAAAGATAAAAATTTGCGATTTTTTTAATTTGTAAATAATCTTTTGATAACATGGAAATCGATCCCAATCTCACAATATTCTCTGCAAATAGAAGATTAGCCAATATTATTTTTTTGTATATTTTAATTTAATTATGATTAATTAATAAAAATTAAAAAAAAAAGTCAAAACTGCACAAACAACGATGGTTTTTTGCTACTTTCAGTTTCAGTTCCAACAGTTGTTTGCCATAGATTTTTGGGTAAATAATTTTTCTCTTTACTTTACTTTGGCATTGGGATGGTGTGAGTAGTAGTATTTAATATAAAGGGGACAGTTCCAACTCGATTTAAAAAATTTGTGCAAACTCCAAAAAATACGTGCTGAATTTGCATCTTTCAGTGCATATAAAGCGCGGTCTAGTGATTTTGGCCTAAATCGTTTTTGTTCTTGTCAAGTTTTTGCATAATAATGTTTTGAAAGCGTCTCTTAACATGAGAGAAACGCCGGTAAATTCCAAGTCGATTTGAAATATTCGTCAAAACTTCCAAAATTGTGTTCTGGGTTTGCAACTTTCCGATAAATTAAAGTGTATTTTATTGAATTACTTCTAAATTATTTATATCTTTAGACCAGCTTTCACATAAAGATTTTTTGAAATTTCTCTTCACAAAAGAGTCACCAGGTATGTAATTCTAAATGGATTTCAAAACTTTGCCAAAACTTGAAATAATGCATCATGAACTTACATCATACAATGAATATAAACTTAAGTGTGTTTTAGTGATTTTCGTCGAAAAGTCGTTTGTCTTCTTGGTCCAGTTTTTGCGTAAAAATGTCTCTTATTGTTAAAGAGGCCAATTCAAAGTCGATTAAAAAATTCGTCAAAACTTCAAAAATTACGCTATAAATTTGAAACTTTCAGACCAGATAAATTTAAGCGCCTTTTATTGATTTTGACCTAAATTATTTCTCTATTTAGTCCAATTTCTGTATAATGATTATTTTTAAGTGTTAATTAACGCAAAAGCGACGAATTTAAAAAAATCATAAAGATTCCAAAAATTACATTTTTCACTTGCGACTTTCAGATAATGTAAAGTGTTTTCTAATGATTTCTGTCTAAACGATCAAATCGATTTTAAAAATTTCTTTGGTGGCCAGAGCATTTAACTTTAACCTGAAAGAATTGCTATTATAAAGACAGACTCATTTTTTCCTTCACTTAAAAAAGTTTCTAAAACATTTTTAAACAGTTAAGTTGTTATCCATTTTGAGTAGTTTTTCTCAAAACCTACTCTATGAAAGGCGCTTGATTCAAAAAAACGATAAGTTTGTTCTTTCTTCGAAAATGTATTTTATGAATCATTTCATAAATATAATCTTAAACACAAATACTAGATTTATATTGGGACAATGGAATTTTTTATGTTTTTATGTGTTTGCGCAAGTTTTATGTCGTAAGTTTCCTCTGAAAAATGTAAACGTTTGATTTGATAGCTAAGGTAATGCAAAAACGTGTAGACTACGCAAATAATTCTATTTATTTGTGTTTTTTTATGGTCAGCAAGTTTGTGAATCAGCAAAATTATGCAGATTGATGCAATGATTGCAAAAGTGCAAAGAAACAATTGTAGCATTTCGGAACAAAAAGAGCGCAAATACCGAAATTAATTTTATGCAAGCGCATAAATATTTCCGATGGTGCTTTCCTTTGCATATGGACATTTACAGTTTTTCTTACCTTAAGTTAAATGGACAATCTTAAGCTTATTTAGAGTCGGTTTTTTAACATTTTGATTAAATAGAACATACGGTGCAAACAATTTTCAATATAGATTTTCTTACGGCATATTTAACTAACAATATGTAACAGCAAATTCTTACCTGTCTGGCCTTTGCCCAAGGTTTTCTCCAAACGGTAAGGCCCAACATATTGGTGCTGAACCTCACCAGAATTCGTGTTTTCTTTCTGCATTTTCACAATTATCTTCCACTTGTAAATATCACATTTCTTTACCACCGCTTCGCGTACTTGCCAATGATTTTGCCCTAATTTTGAAACTTTCCCTCGAAACTACACGATAATTTTCCAAATCCATGATATATCCTTAGCATCGAGCAGTGTTTTTGAATAATTGCCGCAAATTGTCAATCACAGTTGCTTTTTTATTATTACAGTCACGTTTTCAATAAACAATCAGCCACTCACCGAAACTGGAAAACTCGGGTTTTTGTATAAAATCAACCTCGAACTGATCGTTTCTTGTGTTTTTTGGAAGTCATGTTTTCGCTAGTGCACGATAAGGGCGTAGATCGACGATTTTTTGGACATTTCCGCGGATTTCGGTCGGTCGAAGAGCACGATTCAGCAGCAGTCGACCCGCTATAGCAAAGGGTGGTCTGAAATCAATAACTTCGGGAGCTGGTGGATAAGGGTGGAACGCAAAATCCCCAGCTCCATCGCCTGTCATCCTGCAATGCACTTTCTTACCCATTTTACGGGGGAGCACTAAGAATGTGATTTCCTTTATCCACTTTCATACATTTACTTAAACTTTATTAAGACTATAAATAGCCTTGCTATTTATAGTCTTAATAAAGGCGATCTTAATAGGGCGATAATAAAAGAAAAAAATAATTTAATCCGGACTGGTAGTTTGCTTGACTTTTTTGTTCTTGGCACATATTCATTTTTGTGTAAAATTTATTGTATAATCAATAATAAGTTATTTTTTATAAGTTTTTTAAATATTCTCCGCCAATACTCAGAAAATGTCGCGAACGATATGTGAACCGCAAAAAAGACTGTTAACGTTATTAGTCATATAAATAACAATCTAGATAAATGCACCTGATGTATTTAATGATTCAAACTCAACGAAGATTATACCTTTTGAGGCCAAATAATTCTAAGTAGGTAAGTTACAGCAAATTCATTATTAATTCCGTTTCGGTCAAGGAATAAAGTCGCATATCACAGAAAGAATAACAAAACAGTGTAATTTACTTTTTTAATGCCAATGTTTGCATTAAATAGCTAACGAAATTAACAAAAAAATAGTTTTGATTTGATATGTGAAATGTGTTTGAATAATCAAAAGGAACTCGAACTTAACAAAAATGTAAGTGATCGATCCAACGGAAATTTTCCATGTCCTTCATACACTGATTGAAATGTTTCGTGCTCATTATACTAAGAAACAATAACAGTTGATTAGGGAATTCGGCAACAATGACTATTTTACTTCAAATACCGAAAAACAATGGAATTATTTGAGAAATGGGGGAGCTGGCAAGTCAACCCCACGATTTGGTTCATGATGCACGACGCCAAATTGCTGGTTTTACTTTAACGCACCGTAGCGTTCCTGATGGGTATTTTGCGCCTTCAATTAGGTGAAAATTGAACCAACACTCTTGCTGGAGTAGTTCAAAAGAAATCTCCTATTATTAAGAATTTTACGTTTTTATAGCCAACATTAGTTGATATAAACCTGGAAGCACTCACTGTAAATTTTGATAAATTTCCTGGTGATTGTACTAGACAAAAACGTAGACTTAAACTTTTAACTAAAAATTAAAAAAACTGAGAGCTTTAAAATCACTTTGGCATTGCGAAACAAATTGCACTTTTGCTATAACTCCTACATTGAAATGGCATGTCATATGAACAAGATGATGTATCTTAATAAAATCTGGACAATGTTGCAAAAGGATTTGTAACTACAGTTTCTAGAGAAAATTTGCTATAATTTGATCTTATGCCGCATGCTTTAATTTAATAAGTCTAAGACACATATAATAGACCAAGCAGAAGAGTTAGTGAAATGCTTTATACCAGCCTAAACAAGCCATTCTTTTGAACCATCAAAATAACGGTTAATTGGAAAGGTTTAAAAATACTATTCATAAGTACAACTCGTAAGAAAACTTTATTAACCATGACAGGTAGAAAATGGAAAAAACACCACCAACATTAAATCCCGGAAAAATTAACAGCGTAGGAGTACAATGCTTAGCAACTGAACTGGATCGATTTAATCAACGCGAACCCCTGGACCTCCCAGTTTCGTAACAGTAACTTCAAAACCATTCTTCTTCAGTACGCGGATTACCTCCTTTGGATCATACGATGGAGGAATCACCGAAATTACATATCCACCTCCTCCTGCTCCCGTAAGCTTTCCCGATAATCTAAAGCAAATAACAATAAAAAATACAATTGCCAAGCATTTCTAGCTCACCCAAATTTGTCCAGAATTCTGTTGATTTTATCCAGCTTCGGATGCGACACTCCCAAAGAGCATAGAAGACTATGATTTATTTCAATCAAGGTCTTCCATTTGTTAAAGCCGTTGCTCAAACCGGCGCCATCGCCAGCAACTGCAAGAACCAGCATTTTAAGCAAGCACCGATTAATAGTTGTAAAATTTCACCTGCAGCGGTGTCGATTTTTTGAATAACACCCGAAGCGTTCACAGTTAAGTCTTCTAGGGCCTCTAGAATATGTTCCACCAAATGCGGAAAGTCTTCCTTAAGTTTGGCAACTGCAGCAACCATCTTCTTGGTTTCGCGGGGCTCTTTGCTGTTTACGAGTAGTAAAGTCAAAGGAGTGTTGAGCGTTAGATGAGTGGTGGAGTGGTTTTTGCGATATTGTACCAAATTGCCAAAAGTACACACCGTGTTGTCTAGGCCTAAAACTCGACTCGTTAGTTGTCTAAAGTCTGGGGCATTTTTTAATGCTTGCCTGAGGGTGTTCCATGGAACAGCATTTCGCATTGAAAGGCCCAGTCGGAAATTCGATCAAGTTCACCCGAAGTGTAATGAGTTAAAACATCAACGTCGGCTTGTGGCCAGTAAAATGGCTTGAAACCATCTTTGGACACATTTTTCGATCCAATTGTTTTGCGCTTGAGGTAGCTGATGAAAAGGGCTGCAACTGAAATTAATTGCGCCGTGAGCTCCTTAAGCAAATCAACCAGCTACAATACTTACAAGCCACTGAAAAACTAGCCGAGCTGCCAGTACCAGCTCCCATAGAAATATCCGAATCTATTATGATGCGCATGGGGCATAAACTAACTGAAGTGGACGACAATATGCCAGCAAACAAATAAAGGACACCCATAACTGTTTGAACAACTGCTCGGTTAGGGGCAGGATTTATGTTCATCAAAGCTTCAACAGCTACATTTTCCACTATTTCTACCAATGATTGATGATTGACTAACTTTGGCGACTCCCAGTTGAAAGATGAAGGGTGCGAAGTAATTGCTATGGGCTTATCTAACAGTTCTTCGATAAGTTCCTAAAAGATCACAATTCATTAATGTTTCGTATTATATTCGACTACATGTATTTACTTGCAAATCGAAAACGTATTCGAAGTCAAGCGGCAAGCAATTCAAGACCAGCTTATTGGGCAAGTCGATTTCATACAAGTGCAGTTTGGTTCGCAAGCCCAAACTTGCTGCTAATGCCAGCTTTCCGTATACCACTGAATGTTCTCCATGGAGAATTATTTTTCCTGGCGCTGATACTTTCAACTCCACATCTGCAGTTTATGAAACAGTTAGTTGAAGTAAATTCCAAGAATCCTAAACGTACCACTCTGAACATTATAATTATAAAAGCTACTTCTAGATAAACTCGCCATTACTCTACTACTACTGTTCTGCGGCCCACTGCTTGGTAGTTAAAGTTTGCAGGGACAACGCATGAATCTGCGCCAATTCCTCTTTTAAAACGTTATTTACCAGCCTAAAAATATGGAAAATGCAGGCCAAATAACCCAGCGAGTGTGATATTTACCTATGTCGCTGCAGCAATGGCTTTCCTTCAAATTTATCTGATACCACTAAACAAGCGAACTTTTCACCACAACCACCAGAATGATCTACCACGTCCTAAAATAGAGAGAAAAATTGACATTATTCAGGTTCAATGGGAAATAATGTATGTGCATATTTTACTGAAGTGCGAGGGAATTTATCAATTGCGAGTACTCATGGAACGTTTTCGAGTAATTTGTTCAGTTCAAGTCATCTTCATTTCAAGTTTCATTTGATAAGACTGTTTATCGTCAACAAATTTTACAGTCAATTTGTAGATAATAATTTTTTTGTTTATCGGGGACAAATGTTCTCAATTTTATAGTAAATAGCTAAGGTGCACCAAAAACAGCTAAAATCCCAAAGTAAACTAATTCTCAAATTTCTACAACTAAGTCATATTTTAAATCGTCAGATTAAACTGTAAATGTTTTACTTGTGGCCGTTGGTTGCTTATGAATTAGTAATTTCGGCTTATCAATACCATATAAAAACCCTCTAAAAATTATAAGAAATATTTTAAAACCCTTAACTAACAGCAGCGGACTCATGTTATTTCCATATACTAAATTAATACAATTAGTTCTTAATTGTTAAAGTGGTAGTTGAATATAGAGGGTGTTCGTAAGTTTCATCATTATTTTCATCATTTTTATGACCAGGAATAAATGGAATGCAAATAAGACCATCCACATTTGCATCAAACAATGAATGAAATTGTTGAGTTTGTATTTAATAAATGAAAATAGGACAATTAACAATGACAAAAATGTCCAGCTCTTAAAATATATAATAGAACAATACAAAACAGTATCAAATAAACCAACAAAAATACAATCCAAAAACAGGATGCAGACAAAAATGCAACCAGCGAATGATGTGATACTATTAAAAACACGTCCATTGCAAAAATGGAAATAAAACGCTTTCAAATAAAAAAAGCTTTAATATTTGTACCTAACATCTATTTCTATTGGCTACATTTGGTCCGTAAACTAAATATTTCATTCATTTAATTCAGTAATCACAAATATCCCGATTGCAGACACTTAAAAAATACACATCCACGTTCGAACAAGTAACAAATTAACAACAGTCTAAACTATGAACTTTTGATTTTCATGTTTTTAATATCTCCAAAATCCTGCGGTAAACTCAGTTGCTTCACATTGAAAATGACGAAAAATCCTAGGAAGTGAATGCATGAATACACGGAAGTGATTAAAGGAAACAAGTCCGGGTAGCGACTAGGGGGATCCAAAAGTAAACCAGCCACAAATATTATTGCACATCCTAGTAGAGAAAATAGTATTGTCATGTGAAGGATTAAGGCGAACAAAGCATATTTGTTCAGGAGGATTTTATGATATGTAAGCATTATTACAGTGCCTAATTTTAAGTTTTTGGCGTTTTCGATGTTAAAAAGTATCACCCCAATTCTTCGATAATACTCTACCAGTCCTTCGCTGCTATTGAACATGCTTTTAAAAGAATGCTCAATGCAAACTCTGAAAGAGACAATGTAAAATACGACTAAGGCCGCAAAGGCTATAATGAGTTGGTCCTTCACAATCAAAGGAGTCATGCTGAAAACCGAAATACATAAAAACCAAAAACACATAAAAGGGGCATATGGAAAATACAAAAGGACTGGAATGGCTGCCAAGAGGATGGTTTTTTCGTGCACTTGATAGCTGAACAAGAAAAACCCGAGAGAAGAGTTAATTAGAGCTAGAACGAACTTTTTAACATTGGGGCGCAAGAACAGGTCGGCACTTGAAGGTAATATAGCCGACAAAGTGGTAAAGAGGCAAATCCGCATCATTTGGAAATTATCAAAGCGACTTTTGAATTTAAAAACTACATTCAGTGCGCACCAAATGTTGGAGACTTTGTCCTCAAAAACCCCTCTAGCCACAGGAAACTGCCGATGTAACACTTGACGAATATCCTCAACGTCGAAGAGAAATGGTAGCCAAATTACGATAAACATTATTACCACTGTAAGGCTTATTTTAGTGAGATACACCAAGCCGGAAATTGCGGTTTGGCCAGGCTTAGGGATGCAAGTGCTTAATAAATAAAAGAAAAATGGTAGAGAATGATAGAGCTCCATCTGCTTGTAGTTGAGAGCCAGGCAGAAGAATATTGAGGCGGAAATGTGCCAACGGTGTAAAATGCAAATGACTGCAAATATGAACAATCCTAGAGATATGGAATTATACTGGAAATGTCCATGATCAATTAGGATGAGGCCTGGATAAAGCAGTCCCAGAACTACTGAGAGTGAAGGGTCGAATATTTTGAGGCTCAGTACCGACTTGTTGCCTTTCTTCTGGTTCTTTTTAGCTTCTTCTTTCCTCTTGTCCAGTTGCACGCAAGTGTAATAATATAGTATTAAAGCTGGGATGTAGACTAGAATGTCACCAACTAGAACGGTGGTTCTCATGAATAATTTGTGCGTTTCACTCTCATGTCCTCTTGAATCGTGCAATTTGGTGAAGTTTCCATTGATAAATCCAGCTACTGCTCCACATAAATACATGTGATATGCTGTGAGGGGAGGATAGTCAAGTCCCCAATAATCCAGGTGATTATCTGTGGTATTTCTATACCAATCTTTCAGGGGGAGATTTGTGGTGATTTCCATCCAGTGCCTTTGAGCTTCGTAGTCGCCGTACATTGGGGGTGTTCCCTCGCCTGAATACGAATGTAGCATGGTGCAACATCTCAGGAGAACGGCTACTAAAGTCCCAAAAATCACCAACCAAATTTCACTACTGATTTTGCAATACATGAGCATTTTCGTGTGTTGTTAAAACTTCATGTTTCAAGTACTGTTCGTACTAAAATACGTTCACTGAGCCGCTTAAACAGAGCATGGAAATGTATGTTTGGATTATTTTATGTTTTATCAATACTGATGTGGCAGGACGGTCGGAAAAAACGAGAAAAATATCGATTTTTGAGGGTTAGCAATTTTGACAGAAAATTATCAACTTGAAAACTTACCACATGTGTGGCTTCCAGTTCCTTTTGCAACTTGCTTTCAATGTGTTCTTTCGTTATAGGCATTCTTTTACCGTTAAAAGACCGGAACAGTTTGGTTATAACGGGGAAAACCGTAAAACATTTTCGTGCATGACGGATTTGTAATGCCATTTTCTCAATTTCGGCTGCGTTCCATTATGTAATTGATGGTTTTCCGAAGAACGCAGCACTAAGTGAGCGATCACTTAACTGTCTTGCTTGCACGCATAAAGCGTAAATTAGGGTTTCTCTGTCGTCTCGGTTCAGTTGAGATTTCTATTGTCCATTTTGAGACCGAAATCAATTTCATTAAACAGGGCTATGAGCGGTTTCGAAAAACGATTTTTAGTCACGGTGAAACGTGGTGGAAATTCAAAATTGTACTTGTATTAGATTTTGTTCAGAATTTTAAATGCAGTTTAAATTCAAAAATGTCACTTTAGCGCCTGTCTTCATGTATGTTTAGCATCTTAACGTCTCTGTCTTAACCCAAAAATTGTGAGTTTTGGAGGGACATTTTGTTTACCTATTTTTTTGTTTCTCCCTTAAAAACCACCCCATTTCATAAGTTTTATGATGGCTGACAGTGTGGAAGTCATGGAAGTCGATGACTATGAACCTGGCCCATCAAAACAACGAGAAGAATTGCAATCTAAAAAGGCCGATAACTTGCCATGGTGAGCCCTTGTGAGTTTTATTAATTATTTAACTAGCTTAATAAAATGAGTACTTTTGTAAGGCAATCCTCTATCCAGCTCATGCTCAATCTGATCCTGAGAATTGGACAAAAAAAGGGCGTAATGCATAGCATGTTGGCCTAATGATGTACTTAAGTATACGATGTTCAAAGTTCGCCTTTTGTGCGAAACCTCTCACTATTTCCTCACTTGCGTTCCATGTTTTGAATTAGGATTTTAATTCTCTATCCAACGACAGTAAAACAAACTGTGTAGGTCAAGTGGATCTTGAGATACGACGAACAAGGCGCCGACCTAATTGCGCCTATTTTGCAAATGATTAAAAACCGCACCAAACTAATACCCATCTTTAGCTCTAGGAGCGGTTTAACCACAGCTTAAATATGTTGTATAAGCTGTGGTTTAAGTTCAGAGACACTTTTAAGAGAGCACCTCTAAAGCTTTCGGTCACATTTTGACTTCTTAATTGCTTTATTTTAAAGTATGGCTTTGCTGCAACAATTTCTTGGTTGTATTTCAGGATTGAAAAGTACCGACCGCAAACATTTGAAGAAATCATGGGGAATGAGGACACGATCGCTCGTCTGGCAGTGTTTTCCAAACAAGGAAATGTGCCAAATGTTATAATTGCCGTAAGTTTAGCACTCTCTTAGTGAAGATCGCCGGATAAACATGCAGAGGAGAAATTAATTTGTTATTAATTCGTATATCAGGGCCCTCCAGGAGTGGGCAAAACAACAACAATTTTGTGCCTGGCAAAGATATTGCTGGGACCAGCCTTCAAAGACGCTGTTCTGGAGTTAAACGCCTCAAATGATAGAGGAATCGATGTGGTCAGGAACAAAGTTAAGATGTTTGCCCAACAGAAAGTCACTTTGCCTCCTGGCAAGCACAAAATTATAATTCTTGATGAAATAGACAGGTAATCAACCAAAAAATGATAAACTAATGCAATGAAAATTTGCCTGGTGTTTTAGCATGACCGAGGGTGCTCAGCAAGCTTTAAGAAGAACAATGGAAATTTATAGCAATACAACCAGATTTGCTCTTGCTTGCAATTACAGCGAAAAAGTAATTGAGCCGATCCAGTCGCGTTGCGCCATATTAAGATTCTCACGCTTAACAGATCCGCAGGTCTTGGCCAGAGTTTTGCAAATTTGCCAAAAGGAAAATGTAAGCAAAGGTCCATTAACGCGATTATTTTTGAATTGAATCATTTTTCCGCTTAAGATTCAGTATACTGAGGATGGCCTAGAAGCCATAGTTTTCACATCTCAAGGAGATATGAGACAGGCGCTCAATAATCTGCAATCCACACACAATGGCTTCGGCGAAGTTAATTCGGCTAATGTGTTCAAAGTTTGCGACGAGCCACATCCGATGTTGATCAAGGACATGCTTAAATGTTGCATAGACGGAGACATCAGAAAAGCCTATAAGGTTTTGGCGTAGATAAACTGATGTAATCCTATTTTTTACATGTCCATTTATAGATTGTTGAACATCTATGGAACTTGGGATATGCAGCTGAAGATATAATTAAAAATATATTCAAGGTGTGCAAGAATATGGACGCTGAAGAGGCTCTGAAATTGGCATTCATTAAGGTTGGTGCCTGATTTCGGAATTTTGTTTCCGTTGTTCCGTTTCGGATGTTTATTTTGCCCGTTTTAGGAAATTGGATTAACTCATCAGAGGATCATCGAAGGGCTAACTACTCTGATTCAAATGTCGGGCTTATTAGCCAGGCTGTGCATGGCAGCTAATGGCCTAAAGAAAAGCTAGAATTTGGAAGGTGTAATAAGTAAGATTATTTTTATTGCTTTCATTTTTGTCTGTGTTTATTTTTGTTAAAATGTTAACGGGTATTTTGAGATTTGGAATAAAACATCAAATTGTAGCATGTTGCCTCAGTCTTCCTGACTTCTCCCTTGCTTAATCTGCGTTTATTTATTTACCCGAAATCTCAAAACAGTAATTAGTAAATCACAAATATTTGTTACGGAGTCTAATTATGGAGACAAATTTTACATCAGTGGGGACAGATAAGTGATGGTTGTGTCCGAGGTCGTAATTTAACATAATGGCTGCATATACATGGAACTGATTAGTTCATAAAATTTTACGCCTTCGTAAATTCGTATTTGGACATTGGTAATATGCAATGTTAAGGTCTTATCAAGGAGTGAACTATAGTTAAAAATCATGGAAAGTGTTATTGGTAAGGAAAATAGCATGCGTTATTTGTTTTGGTTTCACATAGGGATTATTTTGCCAAGTGTTTTACGGTTTGTTGGTCTTAGGGAGATAATATTTTCCCATCTTTCGGTGATTGTATGGGATTTACGTGCAAAAGTATATTGCGAAGGTCTTGTTGAATAATAAACATTTTATGAGTACTTCGTATCAACAAATCCATCCTTGGCACGACCGCTCAAGAAAAGATTGGGATTAATTTAGCTTATTTGTGCACTAAAAATAGACGGCATAAACATAAAAAGCAATATTGATCCAAAAATACGCTGCTCCTGAGCGTCCGGTAATTTTTATGGCTACTTTGTCAGTTTCAAAACAGAGCCATAAATTAAACAACATTTGCAATTTACTTAAGTCATTACATCCTAAAGATAATATTATCTCGCCGAATGCCTGTACCTTGTACCTATCTGAGAATTCAACTTGGCGGTTCATTAGATTAGTCTAGTTTTAGAGTGCATACAAGTGTTTGAACATCTTATCATCAATGGCCTGATGAATTAATCAATGTGATTTAAATCATTAAAAATGTTTTAATTGTAAAAGTTTCTTCTGAATCGCCATGGACCTTTACGAAATTATTAATTTTCTAGTGTTTTTACTTCTGCCTTTAGTGTGTTATTTTCTGTTTTTTAAGAAAAATGGAGGAAGAAGCATTTATTCTGGTAGAGGTAAATTATGTTGAAATATGTACGTTGGGTTACCGCATTCAAGAAGTTAATTAAATATGTAGAAGTATAGTTCTTTCTACTTCCCCTAATCCGCTTTAGAATTTTAGGATAATTAAATTTATTTTGTACTGGAAAATCGCTAAATGTACGGGTCGATTTCGATTTATTGAAGAAAATTGCCACCTGAAAAGCGAATATTTTGAGGTTTTTTGCGCGGTCCAAGTACCTAGTTCCTGAAAAATAAGTTATCGGTTCTTTTCGGGTAAAAGTCCCAAAAGCATATCAGTAAAGATAATGTTTTTTGTGTCAACTGAACTCAAATTATGCTGTAGGTAATTAAGATTGTTTTCCAGATATTTTCTACCCTTTGAAATATTACCTTGCCAAGAAAGTGGTGCAAGCGGCGCAAGAAAAGAGTAGAATAAGTCGAGCAAATTTTGTGAAAAATGATATTGAGCCAGAAATCGTCTTTACGTCTCAACAGGTATATTGATGTTAAGAAGCAACATCTAAAACTGATTCAGTTAGATAATTACATACATATTAATATTACTTGTTTTCTTAAATTTTAGTCCAGTCATTTCCAAAGCTTTTCCGGATGCGACCAAAAAGGCAACAGTCTTAAATTGAATTTTACACTGAGACCTAGTAAAATTGCTGATGTGATTTTAATTTTAAAGTTAGCCAGTGGCAGTATTTTTACGTTTCCTGGTACGTTGAGAGTTTAAAAAATCTAAAATCGGCTCTAAAATTGTTAGTTTCTAGATTCCCAAAAAGTTCATCAAGTAAGTGTGAAGGAGCAGATCTGGAAAATAAATGGCTTATCAATAGAAACACTAGAACCCTATCGAAGACTTCGAATAGTGTTCAACGGATTGCTTCAAAATATCGCCTGTAAAACCCCAAAAAAAATTGAACACATTCAGTTTAACTTTATGTAAGTTCCTGCTTCAACCAAAAACGCCCCTTATTTCATCGATGCGTATTTTAGATTTAACTGCTGCTCAGCTCCCAAGTTTTACCCTGAGGACTGCGACACCAATCTGATAACCGAAACGTTGGCCACCCGACCCTGGAAGGATGCATCTTGGAAAAAGTTTCTGTATGTATAAAATTCCACACTGGAATTCCGCTCTTCTTATTTGTCATTTTAGAAATGGCCATCCGGATGGTTACGAACAATTCGGCGCGTTGTATGGATTTGTAAAAGGAGGCCCTTACGCAGAAGAGCAGGTGAATTAACTGTTTTAAATGATTTCTAATGTGCACATTAATTGGGGATTTTTAGGTCTTAAACTTACCTGCCTGTAGAACAAGATATGGAGGAGCCGATGATACGTTTCAACTAGATAGGGAGATAAACATTTTCTTGGCCGAAGCTAACGGCGCGTTAATTCACTTGACTTTGCAGTCATTTAAGGAGGAAGAATCACAGTAACTAACATATAATACTACTGTTTACATTCCTCCCAAAAGACAATTTTTACAGGCTGAACTACGGATATATTTGCCATAAAAAGTTCATGACTGTCCCAATAACTGGCCAAGACATCAAAATTCAACAGCTAGCAAGCAATAAAACCGTTCCAGAGCTTTTCGTCGCGCGAATTACATGTAAGTTGCAATTGCAGGTTTTCTTCTTAATAAAAAAAAAAATTTTTTGCTTAGCTGGTTCTCACGAGTACACTTGCGTTTTTAATGTGAACCAAGCCACTACACTTCGCCAAAAATCTTATTCTTGCTATGAAATATTTAATACTCATGCAGAATGCGGCGTTAACAACAGCCAAGGAAAAGCCCTGTTGGAGTTTCAGTATTACGAAGATAAAAGTGAGTGTTTAGTTGGGAAACTTTATTTAACAAAATGCGTGTTGAAATCGTTTGCAGGCAACCTGAAACCCCGGCAATTGCCTGCGATATTGAGCGAAAAGAAAGTGGAAACTTTGCCCCAGCACTTGGTAGTTAGCATTAAAAGCGAGAGTGCGAAAGTTTTGGAGATTACTGGAGGCAAAGGGAATTCATTGGCTCTTCTCAAATCGTTAGCCTCAAGTGAAGTAAGTCAAACTTTCAACTATAGCCACTTATCCTCTCATTATAAACACATTTTTTTAGTTTTACGTACCAGATGGTTTTATTGTTACAATTAATGCCTTCAAAAAGCAATTGAATGACTGCAGTTTACTGCGAGAAGCGGTTGAAAGGATTGATGAAGCGTTTTGTGGGCGAAGCGATGCTAAAAGGGAGGAAACGTGCGATTTGTACGTAGCTGATTCGGTTAAAACTAACAGTTTTTTTCTGAAAATTAAGTTTTTTTAAAGGGCGGTGCGCCTTTTCCTAAACGAGCCTGTTCACCCGGACATTGCCAGCGATATTTTCAGGCATTTAAATGACGTGAAGATGGACACAGCTGAAGACGCTATAGATGTTTTCAGCTGGGCAGTGCGATCATCTGCAATAGGTACTGATTTGCACAAAAAAGTTATTAGTTGATAATTTTGAAAAATCCCCAGGAGAAGATTCTGAAGAGCTTTCAGCAGCCGGACAAAATGAGACAATTTTAGGTTGCGTGACTGAAAACGAAGTGCTGAAAGCGGTATCGAAATGTTGGGCTTCGCTTTTCACCTACCAAAGTGTGAAATATCGATGGTAAGGATGGCAATGGTAGAATTAAAAAAAAAAATTGTTGAAAAAACTACTTGTTTGCAGGCAACATGGTTTGCCGGTGAAATCCCAAATGGCTGTAGTGGTTCAAAAAATGGTACCTGCTGAAACTGCAGGAGTTCTATTCACTTGGCATCCAACGACATCCAATCCGTCGCAAATGGTTGTAACGTCCAATTTTGGACTGGGAGAAGTAAGCACAGTTTAAGCCGGTTTTCCAGAGTAAATACGAATGTTTTTTCAGAGTGTGGTATCGGGAAACTCCGAGCCAGATACGTTTATTTTGAATCGAACTCACGATGGAGAAGTATCTTTGCTCGATCAAGTAATTGGAGCTAAGGACAAGGTAACACTCTCACAAAGACAAAGATTTAACATTTTTAATACTCCTACTGTTTATAATCTTAATATTTTGTGTTTAATTTTCCAGGTGCTTACTTTGACTGAGAACGGTGTAAAAGAAGTATCGTCTCCCGAACTGCTGGATGGAAGTTTTGTTTTTGTTAACGGAAAAGACGGTACGTTTAGGCATTTTCTGATAAAATTACTAATTACTTATTGAGGATATGGATTTCAGTGAGCGAAAATTGGAGCCTAGGAAAAGAGCAAGTTTTAAAACTGGGTCGAGTTGGAGTGATGCTTGAGCGAACCTTTGGAGGACCTCGAGACATTGAATTTGCCTTTTTCAAGGTGATCATTTATACACATTTCTATACAATTTATAATTAAATTGCGATGTTCTGCCAGGAAATAAATATTTTGTTTATTTCAGGGAGCTCTATACTTACTGCAATCCAGACCAATTACCACCTTGTCTACCTGGACGGATTTCGAATTAGCTCATGAACAAGATTCGGCTGTAGTGACTGAGAACAGTTTGTACACTAGAGCCAATTGTGGAGAAGTAGGGACTTTTGATGTGTGAAGGAAAAAACGTACATTTTTGTTCAATTATAGGTGTATCCCCTTGCTCTCAGCTCTGGAGGGAGATCAATTCTGAACTATATAGATGCGGGATTGCAGTCATATATTTACAATGAGTTGGATCCTTATCTCATGAAGACATTGAATGTGTTCCAGCACAGAGTTTTTATTGACTGCATTGTGGTAAGTCTAAACGCAACTTGATCAGTAGGAAACACAGGAAAGAATATGTTATTCTTTCCTAAAGGAATTAAGAAACAAACAAGAAAAAAGGAAGGTTTAATCTCAATCAAGTTGGGCTCGTAAAGCACGAAGGATTTTTTTAATAGCTAGTGCCTTTGTTTTAGAGTTTATATTTCATTGAGGGACGCGATGAAATAACAATGACAGCCAAAGTACTCGATCTTGCCATTTTTGGGCATCCAGTAATAAATGAGAAGATCAATGCCACAGTTCGGGATCGTTTAGGAACAGTGCCTCAATTCGAAAATTTTTGTAGCGTTTTCAGGCGTTGGTAAGTTCCAATGTTTGCTTGGAACCACATAAATGCACACAAATGTTTTTATTATTTCAGGAAAGACTCTTTGAACGTGAAACAAATAGTCGATAAAAGCAGAGAGATCGTGAAAAATACAGATTATAGAATAAAAAGCGACGATAAGGCCCAAGATATTTACACTCAAATCGCTACAAACAATTCCTGCTTTATGCCCGCCTACTACCATTCTTGTGTAACTTCTGCTTCTGTTTTATGGCAAATGCTCTGCATGACTATACTGGTTGGCAAAGAAAAAGGTAAAAACCTCTTGACATGTTCGTTTTTTACTTAGTGCTACACAAATGTTTTCCTGCAGAATTAACTACCAAACATTATGCGGATTTTGCAAATGTGCTTTCATCATGCGAAGACGTGGAATCTGCTGAAGTGCCAGCCTATTTGGAGAAAATCGCAGGAATTATTAAGGATGAAGGGTGAGTCTTTAAGAAGTGGATATTGAATTTGGCCTGAAACCCGTAATTTAAAAGATATTCAGAGGAGTTCTGCATGATTGACACCCGGTTGGGGCAAACTTGGCTGAAATCGAAATGCCCGACAGCACATAAAATATTTGAGGAGTTTTTGGACAAACACGGACATCGATGCTTGGGGGAGGTATGCTCATATAGAAAAGCATTTTTTTAATTTAACCAAAATGACTATACAATGTTTAGTTTGATCTCATCCAAAAAACATGGGGAATGGACCCATCTCAAGTGATCCCCATGATTCAGGCCAATTCCAGACATTCACAGAAAACTGCCAAGGTGGCAAAGACCATTGACCAAGTGATCAGTGAATTAGGGTCTCCGGTTAATTTCTTATCAAGGTAATAGTTTTATTTAAGATTCCCCCGTTAGTAGAATAATGTGAAAATGCCTGACTTTTAGGCCGATACTAAAATACGCGATATCCAAACTGAGGGTGACTGTTGGAAAAAGAGAGCAGTCCAAATCCGCTCTAATCATGGTTATTCATAAAACTAGACTGGCTTATTTGCAGCTAGCAAGCGCGATGGTGCGAGAAGGTCTCATGCCCTCAGAGAGTCTTATTTTCCATTTGACCAAATACGAAATCAGCCAAGTGATCGCAAGGAGAAATCCTACTTTAATCAGCAAGTAAGTAGTGTTTAGATGCAAACAATTGGGGCAGAAATGGGCAAAACTATGATTTTTTATAGGGCAATCAGACGGCAGAAATTGTACCAGACATGGAACAACTTGAAATTCCCGGAGCTAAACTACAGCTATCCGCAGCCTGAAATGGAGTTCCAGGTGCCGATAGAGCTTCTTCCTGGATCCAAATGTACTGGAACGCCCGTTTGCGTGGGAAGCGTTCAAGCAAGAGCATGTGTGATTACGCAACTTAGCGAAATTGGATCTCTCCAAAAAGGTAAAATGAATATTACTTATTTACGCCAGTAAATTTATTCCCACAATCCTTTTCAGGGGACATTTTGATCACGTACAGCACCGACATTGGATGGTCACCCTACTTCCCAATGCTATCAGGAGTTGTTACAGAATTAGGAGGACTTGTATCACATGGTAAGTTTTTTCTAATGGAATGTTTCTCATTTTGGTGCAGTTTCTTCATGCAAATTCGTTCATCAATCATACAAATAATCACATAAAGAAAGTAACTTTCTGAATTTACTTCAGGTGCTGTTGTAGCGAGGGAATATGGTTTACCCTGTATCGTGGGAGTGAAGAACGTGACTAAAATATTCAAAACAGGAGACGTTGTTTATTTATCAGGGAAAACTGGGGAATTAGGAAAAGTTTAAGCCAATAATAGTATTAATAGTAGTTGTATTATGTATTTCTTTTGGAAAACATAAGTCAGCTATGAATGTATAAAATATTCTTTATTTTCAATAATATAACATTATTATAGGTTCAAGGCGTTTTTAATTTTGATTAGTTCGTGTTAATTTTGGACGGATACTTCACGTACAGGTAATTACAATTACGCCATTTTGCAACTAAGCAAATTTAGGTTCTGTAAAACAGCCCTACAGATCAGCCTAAAACGTCCTTTGCAATATAAATTGTTTTTAGTGTCAGGGGGGTGTAAAATATTGATTTAAAAAGTCTAAAACCTTAATTAAAGTTTCTCGTAACGCTACAATTTGCTAAAACTAATTAGCAACCATTAGCTACTTTGTTACTACTTAGAAAAACTTCTTAAAATCACAGTTTTAGTTAATTGTATCTACATCGTATAAAGGTAGCGTAAAATAGCATTGCCTTCTACTGGATGATCAAATAAAAAGCGTCGGCAATGTTTAGGATTCAAAATAATATGTTCTTTTATTTGATCACCCGGTACGTTATTAGTATATTGCCACTGGTGAAGATTTTTTAAAGTATTATTTTGGCTGTTCAACTCTTAGCAGTAGATCCAACCAAACACGTAAAGCAATTTATTCCCGTGGATATTAATCTTTGCTTACCAACGTTCCTCAATAGTTTAGGTAACTAAGTATCTCGCATTATTTTCGTGTTTAAAACAACTAATGAGCTGCCCTATATTTAGCCGTAATCGATTCCTTGGCAACTTTCCTTGGAAACATTCAGGAGAGTTTTATACAGATGCTATCGCTGTAAAAAGAAATTCAACAGTCTTCGTCTTGGAGGCACTACCGGTGTTTGTTGTTGCTCGATTTTTCGCATTTTGAGCTCATGATTTGATAGTTTATTTCTCAGTTGTTCGTCTAACAACTCCTGCATATCCATCTAAAATCACACATGAATAGTTTTCAAGAAACAACATGTCTTCACTGTATTTTGTAGGGGTTGATTCAACCTGTTTTCAGTATCTAGTGATTTCTTACCTGCCATTGTTCTAACTGTTGGCTCATTTCCACCTTCTGCTGGATCACTTCCAGTAGCTGGCTGTTGGCCTGCATCAGTTCGACTCGTGTTTTGGCCAGTTCCACTTCTGCTTTCGTTCTTCTTTGCACTGCCATGTCCCTGTCATCTCTGGCTTTTACCACAACTTCATCCTGCGCTAACGAAGTATCACTGGCGTCATGTCGAGCTCGATCTCGTTCTTCTAGAGCTGCTTGCAGTTCCACTTCACAAACCGATGCCTACAAGTAAAAGCAATTTAGTAATTAAGTGAGATTCAGTATTTTTATTAAAAGTGAAATTAATTTAAGGAGCGCAAGTTGCTTGACTAAATGCATCTTTAACTCCTACGTCCAAAGTGTCCTTTTGATGTTCAAGCCTTACCTTGCTACTTAATTCGTTAAGTATGTCCATTCTTTTTTGAAGTTCTTCGTCTCTCTCCTGAATTTCTCGTCGAGCCTGTTCCAATCTTTCCAGTAATCTCACCACGTCAGTATCTAGCACTAGTCCTACCAATTCTTGGGCCACCTTAAGGTCAAGTGAATTATACAACACAATGTGGATGTAGGAAAAAATGTTTGCACTAAAAGCTTGTAAAATAACCCAATCCCAATTGTCCCACCCAATCATCCAATAAGTTTTCGAATATTCTTTTACATAATATAGAACTGTTTCACTTACTTCGCTTAAAAGTCCCGGAGAAAAGCGACTACTGTCGTCCAGCGAAGCTGTGGAACAGTCCGAATGTAGTCCGCTATCGTCATCCTGGTGACTCTTCAACTGTTGAACCAGCGATCTGAGCTGCCGATAAACCGACATACATTCCTGGCTCAAAGTGGGCTCAGAGATGTCCATTTCTGCTAGAAGCGATCGGTGGTCACCTTGAGGTAGATCAGGTAAGTTGGTTAGTACCCTTTCGTTAGTAACAAATGGATTCCGATTCTATTACATTCGGGCAATGGGTGTTAAACGTTATGGATACTGATTGAGGAGGAAAATATGTTACAAAAGTGTTTGGATAGGGATACGAAATGTGGTGTAGTCGATGCAAGCGAGTGGGTCTACAGAATCTTCAAAAATAGTCTGAAAGGAAAACTTTTCCTAATAATACTTATGAGTTTTTCTAAAGTGATTTGGCTGAAACTGCAGCTCTCCAATAACATTCGCAAGAACAGGAACAGTTTAAACAGAATCTGCTCTTGTCATCTATATGTATGGAGGAGCATCTGTTTTTACCTAGCTATTAATGCATGCAATTAAACATAGTATTAAATACACCATCCATTCTCACTTACCATTTAGTCGTTCTTCTATGGATAGCTTTTCCTGCGGAAGGCTGTATTCTTTCAAGCTCTGTTGGTATCTGCAAATTTGCAAAACATATCTTAATAAATGGCGGCTTAAATGAAACTTGGCAAAGCCAAACCTTATATCTTGCTCTCTGGCATGCCGTTCCAGTAAAAGTATTCTATCCGAAGCTTCTTCCAGAGCTAGCGCGAGATTGTCCCGTTCCTGGGCAGCTGCTCGCAGTCTTCGCTCTAGTTCTTTGTTTTTTTCTGAGACTAGTTCCAGTTCGTCTCTCAGGCCATCTACGTTGCTCAAGTGTTGCTAGGAAATACAAAAATTCTCTTAATATCTTGATACTATTACATACAGTTTTGAGTCTTTAGGGCAATTAAAAAGTATGGACCTTTAAAACACGAGGAATTTTGCACGTAGGCAGGAACAATTCCGCTTTAGTTCTGTTCTCAGATTAATCAATGAAGTTCGCTACTCACTTGCATGCTAGATTTTCCTAATGAGATCTGTTCCTTATAACTATCTAATTGTTGCCTAAGTTGGGTTTCTGCTGACTGTGCTTCTTTCAGCTGATGGGTTAGTCTTGAGTTCTGAGCAGTGAGTTCTTCCAACTGACAAAAAAAAAACATGTTTCCAAAAATCCGCCAATAATAATAAGTAATTAATTAAAATAATTAACATAAAGTTAGTCTCATTAAACCCAATTAGTCAAGTCTCTTACCAATTGGCTTTTGTCCCGTTCCCATTGTTTAACTAATGTTTCCTTTTGCGCTAACTTCGCCTTAACTTCGCTAAGGTCGTTTTCTAATTCTAATATTCGAGCATCTAATTCCGATTCTTTGCTGGTCAACTTTTTTCGCAACAAATGCCTGTCCTGCTCCACAGCCTGAAACATAAACGAACCGAATTAGACATAAATCGTCTAATATGGAGCGGAAATAAAATATTCAAACCCAATGTGGCGGTATCAGTGCGAGACCTTCAGTTTCCACAAGTATGGAAAAAAAACTTGAGCCCGGTTTCAACATTATTGCTAAAGCGAACCGTCAATAATTTCATTGTCATAAGAAGTAACAACAATTCTAATGTAGATTTCTGAGAATTTGTAAAGGTAAACCAGTGGTAAGCATGTGGGTGGTTGGCTAGGCGTATTTATATCCTTCTGGTGAATTAATAGTTTGGAAATGTAGTTAGCTCGAAGTTTTTGGCTTGAATAAATTTAACAGCAAACTAATGAAGTAAGTTAACTTGGCAGTTACCTACTGGAAAATTCGCTGCAAGAAACCTTTCAAATTAGCTCAACTTAATGAAAATCAGCTCATACCTACGTAAACTGTTTAAAAGATCGCTGTTTTTAACAGCTATTATGCTTATTCAAGCCGAAATTTTAACGAACTCTCGTGAATCTTGGCCGTATTTTCATTCAGTTTAATTAACGAAATTTTATTGGAATATTCACACTTTTCAATTTAAAAGTAAGATGATTACAATTTTCCTTTCAATATATTTCTAATAATTCGAAACATTCTACAAACGTATCTGCTATCAAAATTAATAATACCTAATTATATGCATCATTTTAAAACATTAACGATTTGTTAAACTGCAAAAATGCACTTCTGTTCTGGATTGTTATATAACCTTCGTTTGGCCGGTTGTACAAGGTGATTCGGTTTATATAGGTATCAATCGATGGAAGCCTAAAGACAAAAATATTACTTAAAAATGGAATGAAGGTGTTAATTTATTGTCTATCCCTGCATTCAGAAAAAGTCCAAGTTTATTTCGAGCTTTTGCATTAAATTGCAACAAAAAATACTTTCTAAAATCCTGAAGACAATTACTTTTGGCGAAAATGGAACATAAACTTTAATTTTGCCACCTTAAAGCCCAAATCTATAACGTTCTCGTGTGCTACTCAAACATTTTCATCTTCAACCGTTCTATAAAATAAACGGACTCCAAATGGTGCCAGCCTCAGACACTTAGAAACAGTGCAATATTCAAGTACCTGCAAGATTCATTGAAATACGTTTTCATAAATCCTCCATGTGCTATCAAAGTAGTTGAAAAACACATTTTCGGTTGAAGTCTGGCATATCCAATAATTCCTACGAGTTCTGTTCTAAGAGGCCCAATAAATTTCTCAACTTCGAATTTATGTGTCCCAGTTGGCGTTAATAAATAAACTCCAGCAGTTCATCCTGAATCAGTTTATGTTTGCAGCGAAAAAAATTAGATTCCTTATCGGAAACAGTTAGTTTTCCTACAATCTAAACTTAATTATCTTATCTAAATTTTGTTTGTGTGCGTCCTATGGACGTCTGAAAGCGGCAAAGGAAATCGTACATATTTTCACGTGCTTAAATGGTAAACATGTTGGGCTTCCTGTGTTGCGGATGACGCGATTTCTGGTCTGGTTACGAGAATTATTTAAAACGTTTTCTCTTGTTACTTGTTTAGGTTCTGCAAGTTCAATAGTCAAACCATTCTGACCATTTATAGCAAACATCGCTTCAAACTCGTGGAAATATTTTCCACGGCGTCCTAAAAGCTCGAAAAAATTGCAAAAAGTTACATCAAAGTTAATTAACCGAGCTTCTTTTCACACTTGCAAACACCTAAGAAAATGTTTCAAATTGCATAATCAATTTAATCTGCTTGATCATTTATCAAAGGAATCAACCTAGATATTAATAAATCGAACGTATTATATCAAAGGAAGTCTCATTTCGATCAGTACTTAATTGAAATTGCTGCTTGATGGTGCAATCAAGTTTATTTTACACAAAAAGCGTTATTGCAGATTTAGATTCAACTTACCGGACAGTCTATCGGAAGGAGTGTGTCGACGATATTAAATAACTTAATTATGACGTTCACTGATTTCTACAGAGCAATAAAATTTACATTTTGCATATGATTTATTCGCTTTCTGACAAAAGGTTTGGTCGAGTTAGTGCGGCATGTGTTTTTGCCATCATGCTTTCATTTTCTTTATTGTGTGGTTTTGTAGGCCAAAAATCGCACTAAAACCTGCCGATTTCAATCAACAAATGTGTTACGGACACGAAAAAAATCTCTTAAATGCTTGATGTAACTGTGCAATCAAGCAACTCTTAAACACATCAAAAATGTAGATTTTTTGTTTGTTTCTTTCTTGTTCTTTGCTTATTTGATATATTACTCTCTCGTTTTTTTTTCTTTCATTTTTGCTATAAATACACCAATTTTTCTAGGTAATAATTTAATTGCATCAATGCTTTAAAACTGCATGAATTGATAAGTCGAATTTTAAATGTTGTTTATATTTACTAACCGATTACGAGAACATTATGCAATTACGGGGAAATTACCGACACTTTTTAAATTTATCGCGAATTGTTGACATCCAAAAGAATTAGTCTTTCCTGATATTGCTTGAAACTGTTGATTTTTTCGCGTTTTTAAACCGTCGTGAATTAAAAATCTCGTTGATGAAAAAGTTTAATTTTCAATATGGGTATAGATTGGCAACGTTGTGCTTTTAACTAAGATTTTGCACAACAAGAGATTGATGGAAGTTCGAAATAAAAAAAAACCGAATAATTTAGTTTTTACTAGAAATTTGGTTTAATTTGCATGCATTAAAAAATAATACAATTTCTGAAAAACAAAAAAATGATATTTTTAATTGCTAGGCGATATTCGTTATTAGACTAAGATATTAAACTACGATAGTTCAGGCCAATTTATGCTGAAAATTGCACCGAACCAACACATGAATATTACGAATAATCAGCATCGTCCACATGCACATTACCGTTTTGGTCTTTATTTTCGTAGAATCTACATTTATTAGGCATTTTCGTCTTTTACCAGCAGCCGAGTTTACTAATCTATATTTTACATTTGGAAAGTCCGTTAGGTAATTTTTTGAATTCTGCATTAAAAAGTTGGTTTTTATTTCAAAAAGTTACATTAAATAAATATCCTCGATTTTCTATTAAATCATTTATCTGTTTGTTGCGTAGTTTTGATTAAATTAATTTGTTTTGATTAATTGCCTTTAAAGCGTTAATGCGATATAAAAAAACTTAATTTTATATCGCATATTGGTCTTGTAATAAGTTTTAATCAATCTTAAAGGATTTATTTCAACCGGTTTAAGACAATGTATCTCATCTGGTTTTTTGCTTATATTCTATAAAAATGGGTGAGTAAATGGTTCAGGTTAAAAAGCCAACCAAAACAATCAAAAACTGACTGATCCCATTAAACATCGAATTGTTTAAACAATCGATGGACATTTTTATAACAAAACCAACAGCGGTTTGCAATAAAAACTGAACAAAAGCTCATTTGGAACACGTTTTCGGTGAATAAAACCCACACAGACCCTCGAAATTTACTATTCCAATTAACCATAACAATGCACTCAATTCGATTAAGTATCTTGATGAATGAATGGGCGAAATAATAGAAAAGTGAAACTGAATCGGGGGGCGTGGAGCTACCGAATGAGATCCACAGATACCAGCAGAAGAACTTCCGTTTAGTGTTTCCCCCAAGGTAAAATATCGCCAACTTCCGCAACTTTATTGCTATTGAGATATTGCATGAGGGTGGCAAATGGCCACGAATTTGGGGTGGGTTCTTTAATGATTGCATGAAAAAGTGACGGTGGTTAATTATATTTATCCGGGAAAAACATCAGCTGTACGTAAACATTTATACAAACGTGTAAAATCCTGACTCTGATTTACATGGAAAATACAAATTTTAATTTCCTTGTTGGTGGCAGATTAGCATTTAATCCCACACTAACACCTTATATCAGGATGCACGCAATTTGCGTTAACATCTCGCTTATGCTCCAGATGTGCATTTTAAAAGCCTCTTAATGCACCTGCCCTTTTTCTCACAACACATTCGATATTTTTTTCATGTGAGGATCTTTACCTGCAAGAGATTGAAGATAGTTTTCCAATGCGAACAGAGTATACAAATCCAAACGAGTTTAAAGTGAAGGAAGTGGAATGAAAAAAAAAAATGATTAATTACGAAAATGCTGCTCAAGCCGGATTTAAATATATCTGACTGAAGAACGCGAACCAACCTCAAGAGAGAATTATGGATATTAATGGTTTTGTATCGGGGACGTTATTTGATTATCTCTTGACAATTAGATGCAATTTTATGGACTTTTGATACACTTTACTGCTATTTTAATTTTATGGACCATTCATGTAGGTACGCTTTTTACGTACTTTTCTTTAAACAATTTGCAGCGAAAAAACATGTAAAATACTTTTTATTTTACTATCTAATAATTAGTTTTTAATATTTTATTTAGATTTGACTAGATTTGTTAAAAATGAACGCGCTTGAAGTACGCATTTTTAAAGACATTTGGACAAGATTCTTTAAATTTAATTTATTGCTACAAATTGTTTGAAAAACTGTGCAGCAAAACTATCAAGTCAAAAAAATATAAAAAAATCGCAAAAAATGCCCGTTTCATTCAAAAAACATAAATTTTATTAAAGAAAATTTGATTGATTGAATTGATAAATTTCAAAATCTATTGGGACTTTCTTGAATCAGATTTACCGATTTTGATGGCTTTTCAGCAGATCAAGTTAAAACATCTTATTCGTCGAAAAAGAAAATATAATATTTTCGATTTTTTTTTACAAAAACGATTTTCAAAATGCCTTTGAAGGCAATAGTCTTACATTTAGATTAAAGTGAAAATTAATGTATTTTTCTAGATATTAGCAAATCGTCGCTAATAGTTTCCATTAATACATAGCTTTTTGGGTTTTATTGACCTTTTAACTGGTTTGTTGAACTTTTTTTATTCAAGTAATTGAGTAAAGTAATTCAAATCAAAGCTTATGTTAACGAAAACTATCAAAAATTAGTTGTTAAATGTTTAATATTTGAGTTGGAAGCGAAAAATGTCATAGCCCAATAACCATAAGTTCATATTTCCGCGACTATTTTGATCAACTTACTAAAGTGACTAAACGATGAAAAAAAAATAAAAGTCTTGACCACAAGGTTGCCCACTTACATTCAAAGTCGTTTCGCAAAAAGCCAGCAATCGACAACCGTGACTAAGCTAACTGGATTATATCATCGGCCCAAGAATGGAGGATGAGTTAACTTGAAGGAAGGAATTGAAAAAAACATAAGTGTTGTGTAAATTTAAGTTTAAGCGTTAAAAAACATTAAGTGTTGTTGTGTGTAAAAAATTGAAAATTTATTTATCCAAATAAGAATGTCGACGCGTGGTTCTTTAGTACCCAATTAGTACTAAAATTGGCAATTATTGTTCTAAGCATTTAAAAAAATTATCAGATGTTTTATCGGCTTGCCGAAACCTTTCACTGTTACACAATAATTAAAAAGGTGTAAGATTTATGCATATAACACAAGTGCAATTGACTTGCAATTCTGGTATTACTTTGAATGTAAATATTATCACAAAAACTTTTCAATCATTATAAATTTAAGTACAATAAGGTGTACTTGAATTGTCCTAATGATAGTCGATTATAAATTACCGCAAATTACGCACAACTGAAACAATAACGAATTTCGTTATGGAGATTTAAGCCAAACACATACAAAGTATAAATAATGAATTCACACTTTATGGCGAATTTAAATTACAAACCAAAGAAAATTATAATCCGTGAAGAAAGAAAGAAAGCGCGCATACCGACTTTTAAACAAATAAAATAACCGAAGAATTTTGTTTTGGATTGGAAAACAATTGTTTAAACACATTTACTTATCTAAATCAAATATTTTATTTACATCGAAAAATACCTGGTAATGACCGATTTTGTCGACTGCGCCAATTTTATTTTGGATTGAAAAATAATTGGTTTACAGTCCAAAATAAAATGAAAACATAATTGGTTTCATAGAACCAAAATTGATACATGAAAAAAATTTACATGAAACGTGTTATTTATCTGAAATATGTATCGAATAAGAAAAATTGAATTGGTAAGAGTAGTAAATTGAAATTTAACTAAATAATGAAGTATTTAACATTGAGAAAATAATATGCTTTATAATTATTGAATAGTACTTAATAAACCGAGAGCAAAAGCTGAAAACAGTTAAAAATTATGAACATTTTTCGAATTTTCTGATGTTGAATGACAATATTTTGAATGTTTCGCTGCATTTCCACTGTTCCCTACAGATTTAATCGCTGCCATTCTTTAACGGTTTTATCGCGAATCAAATTACTCGAACACTAGATGCCGAGGTAAACTCTAATTGGATTCAATTAATGAAAACCTAATTAACCCAGTTCTCGTCGTAAAGCATTCCATTGTTTTAAGCCAAATAGAAACTCAACTTTAAATCTTGCAAAACGCCCACTGTTTATTAATTTCGTTGTTCACTCGTTAATTGTTCTAAACGATTTTTAATCGAAATTGCTTCGATTATGCAAATCGACGAGGACTGATTTTAATGCGGTTTTTATGCGATTTGGTAATAATTGGTTTGGTAGTTTCTATTTGTTTGTGGATGATTATTATGCTCAAAAGCGAAAAATTAACATACATTTTTTTATCTCTTGAAGAAAATTATACAGGAAAAGCTTTTTTAAAGATGATTTTTCATAAGCAAATTAACACCCAGTTTTATTTATTGTCACAAATATTATCAATTTTTTGTGGCTTTTAAAAATGAGCAAATGCAGCAACAAAGTGAACACTAGTTTGGTTTGGCACACCAAATTTTTTATTAAAAAAGTTAGCTGGAAAGTACTATAAACGCTGATGATTCAAATTTTGGTAAAAACTGTCTATTTGAGGAATTTATTGAATATTCGTCGACTGCGGTTTTAGGCCAAATAAATTCATAATATCTGTTCCAAACTGTCTCAGTCGCAAATCAAATAGTATGAATAAGAACTAAAACATACATTTTACAACACAATTTTAGCATACAAAATCAACGTTTTGCGAAATAGTTAAAAACTAGATACAAATCATATAGAAGAATGATGTCTTTCACTAATATTTCGTTTTCTACTAAAAAGTGGATTGTTATCAATCAATCAATCATTAATAAAAGTTTATAATACTCTAATAATGAACAATTTATAAAAATAAAGAAACCAAACATATTATCAAGCAAATACTGATAGAAAATGATCACAGAAATGAATAACTGTGGAACTTTGGACATCATCTGAACCGTCAACAGCCTCAGAACGGCTTTCGAAACTATTAGCTCTCATCACTTGGGTTTAGTCTGAAAAGTTTTGAGCCCGGTTATTCGCCCAATCGGTTTTTACTTATTTCAAACTGGTTTTGGAAAGAATATACAGTTTTTTAAATAAACCAATAGTGTTTTATCCATGGCGAACAAAATTGGCTTTCAATTGAGCAGCTTTCAAGCAAGCACTTAACACATGTTATGACCAAATGCCATACTGTAGGGAAAACATGACCGCAAATCTAGGCAATTAAGTTCGTTTAAAATTGGAAGTTACTTTTACTTGAGACAGTTGCGTGGATTACTTAAATCAAAAATGAAATGGAGAAATAATGTGACTAAAAAATGTATAAGAAAGAGATTCATTTTTAAAGAATCATACTTCTGACCTTAGAAAGATTGAAATCTACTTGCTCTTGAAGGGCTCAGAAAAATCCCAAAGCTACTGTGAATGTTTATATTCAGTTCAAACATTTCCTTCTTGTATTTGCTGTGTAATGGGCGGTTTATGGGATTGCACCCAACGGTTCTTGACTTGTTTCGGGTTTTTCGAGGGGCAATGCCCACTTCAGTGACTGTTTCTTTCATTTATCGCAATGGTCATTAACAAAGTATTGCTGTATATTTTACGACAGAATGTTCTGCTTTTGTGTTAGTAGTAATTTCTTGTTGTAATGTAGCAGGAACATGTGCTGCATGAACTCTTAATCGTTTCCTCATTACAGTTATGTAGAATTTGCGTATTCCAAGTCTTCTCACTTGATTTTTGATAATTATCGCGGAGTAAATTGCTTGAAGCATAGATTATTGACCTAGCAGAGTTTAAAACGATGGGAAAATGCACGCAACCCATTCGATTGTTTAGGTTTTCGGGTGCATTTTGTAAACGACTACAGTACATTCGGATTCACCCAGAATTCTAATTTTACGACTGTTTATCCTGTTTTCTAATTTGTCTTGCAGCCTACAAATGTGTGGGTTATTTTTAGTCGATTGATAGTTTTTACGAGGGCTTAGAGAGCCTCTCTACCTACCGTGATTTATATGTGGTGCTCAGATTTTATGAGAACTTTCAATTTTTCATCATTTCAAGCAAGGATAATACTTCCATTTTTAAGAAGAAAAGAGAATAAATGTATGTTATGAAACTGTTTTTTTTTTAACATTTTCTTCTAAATAAGTCTTTTATAAGTCTGTTTCAGTCAATCTCTTGAAACTTTCTTTTAAATGGAAATTAATCTAGAATAGTTTCTCTAATTCGGACAAACGTGGTTGAATCAACCGATGAAACTACATGGAATGTACAAAAGCCTACAGACTTCAGTTTAAGAAGGTTTGAGTCACAAATACAGGCAAAGTGGAAAGACGATCCACACATCTCGACTATACTGATCCTCTTTTCTTAAGAAGACAAACTAGACAATCCCGATTCCGATTCCCTTTATTAACCCTTAGAAGACGCGGTTTGGTTTTATTTTCTTCACTGTAAAAGTTCTTAACAATTACATTACATATTATATTACATAATAACCTTTGCTGAAAGATCGAGCTGTTTTAGCTAATAAATAAAAACAAACATTTTATTGTAAAAATGTTCTGCTGTATTGAAGCTTTCTCCAGCCATTCAAGAAAACTATTTTTTGAGGCAAATTTGACCTAATTAATTATTATTATAAAATATAAATACAAATTCAGATCCCATTAGTTATTAACATGCAAAACGACGTTCGAATAAATGTGAACTTAAATCCTAATTAATGGGAAACATTTGATTTCATTCTCAGCTTTGATGTTTTTTTTTAAATCCGACTGACAAATGTGCTTAAAATAATCACCACGAAAAAATCAGTGTTTTCTTTTCAATTCCTTAAGGATCGTTAAATCACACTTTCTCAACAGACAATTCAAACAAAATATGAAGGAAATACAAACGAAAACTTAGTATACACAACTTCAGTTAAAAAATAAATTATAAAAAATTGTGTAAAATGCCCAAAACAAAACGAAAACTATGCAACTACGTTTCATTACTTTCGTATTAATGAAAATACAGCAGGTTTTATTGCAAACTGGAAGTAATATGGCATGTAACATGATTAGATAAAAACAAAAATAGATTATTGGTATGTTGAATGCAAACAAGGGTGGATGATTAATTCCAAACGTTGTATGTAAAACGTTTTTGCGGACTATGAAAATGTTTTCCAAGTGGGGTTCAAGTAGCTCAGTTTACCGGGCTCGAATGATGCGTGAGTCAAAAATATGATAAAAGCAAATACTTTAAGACTGAAATTATTGTGCATTTCAATCTGCAGGATTAAATGTGTAATCCTGCAATTTGAAGATAATTCTTATCTTTGAAATGAAGTCTGCCAAGTAAAATAAACCGAGGTAACAACAATGTGTGTGACTTTATTTTAAATAATGATAAAGCTTTCGATCAAATCCTCCACGTCCTCGCGCATCGAAGCTTCTTCAGCGAATGGTGATTCTATTTCTAGTTCAATCCAAAATTTAGCACAATTTAGCATTTTCTGTTAATTAATTCTTAATGTTAAAGCAGGCCACTTCTTGTTGACCCAGCTAGTTAAAATCGTTTAGAAATTTGGAATATTTGCCTTAGATCCACTGTACCAATGTTTCTTTCGAATTATGTAATTTGCTCTTAAAAATTGGCGAACTGAAAGACCTTGATGGAAAGAGAAAAATAATCTATTACAAATAATGCGTCATCGTGTTAAATGAACGTTAAGTAAAGTTACTCTTCGCTTAAAAAACCCGATTTAAATTCATCACCTTTCAAATATCACGGCCATCAGCTACTATTTTAGGTGAGTCAATAACACTGCTGTAATTCGCAGTCAGCGAATATATCAAGAAAACTGTTCAGCGTAAATCCTTTTTCCTTTTTTCCATGGATTTTTGCGTAAGGATTTGGCTACCACTAGTTCATCAGCTTTATTCAACTAGATGACTGTTTCAGTTACTATTGAATTATTGTAATTAATTATTAAATTAAAATGGAAAATGTACTCGTCCATTTCAAGCAGTGCAATTAATTTGAAGGTGAAATCGAGCTGTACATGAAGAAACAGTCTTATTTATTGCTAATACATTTGTTCAAATTTAATTGCAATGACGTGCTTTATGAGACACCTTTATGATCTCACTGGAGATATGTGAACCGACATGCACTTTTAACCAATCCCATTATTTAAATGTATGAATCAACCATTCAACCTCTCGCAGATCAACAAACAATGATACTTTTTTGTAAGCGGATTATTTTTATCAAATTTTATATGTGGGCAGAGAAATGTTTGTTCAAGACTTAATATTCTCAACCAGTATATTTAGAAAGAAAAACTAACATCAAAAAGGTTGTTAATCGAATTTAAGACAAAAATCGATTATTGTTTGCCCGTAGCTAGCTTGAAATAAATTATGAAGTCAAAATCGTTTTACTCAATAAACCTTCGTGGTTCAACATATGAATTGTTGAATGTAACAAGTTTTGCTACTTGTATATAAAAAAAAACTTGTATAAAAAATTACAATGTTAGAATTTGTGACAAAAGTGAAGCTAAAAGTTATTAACACAATTACTGATCTTTATAGTTAGAAAATAATTCAGTAAAATTTCAAACAAAGTTTAATGGCCAAAAAGTGAATAATATTTAGCAACAAGCCTTTCGATCCTGTTCACTTTTCCTTAAATCATATCAATAACTAAACTTAACACATACTGTTTTCTTTGGAATTAATTTTCCTAAAGTTTGGTTCAATTTTAATTCGTGTGACATTAGATATGCGTTCTTAATGTCGTCAAAATTTCGAACTTAACCCGAGAAATGAGCAAAAATAAACACGAAACATGAAATTTTGGCATAGTTTTGCACTTAAGAGTCTGATTTTCAAATTTCGCTTTCTGAAACTCCACAGTTTTTAAGTAAAACAGCGGGGTCTTCAGATTTTTGAAAAAGTCCATAGTTTTCGAGTAATTAAACATTTCAAAACCATGTGCATGAGCAAATGGACCGACTTTTTATTCATGAGCTTTATAAGTTCAGCCTGCAGGATTTTCTGACAATTTTCAACATAATAAAACAAATCGATTCTTGTTTCAAAAAGTTAAACAATCGGCACGGGTCAGATCAAAGCGCCGTTCTCTCAAAATTTCGCAGAGTAAATTAATAAAGCTTAATGAAAAAATCGGCCAATCTGGTGCATGGGCGATTTTAAATAACTGGAACTGGAACTATTGAAGAAAGTCTGGAAACGCCCTTTTTTACTTAAAGGCCATGCAGTTTCGGAAAAAGCATCCAAACTTGCTTCAAAGATTCTTTCTAAAAATAATCGACTTGTTGAGATTTTGGAACATTTCCGGTATTTATCTTGGCTTTAGTTTTTTTTAACCCTGGGCAATAGTGTATACAGTGATTAGTAGACATTCAACACTCTACTAATCTCTGGCGTATATGACATTTTGTCAATGTGTTCTGGTGGTGGAATATGACTGTAAAATTTCGCAGATTGGATTGCAACATTGGCCACCCTGTAAGTTTTAGTACAGGATAAGATTTGCTGAATACTGTTTGATCTATAAAGCAAACAATAAAAAAATATTTGCATTAAATATGGCGAGTGGGAGTAGGTCAACAGCACTTGATGACCAAATGTACAACGCAACTTGAGTCAGCAGTGAATAAATTAATAAAAAAAAAAGACGCGTAGGAATAGCTGCCAGATATCGAAACTAAATTAATTAAGCGTTTTATTCAATATAATACCTACTTAAAACTGTTTGATAAAAACCAAGAAATGATCGTTCTAAAAATGTATTTCGATCTTTTTCTGCTCAAAGTTCAAAAGTCAAAAATAATAAACTCAACTCTAATGAATTTGAGAATCAATGGTTCAAATTCTACCTTCATGCCTGAGCAGATAGTCCATTTAGCAAGAACAAAAAATTTTTTAGAGATTGAAAAAAGTGTTTTTCTCAATTTTCTACACCGATCTCTTCGTTTTTCAGAAGTTTTTTCCAGTATTTTTATGTGCGAAAAATATACAAAATTTGAATTTTTTCCTTACCATTTGAACGGAAAAATATATTTAATCTCAATATAAATCACTCAATCAAAATGCTCTCACGTTGTTTTGATTTTTTTAAATAAAAATACTTTCTTGAGGCAAAATTTCAGCACTCTCCAAGCTTGTTATTTATCGGAGCGCAAATTCACAAAAAAGCATAAATTCCGCGATTTTTCAATAAAGAATCTTCAATAGCCTAAACGTGATTAAATGCAAGAAAACAAAACTTTGTGCATCTAATGATTAACGTAAATTAAATAAATTAGATTAAAAAAGAATTAAAATTGGAAACTGTTTCCTTCAGTCAAAAACGCCGTTAAAGGTTAACAGTAATAATCCTCGACTTCAAGTGATGCTTTTATTGCAATTTTCAATAACAAATGCGTTGATTATACGTTGTTCTCAAACCCAAAACCGAAAAGAACCTTGTCAATTGAAGTTATACCCACATGAAACAGTCACAAAGCCTTTAAAATTTGAATAGTGAAAGGTTTCCAGAGCATTACCGCGATTGGGTAATACCTAAGAACGATAGTAATAAAATTACGATATGACGTCTTACTCTGAATATTTTTTCGGCACACTTATTTCGGATCAGTGAACATGATCAGGTAATAATTAAACGCGGCTAAATACAACGATAATTCCACATTTCCTTCTTTGCAGTAGTTTGGCACCCACACATTCTTATTCTCAAGATTCAGAAGCATATTCTCATGCTTCATTTAACAGTTTTAAAATATATGCACTAATTTAATTTGAAAAAGCGCTGCTTCCGCTTTATTAAGCAACAAAGATCCCGTTATTAAAAACAATAGCCATCCTGCAGACAAAACAGTGGCCAATTAAGAGCGAATTATTATTAAATCATTCGGATGCATTGAAGTTCTTTTTTGATGTGCACTATAATATAATTAAAATTATGTATTACATATCACTGAACTGGATGACTTTAATAACGAATATTCGGTTTGGAATTATAGTTCAATTACCTTTGTACCAGCATATTATTATTATTAGCGGCAATATTATGGGATTGAAGCAATTAAGCTTATATAAATGATAAATAGGAAGCGCAAAGGAAAATAGAAAAAACCTACCTAAGGAGGAAATGCGCTCTAAAAGTTATGGACATTCGCATCAAGTTTTGTATTTGTTTCATCGCATTTTCGTATGTAATGTGAACATGCAAATGCGTGCTCGATGTAATTGCATAAAGTGTTAAAAACGAGCTTATTTAATGAAGCAATTAAGAGGTTATCGCCGTTTAACTCGATTAAACGAATCGGAGTACTCTTGTCGCAGATGTTCAATCAGAACTGAAGATAATAACTTTTCTCATTTCGCGCTTATGGTTGAACACATTTGCAGAAATTGTTAATTAATACATTACTCAATTTGAAGCAGCATTCAATAAGGAAAACGGAGAAAGCATTAGAAATGTATGAATATATCTTCTTTCGATGATTTGCACGATGAAACACTCAATCAAGGAATCTCGAGTAGCTGCATACTGAAAGCAGCAATTTTTTGCAACATTTAACAGATGTTTCTATGGATCTGGCTGAATATATTCTATTTTCACTGAACTAGAAATTGTAAATATTTACTAATATTTCTCTAACCGACATGAGGAATGGGCTCACAATTTGCGTGCTTTTCTTCCTCGAATCGGCATATGAATATTAATGGGAATATTGAAGACAAAACATAACGGCATATTTACCTACACATTGGCTACCACAGGATCTTAGGAAGAAGACTCACCTAAAAATAAAAATCAATTGTTTAGTGGAATTCTCGAAAAGTTCATTGGTCTGGTTTGATTTTTTTGTCCAATGTGTTCCGATGTGATTTACAATATCTACAAATTGATAGTTTTTTCCAATCAAATTAACTGTTAACAAAAATCTTAAATAAAGAAAGAAGAAACATATGATAATATAAATGAAGACTTGGTTAAAAGTTTACTTGAGACGATTTTGCCCTCAAAAGTCCGAAATTGAGAAACACCCGGAACATTTAATTGCATATTGTAAAATTATAAATTTGTCATCATCTCACGGCTAGATCGTTTGGCCGCATTACACTTTCATTACGTAAAACCAACCAGCAACGTACTTTGTCTAACCTACTTTGCTGAATTTTTATTCAAACTCGAATCGATCGGATCACGTTTTCGTTTCATATTTATACCTTGACTTCATTTTTATTTTTAGTTAATTTGGTACTCTATTCATTCTAAGTATACGTTATTTTAACATCGACCAAACTTGTGAGAAGGCAGTCATTCTTCATTGTTTATCAAAATATTTCTACTTCTAGAAGAGTAGAATGTCCAATTGCTTTATAACCTGCGGAATTTTCATCAATCGGTACCGTTAATTAAGTTTCAATTAAAATAGGGAATTAGTAGCTATTTTAAGCACCGAGTTATTTAGAGAATATTAGACATCGTAAAACAGATGCGCCAATTACGTTTTGTGATTAAAAACAACGCAGTTGCAAAAGCAAATGCTTCAGTAGAGAGGCGTTTTACATTCAAAGTTATATTTTTCTTATTTCTCACATCGTTTGCTACTCAATTGTTTATGATATTTTTACAAAGTTTTCTAAAAAATATTTTATATCATTTCTTATCAAAAGTCCTAAATGAACATTGCCCGAATTGAAGTCATCGACAATGTTGCTGTAATATAATCAAATTTCCCTGAATAACCGCACTACCTTTGCACACCTTGGCATTAAGAAATCGAGTTGATTAAGTGCGAAATTTCTTGTTTTTATTTTGTGTCTCCAATATTGCCCAAAAAATTCAAATAAGAATTAAAAATGACTGAACATTTGTTACAAAAAAAAGTGCTCCAGTTAAGTCGATGGGAAAATGTCGTTTAGTAATGTTCTTTCTCTACTCATTACTAAAGTTGGTATTTCGTTTTCTTCTGTGCCACATAAATGATTTGGAGGAATTTAATTTTTTTGCTTTTAATGATTTTAAACATTTTGCAGTAGAAGTGTATTTATTTAATTACAATGAGTCAAAGTTTTCTCAAATAAACAACAATGTTACTTTTGGTATTGTATTCTTAAAATATTTCTATTTCCTCCTGTATAGTCAAAAAACTGTCAAAGTGAGGAAAAGTCGATCCCACCGAGAAAAATGGTTTAAGTAAATACAGAATTTAGATTCTAAATCTTCTCATTTTCCTTCAAACGTGTAGATTTATTTGTATGTTTAGGGGGCTTTATTATTTACGTCGACGTAAATTACTACTGAGTGAACCGAAAGCTTTGGAAGTTAAACGCTCTAATTAGGTAGGTCAGCTGCTGCATACCAGTAAAGGCCTAAAGCGCTGGATTCTACTGTGGTTTCTAGTTGTTTTGTTCGATTAGATGCAAGAAATTAGCGCAAATTTAAGCATAATAATAAACACTTGGCAAATCACCTCGAGGTTCTTGCAAACCACTCGGTTTCGATCGCATAATGGGGTTCTTGAAATTATCACGGATTTTCCTTCATTGTTTTGCACGGCACGTGCTTCGAGCTAATTATTTGTCAAAACATGTTACATTTACACTTTTTTGTGTGTTGTTCTACCGGCTTAAATTAATTAATTAAACCGGCAACGGTTAAACTTTTAATGAAATAAAGAATGGCACATTCATTTGAAATTATGAACGTTTAACGTACTAAATCAATAATTATTATTCTTGGCATGTTGTTTTATTAATAAATTCTGTTTATATGGTGATGCACGGTGGTTCGTGACAACTAGAGGAATTTTACGACATTACTGCCAATCCTTGTTCCTCATAGTTTGTATAATCAATAGTTCGTTCCCTGAAAATTGTATATTTAAAAATCATTTAGGTATAAAATGAGAAAACAATCGGAAAATTTTTGATTTCCTACTCTTTTTTGTCTGTGGTTTTTTTCTCTATCTGGGTCGTTTAATGTTACTTCGAAACGTTTTATGTATGAACATTCATCAAATTTACAAAGCTTCAGTTTGATGTGTAACTCTTCTGCATCTCTAAGAATATTCCATCACTACACTTTAATCAAGAGATTTTTCGGTTCGATTTTTTTAAATCGAACTTCAAGTCAGTTTTTTATATCGATTATTTATTAAAGTTACACCTTTGTTGTTTTGTAATATTATTATGTGAAATTTATTTTAAATTTAATAACTTTTTTACGATTACAGTTGGTTGCAATTTTATGAAAATATATTTTATGTTCGTTATTCACCGTCCATCTTGTTTAATTTTCCGCTCCAAACTTTAGCGCCTGATGATCGGTTTGAATATTTTATTTTTTGGAAAGAACAGCCACAAATATAAATATAAAATTTTAGATGACTTGAACATATTTCGTTTCCATCTAGAAAATCATGTTAATTTTTTTATTTTCCTTAGCACTTTTTGAAAAGTGAAGAAAATGACCAAGAGCTTCTAAAGTGTGTGAATCCCTTTCCTTTGCCAAAAACTTAAACCTAAACAAGTCATTGTTGTATAAAACTCATTTTTGTTTAATATTGCATTGTTGTGAACGTTTCATGTGTGATATCAAGCGTTTGAAGAAAACTTCAAGCTTTCTCAGACTATAAATGTTTCATCTTAAAATAGGCACACTTTACCAAGTTCCACTTGTTACACATCAAGCATCTGTTTTAATTCCTAATTCATATATTTATCATTAATAAAGGTGGTATTTTATGTAAGTTCCATATAATGGCTTTGATGTCAATTATATTTTACCAGATTACTTCCCATCTTATTAAGATTAAATGGTGAGGCAAATTAGGTAACAGCTTATTTTTTTGCTACGTTGATAGTAGTTTATTTGGATGTCTTAGAAAGTTGGATATCCCCAATAAAGCACAGGAAATGTGCGATTTGATGAGAAACTACTGTTTCCTAATATTAGCTGGGTAAATGGATTGTTTTTCAAACGCATTGATTAGAGATTTTGTGCTTCCTGCTCACACAGCAATTATAAAAATTTTTCAAAGTATTCTACTTGAAGTGGATTTGTTTATTTATTTAAAAATACGTTGTAAAACATGTATACATACAATAATAGAATGATAATGAAATATAATTGGTGGCTTGGAGTAAAATATAAATGACAAAGAGAAATGAGGACAGTTGAAACAGTGAAACAACAAAGTTTCACAATTAGTGTTTCCTGATGAAATTATCTTCGTGGGAATAAACATCCAATTTCTATTCTTACAATGAAATTTATCTTTTTTGTTTCGCTGTTGGTTCAATAAATAATTTTCAAACGGGAGCCGATCCTAAGCACATGTAAACGACCTCAGTTATTGCTTCATTTCAGCATTATTTATTCTATTGGTTTCTTCTACTTGAAGAACGAAAAGTACCAGATCTTCAAATTTTGATCTCTTAGAATATATTTCACCGTATCTTTTTTTTTTCCTCTTTTTCTTCTTTTATTTCCCAAGATTAAATGCACTTAGAAGGAGCTAATTTTATTAAGACTAAAATGATTCCGAAATTTAAAAATGCTTGCAACTAAGAATGCTGTGAGAAAATGCTTTTTCTACAATCTTTCAAACATCGTTTCCATTGAACTAAACCTTGTAGAAAAACGTGAAATAAACGAAAAAAATCGGGCTGAAATTAAAGACGCACGAAACCAAAACGAATGAAACCTCTTCAGTTCCATTGGTTTCTTGGAATGCGGACTGTTCAACAAAACCCATTTAACGACTATTAGGCTAATAACCTGTAAAATCAGTGCAAACTGAAAAGATGGCATGTTGAGCAAGGACAATATAAGATTTCATACTGATTAATGAAATCAAAGAGATTGCAAAAACCATCTGCAATGTGGACATTAGTCAATAGTTTTCTCTAATTCTAGAACAAAACCGTTGCAATAGAATAAAGAATCATGATTGCTCGTTGAGCAGTTTCGTTCCGGTTCAATACATCAATTTGACTTCAGTTGATTGACAAAGATTGGCAGGCGAACACATCAAAATTATCATCGTGTCTCAAAGAACGCAAGCAATATGAGGCTGACAGGCCGGGCTTTGAAACCATTTCGAAATTCCCGTGAGTTAAACAAAGCATTTGGCGGCATGTTTACGCAATTGAGGCTCAAACATCGGTCTGCTCAAAACCTGGAGGAGGTTGAGCAGAAACGGGAATGTGTGGAGCCCTGCCGCCTTCCAAAAAAATCCATCTGGAGTGTCTTTCGGAGAACGAAAAAGCCAGCCCAGAAGAGTCTGGAGAAGGAAAAACCCCAGAAAAAAGAGTGTGAAACTGTAAAGTTTGGTAAGGGTTTTAAATTTAAACAGCGATATAACCAATGGCGAGCGTTTTCTCTGGGCAAAAACTTCTTGTCGTGTCCTTGCTAAAGCGTTTTAACCGGGCGCTGAAAAATCTTGAAATGTTGACCTTCTTTGCCAATGAACTCATTTAAATGCCTTTCCATATTGCTTCTCGTTTAATTTGTAGTGACTGGTCACATTTCACACTAGTTTGTCTTTTGTCACTTCCTACTCAAACCTCCCGATCCCGAATGAGTTTCACTTCTGTTCCCGGAACATTTTAGAACTTTATGAAAAATGAACAGTTTGGCATGCAAACGAATAGGAAAATAAGTGAAACTACTTTTCGCAACATCCAACGACCAGGTAAAATGCAAATTCCTTGGGGGCTCAGATTGCGTGCCGTGAACAACATTTTGATAGATATGAATCAGGTTGCTTGGAATTCCTGATACATGACACAATGATTGAGGGTTGATTAGGACATTCATAGCGCTAAAAGTCTTTTACTCTCGACGACCTCAAACCAACTATTTTCGCAGTAACTGAAGAACAAGCAAAGCGGGACTTAAGCGCAATTTCCCAAATGGGAGGAACTGTTTATCGAACTTGCGGAACGGCCTACGTTCTGCAAAAAGAGCACTACCAGCAACCATCTGAGCCCAAAGTCAGCTCTGAAGAAAAAATTTTACAGGAAATGTTGAAGGATCCCACCCTAAAGGGCCAGAAAGACCCGATGCCACCCTTCCAGTCTGTCGAGTTAAAGCTGATAGAGCTGAACGAGAGAAAATTGCACCCGCTGTATAAAAAGTCAGGAAACTATTTTACATTTGCCTCATTTCTTTCAATTACAACTAAACCAACCTTGTCTTTTTAGACTGATGTCGATTCCCAAAAAACCCAGCTCTAAAGCGCTAAACTCCAAAGCTCCAGGTTTATATTACAAGACAAGAAGTGGTCCAGTGATGCCTGAGGAGTTTCCACCACACTTGAAAATTAATAAGGAACTTTTTGAGAAAAAGAACATTTTCTACGACGGCAAAAGAGCGCTAGTGCCTCAGCAGATGCTGGCCAGGATGGTGGAAATGAAGCAAAATGAAAGACCACAGTTAAAATTGCAAGTTCCAGAAAAACCCGACTGTTCTGAAAAATAAACTTCCAAATAATTGATTTCAAGCTGTAACCTCAGCTCTCAATAAAGAGTTACTTTTGGTTACGAAGTTTTCCACTTGTTTTATTCTTTAGATTTAAATTTGATTCCAATTCAAAATAGCCCCACATTACTAAATTCGTTACATAAAAGCAGTTGCTTATTTACTGGAAATTATTACTTTTAATTCAACTAGCTCATATGTGCCGTGCAATATTTTATTAAAAATATAACGCTTCCGTTAAGCAATCTCTATTCATTTTTACCTAATTAAGATTGCATCGTAATTGCAGTTTTGCTGTTACTCACCTCCTTAGCTCTGAATCAGCCCGCTTAATGCAAGTCTTCTTCAGCTTTAATCATTATTATAACAGACTTAACTAGATCAGCGGGGTGAATTATTTTTCGTTGAAACTTTCTTCGGCTGGCAAGCATTTAATCATTTTAAAATGCAAAACTTTTACTTTTTTATTGCCAAACAAACTAACAATGAGCTAAAGTGACATCATAGCTGAAGAGATGGTTAGTCATGTAGTGTCCAAGTCGGCAATTACTTTTATACAAGAATAACTGCGATGAGAGATGAGTAATAATCGCATTGAAGTCGCAAAAAATATTTACGTAGGATTTGCATCGAAAAATTCAGAGGACGCTTTAGATAAGCATCTAGTTTTTACATACTTTGCCATTTTTGCTATGGAAATGTCGCAGACGAAAAAGAACGCTTGAAGATGTTGCATTGCTGGATAACATGGAAAAGTGCTTTGCAAATGTTCAGAATATTGAACTAATCAGATCAGAAACAGATAAAAACTGAAACAATCAACTCGAGAACGATGATGAAGTGTAGTTAAGACTTGAAATAAAACAGATGATCTATTTGCGCATTTCAGTATGAATTACAATTAGTTACATTAATTTTGCAAAAATATATCCACATAAAAATGCCGGATTTTTTTAAATTGTACAGAAAGTAATTTATTTGTAAATTACAAATAATGTTCACCTGAGTATTTCGTAGTCGACCTAATTTAAAAAAATAGAACATTTGCCGTTGTTTCAACCATAAAGCAATTAAACAGACATGCTTAACACTTAAGAGCATGGGCTATTATGATTAATAATAAAAGTTGCATAAGTTTGTTAAATTTGCAGTGAATATGTAAAAAATAATTAATCTTTGATGATGTATTTCTTCAAATGTATAAAATGAAGCATGAATGTATAAATGAAGGGACTTGAGGTGGAAGTTAAGAAAAGCCGTTTATCGTTAAAGAAACTGACAGAAACGTTTAAAAGAGTCGAGAAAAATTTGCTTTGTCCAAAAAAATTTCATCTGAGATCCAAATAGGAAATTCTCGAAAAGCCGGATGCATACTTTTCTATTGTACAAAAATCTATACATGATCTAAGAGAAATCTCATTATATCCTTGATCAATACATCGATGTTTACCTGCATTAACCGTAATCCTGATAAAAAGATAGCCGACACTGCACGAATCCTGTTTAAATATTATCATTACTCGTTTCAGTGTTGATCTAATCAAGTTTGTATAAAATGAGTCAGACAAACATGAACTGTTGATGAGGATTTGCAAAAAATTACGGCATTCATCTATTTTTATTTTTTGATGATCAAAAACCCATAACGGAGGCTGAAGATATGACTGAGAGCCGTCAAAATCAACTTCGTTAGTTTGAAGATTTTTGGCAAAATTATTCAGACAGGAAATGTTTTTTTGCAAGTGATATCATCCATGTGCTTGGATGGGCAGTGAGAAACATAAATTAACATACACTTTCTCAAGTGAGTCATTTGGTTAACTGTTTTCATTCAAGAGTTTCTATTCAAAAAGAACAGTTTTCTTTGAAAGAACGATTAGTAATACCAGGGAGATTATTAGCTTCTTATTAAGTTTTCTTGTTTAAAATTCCGAATAGGAAAAAACATTTTTGGTTATTTAGGATAACGATCCCAGAAAGTGTGTGAAATTCCAACGAGAATGTTTGGAGCTATAGAGCAGAAGCGAATGTAAAGAAATTAATTGAATAGTAAAACTGCTTGTAGTGAAGACTTAGCTTCTTAAATAAAGTCCAACAGTACTAACAATTTCTATTTGAGAACCGTTTATCAAGCACACTTTTCCAATTTTAAGTAACAAAAAATGTGCAAAAGCGAAAACAAATCGACTCAAAATTCTAAAGTTGACAAGAAAAGGTGAGCAGATTAATCCAGTTGCATTAGTTTACAAATTTCTAGAAAGCTGGCATGGAAGAAGTAAAAAAACTAAAGAATTAGAGAAAGCAAAAAAGAAACACATTTTTGCAAACACTATTAGCAAGCACGTAATAGCAGAGTTCATTGACAAACTAGACGAAAAAGGCAAATCGCAAAGCAAAAATAGAAACGGTGGAAAAAATGTGAACAATGTATCAACCAATATATCAACACTTTAAATAAAATATTAATAAACACAGAAAACTCGAGTTCTGTAATAGAATGTGTAGAAAGGAAAAGAATAGCAGTTTCATTGAACACTGTTTGCAAGTAAATTGATATGCAAGAAGTTAAGGAAATAAATATGAAACATGCAGAGTGCCAGAAGAAGATTTTTTGCAAGGAAAATTATGCGGAATAAAATACATGATTTTCAAAACCTGTCGATTGAAATCAACTACGTCAGTGACCTATAAACAAATGAGAGGGAATAATGGATTTATAAGAATAAGAAAAATAAATTATAAGTACGTATAAATAATTCGTTCCTCAGATTAGTTAATGTCTTTGGTTAGTTCGAATGGTGTAATGTAAGTAGTAAGATGAAAATAGGTATAAAAAAGACAAATTACAGTCAGCCGAAAGTAAGAATAACTTCATTTAGCGGATTCTGCCTCTCTTGTATGGCGGCTTTGACTAGGAAACTAAAAAAGTAGAAAGAAGGACATCAATACAAAGGAGAGGAGTAAAAAAAGTAAAAAAAAACTGTATACAAAATATACAAAATTTTATATTTAGACGAAAAATGCTAAATGGGAAGAACAGAGAAAATTACAACAATAATAATGTGGAAAGAAAAGAATCAACCACTGAAATTTGATGACCTTTTCAAACAGAGCTGGAACAAAGCCTAAAAGACTTTTGAAAACTAACGTTGAAATAGAAGACACTAATCAAAATGAGTTGAATTCATGTAAAAAAGTAAATATTTTAAGAAAAAACTCACACCTAACAAATAGAAACCGCCTGAATATTTCAGAACAAAGCAAACGATCCGAGCTAATAAATTATCTTAGTCTTTGTCAGTATGTCACGTTCCGGCAGTACATTTTCATACGGTTTTCCTTACATAACGTAAAACAACAATGGCTCTTTTAAATTTGCCTTTGGGTTGTGATCATCACCTTAACTGAACTAACCCGAATGTGTACCAGAAGGTAACAAATTTCTTAGAAATTGTTTTTGTACTTAATTTGTGATACGGCAATTCGTCCGGCGAGCGTATATATGTCTGTATGGGTATGGTTTTCATAGTTTCTTAAGCAGAACCGCCATTAAAGCAACGGTAAACAATGCCTCACGTCATGGTGTTATAGAATGGCAAATAATTCATATATGTAAACTCGATTTTCTAATACATTATTTAGTGGATTTTCCGTTAGAATCACCAACGCATAAAAAAACAAATCGCGGTTTCTGCTGCTAATTAGTTTTCCAGAAAAATCCACTTAAGACAATGGAACCATATTTTTCTGGGTATCTTTCGCTATCTCAGCCAACCTCGATCTTGAAGTTTGACTGGCATCTATTGTGTTTTTAGAAAAAATTGCGAAAAGCTGCTGTTTAAAGGTCTTTCACAGTCAAATCGTGACCTATGATTCGGTTCAGCTTTCTTGCGAAGAACAATAGTTGCTCGTTTTGTTCCATTTCGACAAAAGCACAAGCTGGCTTTAAGTTTGCGTTTTTGCCTTTAGTTGATTTAAACCCATTGCTTAAAATTGTTAAAAACCATAGAAGAAAAATTGAGGAATTAGGCCACATCCATGTCCGATTAGCATGAATATTGCCTAACAATTTCCTGTAGTTTGAAGTAGAAATAATTGATAACTAGTCTAGAAGACCCGTAGTATACACATTTTCCACTGTCGCTTATAGATCTAATTTTTAGCTTTTAATACATTATTCTTGGACTATTCAGGATTAAACGGGAAAAAATATATTATCAAATTCCGCCAAGATGTATGCAAATTCTGATTCAATCCCTAGGTAATGATTAAACTAAAAAGTCGAAAAACAAATAAAATTTGATGATAATACGGAAAACAGCTGAGCATTTGAGGTCAGTAAAACAATTTAGACAAACAGATCCCAACCTCTGTGGGTTTTATTCTATTTTTGACTCCAACTATATTAAGTCTAATATTTCCCGTTGTAACTTATCCACAGCATAAAGCATATTTTGTATAAACTTGTTAATTTTTTGTCATCCATATGCAGTTTTAAGCTAAATTATTAATAAAAAAATTATTCTAGGACAAAATAGTAAATAAAAGATCACTTTAAATATTTATTCTGGAAAATGCAGTTGAAAAGATTCAAATGCCAGAAAAAACAAAGCTAAAAAATGATCTTCTCCCTTGGTTTCTTTGATCGTGGATTTGGTTTTTTTTGGTTGAAAAGTGGGTTTCATTTTAACCCCTGTTAAAAGTGCGCGATATTTCCAAAAATCCGCAGAAATTACTCCAATAATTTGCATAGAACCCATGACCGACAGTAACGAAAAAAATGCAAGTGCTGCTCGCAACAAATTACCAAATCCCCACTAAATTGGTGACTAATTCAAGGTAATTGTTTTCACTTAGTTGCATAAATCCACATTGTTTTCTGGTTTTACCTTTACAATTTGTACAGACAAGCCGTGTCCTGAACCCCATATAAATTATAAATATTGCCTCAACCTGGCAATTATCACCAACTAGCTTTCTGTGCCATTTAAACAGCAAATATTGAAGGAGATTGTTAAACTGTTGGAACAAGTACTAGTGAGTCATTCACATGTCATTATTCTTGTTTTGCCATAAATATCAAATAAGTCATAAGTAACCGGATCGTGCTTGACCCTGTCTGAGAACCATTAAATTGAATACAACACCACAGGAAAGGATAATGCAAATTTGCCTGTATTATGCTGGATCTAGAATGTAGGTGGCTTGAATAGTTGAAAATTGAGGAGAATCACGTACTTGACAAAGGAAACGTGTTTTACACGTCCTACAGTTTTGGCTTTAGTGCAAACTAAATGAACATCGTTTATTTGTTCACCCATTAAACCAACCTTCTGTTGGCTTTTTAAAACATTTTCTCCGTTTGCTTTAGGAAGATAATTTCATCATTTTATTAGACATTTAATTTACATTCAAACTAAGGCAGGCAAAATTAATTACCAAAAATGGTAAGGCAAACGACATAGGGAATATTTTGGCGAATTTTCAATTTTTGGGACAGTTTCCGAAACCTTATGAATAGTCAACAATTCAACAAAAATGTTTATGCCTTTCCTCGAACGTTGTTCGGAAACCCCGTATATATCAGACCAATTTCAGAGTAGGATTGAATCAACTTAAACCACATTTCGGTACTCATTTATTTATATTTCTAACAATAATGCATCGGTTAGAAATCAAAATATTAAATGGACAACCTGTAGGTACAAGACGCATAGTATTCAAGCAATTTCCCATAGTAATTTTATTTCAATAGAGGACTAATATTGCTTGCCTTTACTTTTGTCATTCGTGTTCGACAGCACAATTATATAAGACTCTATTGGAGGAACAACAAGGAGGTAAGTCGAAGTTGTGCTCAGCTCTTCAAGCACAACTTTCCTAACTAACTTAACAATAGATTTTTAGGGCTCGGCACAACTTAGACATTCATTAGACTTTAAAATAATTTAAATGAAATCGCACCACTCTGGGTTTTCAGTTCTGTTAGGTTGAAACTCTGCCTCAATTTCAATAATCAATATTTCCTAAATTTGGGCAAAAAAACATTTTTATCGACATTGGCGATCTCCATCCATTTTTTGCGTTTAGAATTTTTCCATCATTTTTAGTATTCGAGTTATTTAAGTTTTTTTACTGAAGGAAAAATGGCACTTGGATTAATTCGAATAAAAAAAGTATTGTTGGGTGGTTTCAGTTTAATTGTTGTCCATTAATGCAACTTATTTTTTTTATGTGCAAACACTAGAATCTAAGAATAAAAGTGTATAAAATTAAATAGAAGAAGTCTAATCACTGAAGTAACACAAACGCATCAAAAAACACAGATTAAAAAAAATGCATTTTTTTGTGTGATATTTTGAAGGTATGACATGTTTCTCTTGAAATGGCTTAAAATGGTTGTATAAATTTGTAAATTAAAAAAAAATTGTATGAATTATGAATTTTCTACTACTATAAAAAATTTTACACGTATGATAATAAAAAAACTGAAAGGAACTATAAAAAATTAAGCAACTATCACATTTCCGCTTCCTATGGGGAAGGACAACTTTCCCTCAACTGCAATGTCGCATTTCAAGCCCTCTAGGTGGACGATCAATTAATTGATCATAATCTGATTTGTAAACAATCTAAAGTGTAGGACGACTTTTCAATATGTTAATAACCGTTATATAATACAAACGACTTTCGTTAGAAATTCAAACGCCCAAGGAGGAGCGTATGTTAATATTTGCAGAAAATTAGCATGGACTAATCGGAAAAAAATAGGCGCGTTTTTGCAAACTTGTTCGGCAATCAATTAGTAAACTGACGGTAACCGCAATGCATTCTATAGCATTCTCTAGGGAAATAATATCGTATAATAATGGCACGCGAGTTTTTTTTCAAATGATGAAGTAAACTGTGGCTTATTTCAGATCGTCCCAATTCAACGCGCAAAATGCATTTATTTAAATCGAAAAAAAGCCATTATTGTACGGTTGATTAGCATAGCTCAATGCCGCAGTTAAACCTAACAGGTGAAAAACTGCTGTTCGCACATAATGGGTTTTATAAATGGATCATTAAGCCCCGTTTAATGACAAATTCATGTAGTAATGCATATACAAGCAACCCGAATAACAGTCGATTTAGGCTAATGAGATTAAAGTGCTTACCTCTAGCTTCCGGGAATATTCTTCTACTGTGGCATCGTTCTGCTTCTTCAGCTTCTCGTTTTCCTCCAACAAGGCTTTTCCAAGTTCAGCTGCCAGTTGGAGATCGTTCTCCTTCTGTTGCAGCTGCGTCCAGATGTCCTCGCTTAAATGCTGAGCATTTTGCTCGTTTATGGCACTACGATTTTCCATTTCCACTACGTATTCTTCGAGGGATTTTAGCATTTTTTAAAGTCCAGCAGTGGTTTAAAGACGGCCAGTCTTCAAAAGTGAAGAGAACCGACTCGTGTTGGAATGACTATCACTAAGAACATGGCGGTGGGATTTTTTCGGAGACATAATGAGAAGGAGTCTATAAAAAAATACAACTTTTTTAGTGATGTGTTACAATGATGAAGTTACAATGGTTAGATCATAATTTTATTTTGTTATTGTTATTGTAATTCGAATTGATCAGAACGAAACAAGCGATTATCTAGAGCCAAAGCATAAAACAGAACTGTTTATCATATAAATCTGAATCATTCTGTTTTCGATGGTCGAAAAAAATTAATTGAGTAAAAAATTTTATGAAAACAAAAGCACAAATATATCTATTGAGAAAAGAAACAAACAACAAACAAAACAACAAAGATATATTATTGCTTTATTTATGCATTCTTCCACTCCAAAAGTAAGATTGCATGCTTATTTAACCTGCAGTAAAGCTGGAAACTTGTTTAATTTGGAGTTTTCTAATTGGAGACGCATTTGATAAAGCTTGTAGTGCTTTTAAAAAACACTTTTCTAAAAGTAAATTTTTCGTCCCACTTTGCTGATTTTTAGAGCATTTGAACTGCTTTTTTATTATCTTGGGTTTTAAGTGCAAGATTTTGTTAGATTTCTTAGCAATGTCTGTTTCTTCTTCGAATTAATGTAATTTAAATAACTTTTAAAATAAATTTTTCGGTTTTTCAAACACTCCTTACTTTACTAACATAAAACAGTTTAAAGCAACAATTTCTTCTTTAAATCACGCAAAGAAGCTTCTGCAGTTTGGCCCCGCACTTCAATAACACCCTGTATAAGAATGGGTTAGAAAATTAAAAGTTTGTAACGTTTTCCTGCTGGAAAAGCTCTACAAACCACATTTAAAAATTGTTCTCTTAAAACAGTTAATTTTCGTAACCACTTTGCGGCTTTCACTGCGCTTCGACTGAAACTGAACAAAAAAAAACTAACAAAAACGTCTTTACTAACGTGCTGTTTAATATTTTTTAGGACACAATATTTAATTATCAGATTGGAAATTTTGTTCTGTTTTAACAATTTTTGTGTTGTCTTCAATTTAATTTTAAGTTAAGTTTAAAACCAAAATTTCCAATTTTTTTAAGCACGGCGTAAGTTTCACATATTTTGAAAAATAACAAGAATTGAGCAAAATTTAAGATTCAACATACAGTTTAACACGTATCTTGCACAAGAAACTTAGATAGTGCTTGAAGCATTAAGTTTTAAAAAGTAATTAAACTTAATTAATTAATTGAAAAATTAAAAAAATATATTTTGAACATTGTTAAAAAAAATCAAGCTGATGAAGGAATATGAGAAACTAAACCGTGGACTGTAAAAATTGAAATTATTCTGTTCAAAAACTCAGATAGGTTATAAGAATGAGAAATGTAGCAGAACAGATTTACAGCTTGTTCAAATCCAAAGGTGAAACGTAAATATACCGATAAATAAGCAGGCAGCGTTTTTGGTAATTATGGATGTGACGGCTAAAAGAAGGTGATACATACAAAAAATAAAAAAAATGCAAAAAACTAAACACGAAACACTCAGCTAGTAGAAAAAGTTCTGCGTAGCGTTCATACTAATGAAATCTTTAAATTCTCAAAACTTCGCTAAACAACACAACTTTTTGCTTGATTACTTTCATAATTGAATAGTGGTTGCCATGAGTTACAAAGTGCATTTTTCAATTCGCTTTTAACATTTTACAGATTCCCATTCATAACAATATTAAGGCGAATTTAATGTTATCCTTGCAATTTAAAATTAAGTATAAAGACGCGTGTTTTCATATTTAATAGAGATTTTAATCGCTCTAAGCTAATTTAAAAATGTTCTCAACTAGCTGACTTCGGCTATTTTGTTTCCCCACTTGAATAAATTCAAGATTTATCAACTTTTTAAGCTAAATAAAACAGAAATTAAAAAATGCGCGAAAGTCTCAACAAAAAAATGATTAAGAAATACTAGTTTACCCATAATAATAAGCAAAAAAATGTTTTGCAGGCATTATATTCTGTGCTTGTTCTAAATGCGACAGCTTTTCAAGTGATCTTGGTGGCATTTACAAAAACCTATGCACGTAACTTTAGATGCATATCGAGGAAACCAGATGTTCTTTGTCGGTCTGCAAATAAAGTAGTCCCATTGACAGGCAATGATCTAAGAAGGAATAAAAACTGTTTGGATTTCCTTCGGATTTGTTGAATGAAAGGAAACACACCTCGTCATACGAGTTTATTTTGAGGAAGTGAAAATAAACAAATCAACGAACATCAGTGGATGTGTGATGTTTCTAGGTACCTAATTACGCTTCGTATCTATCTCATTGGAAAAACAGAAGGGAAACGAAAATGGGAATAATTACATTCAAAAAAATAGAGGGATAATGTTTATAAATAAAATCTAACGCACTAAATTTAAATTAAATGTTTTGCAGTTTAAATTAGCTTTAATGCCAACGGTTCTAGAGAGGTTTGATTGTGCGACAAATGCCAAACTGCTAAAAAATATATAGGCAAAACAAACTCAAACAAAGCAAAAAAATATTTCTTTGAGATAATTTTTGTAAGTGCCCAAGTTTATTAACTTTATTTACAGTTTTGCCTATTAACTTGGAGTAACAGGGCAATTTAATAGACAAAACTGTCGATATGTGGGAGAAGAAAATTCCAGCCAGATGAGAAAACAACACCCTCAATACCTACATTGAAAAGTTCATGTTCGGGCAAGAATCATCAAAAATCTAATTCTTAGGCCTAATTTTTTTGAAGAGATTAAGCGGTTGGTTAGTCCTTCGGGAGGTCAAAAGGAATGGTACATCAAAAATATCCGAAATTTTACGTTAAATCCAAGATTCCAACTAAGAAAGGTTTCCAATTGAAATGTTCAGCGTGAGGGTCGTATTTGTATATTCGAATTTTACAAAAATGCACACTGAAGAGTAAATAAATTCGCAACCGAGAAATTTTCTGAAAGGAAATGGCCTGAATTAGTTCCTTTATTTATGGTCACACTGCATATTGCAAAAATTTACTAATGTAGTCCATTTTACTCGAGATTCTACTATTATTTCGAATCTTGGAAATTGGAGACAAAAAGCGAACCACTTAGGATCTTTTCAATTAAAAAGCTTTGTATGTTATCTGAGTTCAATACCAGACAGGGTTTTTGAGTCAACAAAATGAAAATAGATACAAAATACTTAAGACAACTGGAAGAAAAATCAGTTGAAAAAACCTAAATTATTTGTACTCTTTCTGTAACGTAGTAACTAGTTAATCTGACCAATTTAAAATATCTAGAATAAAGTAATGTAAGTTGCAGATTTCTATTAAAAAGTTGCTTTTCAAAATTTGTACCTACCTCAAATCTAATATTAAAAGTTCACATATAGGCAAAACACCCTGTATACATTTCATGGCAGTAATAATATCTGAAGCCATTTAAAAAATATTCGTCGAATTTTAATTTTGAAATTGTAAAACAGATTTCTATAAATCTTGCAATTTTCAGGCATTTTTGGTACTTACATGTCACAATGAAAAACAGAAGAAAATTATTTAGCTAAATTATTTGAAGGACTGAAGGGATAAGATAGGAACTAACACTTGATCACCCTGTATATCCGCAACAAGGCTTTATAAGTGTTGTATACTTGATTTTTGTTCGCATCGTAGTGTTTCCCAATTGCAACAAGAAAATCCTGTATTTTGACGATAAATTAATCGAAGCATAAAGCCTTAATTCAAGGTCAACAGGTAAACCAATTCAAGTTTAAATGTTTTTTTACTGATATAAAATTATTGACATTTTTACAAATAAACAACTCGCATAACACAACAACACAATCATTTGATTTTACAATACAAACAAATGGCTTTTATCTAGTAACTCACCTGTCACAGAAACACGCAGTTAATCCGTGGCTGGACACTAAAAAATCACTCACAAAACATTAAAAAAACTTAATTTTTCCAGTAAAAAAACAGTTTGCCACCGAATTTCGCGTTGTTCTTTCGGAATACGAGAGTTTTACCTTTGCGGGCGCACAACACGGAACAAACCAACTTGCACCTTACGAGCAAACTAAACGTGAGATTGTGAGAAACTGCCGCTTCTCACTTGTTTGAAAAACCGCCTGCCGTCACTACCATGGTAACGAACTCACCTGGACGCATGCGATTTACCGGTTGGTGTTAGGGGAACGTGGGGCCTAACAGGACATAGGCAAAGAGCAGGAATAACCTTTTAAGAATACCTTTTTTCGTAAAATTAATAATAAGAAAGTTTCCCATACGGTGCGAACTTAAGTAGACACACTGTACATTGAATTGTGGCTTTCCAATGTTAAACGCCGTAATGGCAGCATATATGCTTCCCTATGGGATGATCGTGAACTTCAGTGCTTCAAAAAGTGCTCGAAAAGGGCATTTCTAAATGAAACTTCAATAAGAAAAGTGTTGAAATGAATGAAGTAAAACTTTTTTTCAAAACCCAGATATGTCCAAACCCAAAAAAAATGAATAAAATCACTAATAATTGATCTTAAGCGACAATAAAATGGCTGATTCACAGCAGCAAGACACTAATTCCACATTTATTCTATAAATATTTGCATCTAAATAGTCTACTGTAGAAAATTTCATTCGTTAACGTTTAATATCTGACTTGATTCAGATTGCAGAAATAAAATTTGGAACTTTTAAAAATCCAACCCAGAAACTCTAGAATAAATATTACATGCAATTAAATCATAAAATACAAGCTTTTATGAGTACAGTCTAGAAACGATCTACATATATGCCAATTTTTCAAAATAAAATTTAATTGGATCACATAAAACTATGACATATTAAAATTTACATTCGTGCTTGCTCCAAAAATTCCTTTCATTAGATACTGCGGTATCTAAATAAAAAGCTTTTTATTGACATTAAACATTCATTCAGGTGCCTAAGTAAACAAGATACTATTTAGCAGCACGTATTGAAAAATAAATTCTATTTAATATTAGCATTATGAGATAATATCCCCATTTTGGAGCATTTAGAAGCACTTGAGCATGCATTTGCCTATTTATATAAGATAACAAAAGCAGTAAATAATCGTTAAAAATTGTCTGCATTTTTTCCTAAAATTGTATTTAGTAGCAAAGTAAACCTCACATCCTTTCAACTATTAGAAGTTTTCATGGCAGATATGTATTGATCAAACATTCAACCCTCAATAGCCAAATCAAAAGCACCCTTCAAATAACCAGAAAATTAAGAAATTTAAAGAAAACTTAAAAAATGAATCAAGTTACTCGGCCAGCACCCAATGCCTCAACAGAAAAGGAAATGGTTTCGATGGCAGAAGAAGAGCTAGCGAGATTGCGACGTCAGGTAAAAACAATAAGAACATCAAAGTTACGAATTTTAAAACCGTCTGATTAACTAAAACAAGCAATCAACTAAATTTAAAAAAATGCTGGGTTTCAGTTGCGTATTATGGAAGATGATAGAATGGCTTTCTCCGATGAAACCACACTAAAATTGGAAAAGCAACGGAAAATAATCCAACAGCTAAGACAAGAACGGGAAAAACTTTGCGAGGACATCAACGCGGCCAGTTGCAAAACGCAGCAAAGGAAAGACAAAAAACTATCCAAAGATATTTGCAAGCTTTTGGACGTTTACGAAGAGTATTGCCGGAAAGTGCGCACTGAACAAGACGGAATTCTAGAAATGGATGCCCAAATTAAAAAAGTATTTATACCCTTGTGCTTCATTCATTTGACCAACATTTGATTCATTTTAGCTAGAAACCGATATCAAGCACTTAAGACCTAAAACAGCAGTAACCGAGTACCATTTCCAAACTCGATTGACCAGTGGGCAGAAAGCCGTGCAAATTTTGAAGAACAGACTGGATAACACGATAAAGAAATTTTGCGCAATTTTGGCCACAAATAAAGAGCTGAGAGAAGAAATCAATCATCTCTTAAAAGAAAGGTAAACATACAGTCTAGAAATTATTGTAAGAAACGAAGATGAAATTGCAGAAATCATTTCAACGAAGTTTGGGAAAAACTGTTGAAAGACATTAACGTGGGCAAAAAGTACATGATTGACCTCATTGAGCAGGCGATCATGGCTTTCGACCAACGAGAAGAATGGTGCTCTAAGCTAGACGCTCTGAAGAAACGAGCTGATGTGGATCTAATTCTTCATTCTGAGGCTTGGAGAAATTTTAATTATTTTCGAAATTTATTATTTAATTAATACCTCTTTGCAGGAGATGAGAGAGATTCAGCGAAGACTCGACCACTACATAGCACTAAGGGAGTTCTTATGCGTAAAGGGCCAGAAAAGAATCTTGAAAGACTTGGAGGAAAAAGAGCGAATGAAGAAGGAAATGCAGGAAAAGGAACTAGAGGACCAGCTGGAAATGTACGAAAACACTCTGAAACAAATCCAGGTAACGCTTTAAGCACCATTACATTCACGGGTTGTTTGTTTGGCTAACTTTTCAGGAATTTTGCAACGAGGAAAACGTGGAACGCATCGCCGCTCTTTTTCTCAAACAAGAGGAGGAAAACTTCGCTCTTTTCAACTACGTGAATGAATTGACTCACGAAATCGAAAGCTTGAACAATATCAAGGAGCAGGTTCGCGAAAAAATCGGTAAAAACGACCACAAACGCAACATTAGCGTGTGAATGAATCACTTTGCTTGCAGAGGAGCAGATTGAATTAACCAACCAGAGGGCTAATGAACGCCAAGCAACGTTAAGCTCTCTTCAACAAGATTTGGAAAATGCCTCTGCGGAGGTAAAGTTACTTATCTGATTAAGCTGAAGACAATGCGTCTATTCTTTAACTTGCTCATTAACAGGCTAATGAAGAAGAGAAGCAACTGAACCAGGCTCAGGCTAATCTGAAAATTGTGCTTAGTGGAATAGAGGAAGTGTTTGAGATGGTGGACTGCGATCGGGGGCCGATTTTGAAACTTTTGGGTTCGTGTGAATATTTCCAAGCTGAAGAATGTCCCGCATTTTATCAATTGAATTTATTAAAATTTAAAAAATATGACCATTATTTGGCCTTTCTTGATGTCGCTTGCTTGTTTTTTTAGGTGAAAATTCAGAAATAAATCTATTTAACGTTAAAATTTACATGGACACCGTAGAGAAAAAATTGTCAGGCATCGTGACGGAAATGTACTTTGCAGAAAAATCGGTAAGCCATGAGAAAAATTATTTCATTTGTGTCTATTAATGAAAGAAAACGAATTTATTTAGTTCTTTCTTTCAGATGATATCCCTTGAAAAGAAGGCGATTTAAGACAAGAGCTACCGAATAAAAACAAAATAAGTCGCAATCAAGTCAACTAAGAATAAAGTATATTTAGTGAATCCAACATAACATTCTAAAAGGTTTGAATGACAAAATGTTTAGTTAAAAATAAATAACGCACATGAACAATAAATCAATAAGAAAATGCCTTCTTCTTCTCGCCAGCGAACCTGGAAAGGAAATATTTTTTTTTTATAAAAGTTGATCTATAAAACTGGTCTACCCTTGCGGTATTCTGTAATGGGACTAGTTAAACTTTTAGATTAATGAATCGTAATTCTATGAGGTAGGAGAAGTTTACTTTTTAGCAAAGTCCACTCCTGCTTTGATGTTCTTTTTCAATTCGGGGATGGCGGCTTTCAATAATTGTTGCTCATAGTCGCTCAGTTTACCTAATCCTAAGTTCTTCTCGATACCTGAAATAGTAAACCCCATGGATTTAGTCGAACATTTTAAACGGTTGTTTTAGATTAGAGCTTCAAACTGTTTCAATGCCTAAAATACGTACCATTTTTGCCCAAAAGAAGGGGCGTTGAGAAGTACTCAGACTCAGTGACATCAGAAACCACATAAGCAGGTTCGATGACGTTCGATTCTCCTTTCAAACCTCTAAGAAGAGAATTGGCGAAACGAGCTCCCGCATAAGCCATGGAGAGAGTGGCGGAGCCAGCGCCAGCTTTGGCTTTCACCACCTCCAATCAGTTATATTTAGCAGCTTGATTAGAATAAATAAAAAATACTCTTTACCTCGGTTCCAGCTTCTTGAATTCTCGTGGTCAGAGCTTTAAGTTGGTCCTCTGGAAAGCTCACGGATGGAGTAGCCCTGAAATAAAATAACTCATTAATAATCCGAATTATACCGTGTACTCATCTCGGAAAATACCTGGATATTAGAGGAATAATGGTGACTCCAGAATGTCCTCCGATAACAGGGATGCTTACATCCTTGGGATTAAGTCCTTTGCCTTCAGCAATGAAAGTGTTGGCTCTGACGATATCCAGACTGGTCACGCCAAACACCCTTTTGGGGTCGAATTTTCCGGCTTGTTTCAACACTTCACAAGCGATTGGAACGGTGGAATTTACGGGATTTGTGATGATTCCGATCAAGGCTTTTGGGGCAACTTCAGCGGCTGCCTTTGCTAGATCACGCACAATGCCGGCGTTGGTGTTGAACAGATCATCTCTGGTCATACCTAGAATTTTCATTAAAAAAGATAATTGATTAAAAATATTCTCGAATAGAAAAAGTTGTTTAGTCACAAATAATGTAATGGTCTATTGACATTTTCTTATTTACTATTTACCATCGAAAAATCGTCACAATTACAAACAACTGTAACAATCGAAAAGAATATGCACGCTTTGTTGCTATTTCTTAATCATTCGGGTTATTTACAAATAGTTCCTTAATCGCCAAAGAGCGTCATTGAACATTGAAAAACTACATGCGTTCTTAGATAAACTGTTGACGAACCATACAAAATAGTATCATTGAATATTTGGATGTCAGCTTCGACTTACCAGGCTTTCTTGGCACTCCAGCAGGGATGATTATAACATCAGCGTTTCTGAGAGCCTCCAAAAGATTTTCGGGCCCATTGTATCTGAATGTTGATATTGTTATTAATGATTTCACGCGATAGAACCCAAAGCAACTTACCCTTTGACTTTTCCAACAGTTTCAATGTGAGAAAGATCGGCAGCCACTCCAGGGGTGTGCACAATATCGTACAAGGACAACTCAGTGACAAGGGGGTTGACTTTCAGAAGCAAAGAGAGAGGCTGGCCAATTCCGCCGGAGGCACCAGCAACAGCTACTTTGAAGTTGTTCTGAAAATTATTTTATTTTTTATATATTTCAATTGTTCAATGGTTCGATAGCAACACAAGAATTATCAAAAGAGTTCGCATTGCTTCATGTTGGGAGATTTTCCGCACTTTTAGATTGTGGAAACGAAAGAGTTCTTGATAATTCGTAATCACGATTGGCTGGCAGCATAAAATGGGGAAAATGAGTGAGGCAACAAAAGCAGCGGAATCTGTGAAGGCCAAATATAGAATACAGAGCAAGGAAATAAGTATTAAAAAAATATGATGTCCAATTAGGCAGGTTTTTGGGAGTTTATTGATTACTTTTTTGACGATATTAATCGACTAATTGACGGAATGAAATAAAAATTGATATATAAGGAAAATGAATGAGAGAAAGAAAGCAATTGAATATTGGAATACAAGTGGCGACTATGAGAAAGTATGGGAAGTTTTAGGGAAAAATTTCAACCACACTGCTACTGTGATCAATTTTTATCTAGGGGCGTCTACCATTACAATTGCATGAAAAATCCGGGAATCTTGCCCTACTAAGAACCCATTTTTATATAGGTTTTATTAAGAAATTATGCCTTTGCAACGATTCTTCAATAGTGAACATTTGGAAAATTATGGCTATCAGTAAACTGGAAAAATATGGAGCGTTACATAATGCACAGGTAAACACGTATAGAATGTGGGTAGGCAAGTATTTTTCAAGTCATTTGAAAATTCCCCCATTGGCATAAAACGCTACGTAATTCAATAAGCTTTTCGAGTCCACTTTATATAAATGGAGCCCCGCTTAGACGCAAAAACCGATTTAATTTTTTTTCGGTACACGGTAACTTATGCTGAACGCCCAATAAACTCGTTTTTCGCGTATTTGACTCAATATCATCGAGATGTACATAAAGATCGTTAACTTAGGCCCTTTTTGAATTTTTCTGCAGTTGAAAATCGGCGAAAAAAAAATTAAAAGTATATAACATACCTGTTTAGATGTGGAGAAATTCCTGGCGGAAACCAGTGTGGGTCTCACTAATCTCGAAAACATTTTTCTTTTGATTTATCAGCGAATTATTCACCAAGTGCTCAACTGTGACCCCTTGTAGGACAAAAATGTCAGGAAAAGTGACGTTTTTCGGCTTTTTGTTCGGTTACGTTAAAAATCATGTGACGTCTTCAGCGCAAGTTACGCTAACCTCAAACCCATGCGCAAGATGTTGATTGCTAGTTGCCAAGTTTACAAATAGTTCAGAGTTTTCTCGGGTCTAACACTAGCACTGGTGCCTTTTCCGCCAATTCTATTATTCAGTCATCGCATTGTAAATTACTGCGAATAGAAATAAACTAGATACTTAAATAAAATCCCAAAACTAGAAAAACCCAGACTTTCGAAGACAACACTGGCTGCGCAAATAGTGACTGTGTCAACTTCAATAATGACGAAAGGAAGTAGAAGCGTGTTTATGTCATGATACAATGAATACAATATTCATCATAGATAAGACAACTGAAGACAAACTCTTCGTTCATTGTATCATGTGTTTATGTTAAATTGAAAATGGTTGAGTGATGTTTCTGAATTGAACATGTGCAAAATAGCACTGTTTTTATTGATTGGATGAATAACATGAGCTCAGATAGTTCCGATGATGAGAATTTGGACCTTCTCAGAGAAGCCGTCGATCATGAATTCCTAAATGACTCCATGTTCACGGAAAAACCCTGTAAGTGACTAGAAAAACCCTGTAAGAGACTATTTCTCAGCCCTCTGTCCAAATGGGCTTCCAGCCTGAGACTAATGGGTGAAACCTTAAATGTTCCAGTTAATTCTCAAGAAAAAGCCGAGAACAATCCAAAACCACCATCGCTCAGAAAAACCCAAGACGAAGATGAGCAGTTCAATTTGTTCAGAGTGACCCCAGAGTTCCAGCAACACGTAGCCAAGCATTTGTCACAAATTATAGAGGATAAATTGCAAAAACTGACCAAGATTGTTGAAAACAAAGACTCAGTTCCTACACAGAAGAAGCGTAAAGCTGGTGTAAAGTTGTTCAGTAACTCCGACAAAGTTTTGAAAGTTATTAAAGTGAACAACCTGGAAAAGCAGTGCTTACCTAGGGCTAGACCTTTGAATTTGAAGAGAGCATATGAGCCCATTGATGAGTCTGCTTTGAAGGAAGTAGCAGTGAGTTCTGAGGATATCTTGAGTCAAAAAGAGACAAAGTCTTGGTCAAATCGCAGCAAAGCCCCAGTGTATCATTACAAACAGTCCAGTGACGGCCAACTAGTTCTAGTGGAACCCCAATTCCAGTGATAAAACTTAGATAAGCAATTGTAGTTGATAGGATATGGCTAATATGTCGCAGTTCAGGTTGAATGTTCCTAACTTGGGCCCTGATATTATTGGGCCTCCGAGCAACCCTAAGAAAAGACGGAAAAATAATCAATCACAACCCATCCAAGCGCCCCCTAATGTGCAGGATTTGCTACCGCCCACTCCTAGCGGATATGGAGACACGATTGTGGCAAGCAACCCTTTCGATGACTGTCCCAGCTCTGTTAATAGCATGGGCATGAATAGGGGCCCTCAAATGGGGCCCATGGGGGGACCAATGGGTATGCCCCCTAATATGACTTGCGCGATGGGAATGGGAAGACCTCCAATGGGAGCAGGTATAGATTTCTTCTGTCTTTCACCTATTTAAATTTAACTGAAAGCTTCTTGGTGATACTTTTCAATTATTGTTATATAAATTGTACTGGTGGGATCTGTAATGGGAGTTTCTGTTTGTGTATCAAATGTTTGAACCAAATCCTATCACATATTGAAACATCCTGAAGATAAAATTTGATTTTCTAAACTTTTATAATTAATTAAATAATAAACTCGTTTTCCCTGTAAAAAGAACTATTCATTAAAAAAAAAACGTTTGCCGCAAATAATTTCAAAGCGGTCTGCTGGTGAACGGCTCATTCATCCGTAGGGGTCTTGAGAAATTCGGTGGGTTTCGCTGGTCATTGTGCACATTTAATACGTGCACGGAATTTATTTTATTGTGGGTTCGGTTTTTTAGCTTGCAATATTCAGACAATTGCAGTCTCGTCTGTAGCTTTAGAAAGAAACATTATTCGCTTCCTCGAATTTTTTAAGATTGTGCAGCTGCGAAGCATTAAAACGCGCCTCAACTGATGAAGATCTTTCTCAGTTTGATGGAAACAAGCACAAAAAGTAATGAAAGTGCTATTAGAGGTGCAGACAAGAACCTCGTCCTTGTATTAAGTAACAGCTTGACGAAAAGCTACAGTTTTATCAACCTTTTTTCCTAGAAAACTTTCCTTTAACATCCACCACATTTGAAACGAAATTCTCAAGGGGATTTCCGACACATTCAGAAACAATCAAACAGGTTCATTACGGAAAATTCTTGTTAGTTAACACATTAGAGATGCGTAAAGCTTCAGTGTTTAACGCTTGTGAGCTATTCCTGTTAATGCAACTTCTAATGTAGTTCGCATAGTTCGTTTTCCGGGCATGGGTCCGATGGGTTCTCCTATGATGCACAGCCCAAACGCTATGGGCAATCCTATGATGTCGGGAGGGCCCCGAATGGGCGGTCACATGGGACCAGGACCAGGCCCTCATGGCGGTCCCCATATGCTGAATAGTCCTAACGGGCATGGACCAGGGGGGCCCATGCATCCTGGCATGACAGGTAATAAAATAAGGCAAAGGTTGCAATAACATTTTATTTTCAATATTAACTGCTATCAGACATTTAACAAAACATATTTCCATATGTGTCGCGTTTTTGCGATTAATACACCTTTTATCTTCACTAATTGCACACATACCGGCAATTAGCGTTGCCTAAGTGTAAATTAAATAGAAGCAACGCGCAACATTAACAAAATGTATCAGCTAGTGAGTTTTTTTGAGGCTGGACTAGAATTTTTCCTGACCTTTCACCAAAATAGAGGCGCGCCCCTTCAGAGGAGGTTTCCTCAAACTCTTACATTCTACAGCAGGCAGCAGAAAAATTGACCTCTACTCAAAAAATTCCATGCAATGACTGCAAAAGTGTAATTATTTTGGTAATATTGCAGGTCCTCCAATGCATAGTCCCATAGGTGGCATGGGGTCGATGCAAGGTCCAATGGGTCCAGGTTGCGGCCCGATGGGCGGCCCAATGGGAGGAGGACCTATGAACGGGCCAATGAATGGAGGTGGCCCCAATAATCAAATGAATGGCCCCATGAATGGTCCAATTAACGGTCCCATGAGCGGCCCCATGAATAATCCGATGAATGGGCCTATGAACGGACCGGGGCCGATGGGGGGACCGCACGGGCCCGGGGGGCCGCACGGAGGGCCTGGAGGCGGCATGGGACATATGAATGGGCCTAATGGGCCGATAGGTATATATTTTGTGTTTGCTTAGGGTTTGTTGATTTTAATTGTTAACATTTTACATGTTAATTATTAGTTGTTAATTGCATGTTAAAGGCATGAGTTGTGTTGTTCCTTAATTTAATCAAACACCTCGGTCCGCATTCCTACTTAATTAAATCTGATAACATCTAGATATTGTGAAGTAAATCTATTAAAACCGCATTCAATTGAGAGAGTAATTAGCATTTTTTCTGCCTTTAATAAAGCACATTAATTTGCAAATAAATATTTGTTTAGTTCAAAGATAAAATGCTGAAAGACAATTTAGTTTTAATGTATTAATACTGACGAGTGTTGTTTTTATTAATGAAAAGTAATGGCCTTTTAAATAACATAAATTTGTTTAGTGACAAGGTTGAAAGCTTTTTAATTTTGTTCTAATTTGCGTAGACGGTTTAGTAGTCAATTCTCCGTAAAAGGCCGCCAGTTATTTGTGCAATTAATTGGTAAAGGGAGTTCATACGAAACATAGTTATTGATTTGTAACAGCTAATTGCTTAAGTACTTTTTATCTAGGTTCTCAACATAGGTATCAGTTTTCGGAACTGAATTTGCACTCATTTTGTTCAGGTCCTCCAATGAACAACAATAATTTTATGATGTCCCCTATGAACGCCATGTATTCCAAACCGATGCCAGTCAGTGCCGGAAAAGTGTATCCTGCCGATCAGCCCATGGTTTTTAACTCCCAAAATCCGAATGCGCCACCGATATATCCATGTGGAATATGCCATAAAGAGGTAAGTCTTTTAGAGCTTACAAAGTAAGACTACAGTAATGTATGGATAGTTTCTATAATTCAAGCGACACAATTGCAGTCCGGAGCATTTGATGGCGTTACTTTGCAATTTCAAATATGTACGCTGTGAGTACGTACCTATTTACTTTAAACTATGGCCTAGAAACGAAAGCGCACCGCAAATTAATCCTTGTTCAAAAGCGTTAAATTTTTGTTGGCTGGAGTCTGCATGTTGTTCATACACTTCCAGGCATGATGGTAATTTTTCAAATAGTGTTTCAACACACAAGCGTTGATTCATACGGTTCACCCAAATATCAGGGTTTCGCGACAAGATGAAAATTTTGCACAATTTTTTGAAATGTGTACCTTAAAGTTGCAAACCGTGAATTAACTGAATTCCGGAAGAAAATTTCCGCAAAATAGGTGAATCATGAATGAAGAAGTTTTGAAGCTTCTGAGTGATTTACGAGAAAAAACCCTTCTGGAGTTGAGTGAATCCGCCTGATGGTAGATACACCAGAGGTGGACAAATGAACAAAAGGCGATGAAGAGGAATTTGGGATTAAAATTATTAGAAACTGATAAGATTATTGCGAAAAATCAGCCCGATGATAAAGACGAACTTATTCAGGAAATGCCCAGTACGAGACCAGTTGGCGATGGTCTCATTTAATGTATATTAAGTTGGGCGTAATAAAACGAGCTGCCACTGCATGGCAATTTTGAAGAAGGCTGATGGACGCACCGAAAAATATCTTCAACAAACTATTAATTTTGTTCTTTCATTTGGAGTTAAGAGGTATTTGTGCACGTGTACTCTTAAGAAAGATACATACTCATTTACAGTCCGAATTGGTTCTGCCAGCTTTCTCCTCCGATTATCCATACATTACTGTAATTCAACGCCAGTCGATTTTAATTTCGTGCTTAGCAACTGAAAAGCGCGCATAATTTTCGTCTTCGAAATCAAGAAACATTTAAAAGCTAGTTTTGCGAGCGTTTCGAGCGTTTTAGACCCACTTTTATGTACTTTGCGATCATTAGGTTCATGACAACGATCAAGCAATCCTTTGCGAAAGTGGCTGCAATTTTTGGTTCCATCGAGGCTGTACTGGATTAACTGAACATGCGTTCCAACTGCTTACCGCGGAAGTCTACGCGGAATGGGTGTGTGATAAGTGCCTGGCTACCAAAAATATACCCTTGGTAAAGTTTAAGCCTTAGTATCCTATTTTCGTGCGGAGCGTATAGGATATAAACAATTCGGTCCATTTGGAAATGTGAAGCGAACATGTTTCAAAGCGGAATCTAATCTAATCCTGGCCAGTTGCGTTATGAAGCTTCAACAAAGATTGAAGAAGAAGAAACAAACTTGAATGTGTACCTCTATAATTATTGTAAAAGATAAGCAATAGTGATCTGAAGTTTATACAGCGAACGTGCTCATTTAGATGCGGGTTGCTGCGTTCGTATATACAATATTTATTGTAGTTAATATGCAAAGTTTTTTTTTAACTCGGTTTATATAAAGTTAAAGATGTTATGAAATCAAACTTTCCAATGAAACAAGTTTCGAATGGCTTTGTACTATTTTTCATAGTAGCTTCTGTTTTATAACCAGTCTTCTTCCAGTCAAATAACGAAAGTTAAATATTTGTCAATTTTTTTGTATATGACTACTTTGAAAGCGTCTAAATTAAAAGTATTTTAAAATAGAGTCGAAAATATAACATCTAATTGTATAAACCGTGGTTTAAAAATCCTACCTACTATCGGCAGATAGTTTTGTTGCCATTATTACTAATTATAATAAGTATCCAAAATACCCATCTAGACTTAAGATTTGAAAATCACTCGAACTAGATAGTTTGTTAATTGGTTCGGGTAATAATTTCCTTCGGACTACAACAGTCAATTATGTAGATGTTGGAAGCATGTGAAAATCGTTATTATTCTGAACAGAGACAGGAATTACATAATTTAACTCCTGTATATGATTCAAATGCTTTCCACGCTCAGCTCTTTAGCTTTAAAAACCACTTTTCGTTCTACCCTTTTATGTACCTTTAATATTTTTTAAGGCAGCATTTTGTTTTCAATACTTTAACTTGTAGTCCAATTTTCTTCCAGTCCTCTAAGAAAAACATTTTTCAGGCTGTTTTCAACAAAATTATAATTTTGTTTTACACAAATGTGTTTTTCCGTGCAAGACACTTAATGCAATAAAAGGTAATTTACTCCTTGAGTAGTAGACTTACTAGTTATTAATTGAGCAGCTTATTTTTATGAATATTTTACTCTAATTTTTTACTACTAATCAGGCAGAGGGATTTTTGCTTAATAAAATCGATTAGGTAGGTATCAGCCATGAAACGGCATAAAACGTCCGGACTATAAAAACTACTTAATTGTTTTAACTTAAAACTGTTTGCTTCGTTTGCAGAATCGACATCTTATTTTGCCTATCTGGGACCAATATTTTAATTTTATCAGCCCTAATTTATTCAACTGCGTTTTCGTATCTAACTAAATTTTCTCTCTATTGTGTGAATGTTTTTTTAAGTTCCAGTTTCTTGACCGATATGCCTGATGGTTGATTTTCTTGGGAAGACCGCCTTGCCCAGACCGGTTTCCCAAGAAAATCAACCATCTTGCAGTGAATGTTTTTTTGTTAATTAACTTGTATATAGCAATATTAATATGTATATGTATAAGTCTTTAAATTATATGCTACAGTCTGTATATAATTATATAATAAGGTATCCTTGAGCTATAGAATAATCATAGAACGTATTTATAAATAACTCAACATATATTAGAAGCTATAAAGGCTTTCATGGCCTTTCACCGAAAATTTTTCAACAAAATACATATATTATGATCTTTTGGCCTCATATTTGTAGCAAATGCGATTGTATAACATTTTGTATAAAGTAGGGTATGATTTAAAATGAATAACCTGAGTTATATTTTTGTTTTTTTTTACCATAATGACACTTTCCTATAATTATTCTTGATGCAAAGGTCAGCCAGACTAAAAGTTTGACTAAAAATATGAGGGACTTGGTTTTGTATACTTACAGAAAACAGTGAAATTTGGAACGCAGAATTTCTGTGATTTAACCCTGTTGATATTTTTTTTGTTCACACTGATTTGTATTGTGAGGTTTGTGTAAAAAGCGCATTCCTGAAGTAATTTTAAACAAACACATTTTCCGAGCACATTTCGTTCCTTCTCGTGTGATCCCGTCGAATTAGTCTTTTGTGTATCGGTAGATGCGATCGGAAAGTTACGTAATAAATTGGAAAATCTCAATTTGTTTCAATGATCTTAGGAAAAGTTAGTGATTTTCTGAAAATGCGGGTCTTTCTTCACCATTTTGTCGTATTTTCCATCCCGGTAGTGCAGTTTTACACAAAAAAAAACTATTTTCAATTTGGGAATTTTCTGACGTTGATTGTCAATCGAATGTCGACATGTTGAGGTTCTCGGTATACACTCAGGTCCGGATTCTATTTCTTGAACGTGCACTTAGAGACTAAACACATTTCAAAATTTCTTCGGGTTTTTGAATTTGATTCCAAACCACATGCAGGAGTATTTATCGGTAAGTAACAATTGCTGAAAAATAAACGCCCGCTTTACTTGCTAGTTTTCCATCTAGAAATCATACAGACTAGAAGATATCCGATGGAAAATGAGTAAACAGTTGGTTGTTTCAGGCGCTTACAGAAGAAACTGAAATTAAAAACACGTCATTTATTGTCTTTATTTATCAATTAAAATACGTTTCGGTGTATTTTTCCACCATCATCAGTTTTTACGTGTAGCGTTGTTGCTGCTTTAAGCCTTGGCATACATTTGAAATGTATGCCAAGGCTCACTGGTCATTGTGCGGATTTTATTGCTCGCTTGTTAAAATAGAATAATTAGCGCGTTTCTGTAATAATTTTACCCAAAAAATCACTTAAATCCATATTGAACCACATAGTTATTGCGTTTAAAGAAGCTTGTGCGATTCTGTCGAATTAGTTTAGTGTGTATCGATAGATAGATAGAAAATAATGCGCGTGGAGTGCTCCCAAAAAATGAAAAAATCTCAATTTGTATTAGTTTTCTTGCTTGAAGTTAGTGATTTTCTGAAAATGTGGCTTTTTCTTCACTGTTTTGTGGTATTTTCCATCCCATTCGGGCATTTTTAGTCAAAAATGCTATTTTCATTTTTGGAATTTTCTGACGTTTATTGTCAATCGACAGCTTACATATTGCTATGCGCCGAGTGCAGACAGGGCCGGACTTAATAAACATTGCAAGCTCGTTGAGACTCCCAAGACATTTTGGAGATTTTTTCAGTATTTTGAATTCGACACCCAAATAATTCTAGAAGTATACACCGGTAGGTAACAAAGACCACATAACGTGAAAAATACACTTTATGTCTACTTGCAAGTATCATATGGTAAAGTTGCAGGTTATTTAACCCTGAAACTTCAAAGAAAAGTTATACACATAGATGAAGACAATGGTTATACATTATCCAAAATTACATATATTCCATTGTATTTTTTAAAATAAAATCAAAGACCTTGTTGCTGTTGCCAGATTGATCAATGAACCTAATAGAATAGATTAACACACATAACCAAACTTAATTAAGATTAACATAACCTTCATATTTTTGAATGTTTTCGAAGTTAGACTTTATTTTCTGTAATTCTTATTTTATTATCTTATTATGAGTGGCGGCTTAATTCCCAGTAAAAGCACGGTTTACGTGTCTAATTTGCCTTTCGATTTGAAGAATAATGATTTACACAAAGTGTTTGAAAAACATGGAAAAATAGTCAAGTATGGTTCAGGTGTAGTTGATTTATATCTATTGCTGATATGTACATTTATTATTTACCAATATTACCCAGCAAAGAGCCTCTTTCGATCGTACGCACTCAAATTTCAAGTCGCTAATGGCATAAGTTTGAAGGAAATATATAAATTCAAGAGTTAAGCTTAATACCGCAATAGGACTATTTACTATTACTATTCAGCATTTGCTTCCTCTTCATTTAACGTACTTTATCAAAATTTCTTTAGCATTTTCCAACGTCCCCTTGCAGAGATACAGACTCTTAGAAAACCGTAAATTATTTGTTGAATAAGTATAATACAATATAAACCTTTTTACATGAATGTCCAGGCCTTGTTCAGGACGCAACAATCTTTATTTTGTAGATCCATATAATAAAGATAGCGTTTTCTCAAAAACTCTTGATTTTATCAATATTGATAAGCAGTACTTTCTTGTAAAGGTTCCACGTATTTAAAAACATTCTTTTTGTACCGCTTTGATACAGGTGATAAAAATATTGACTTTATTGTGCTGAAGCCAGTCAGTATCAGAAATTTGGTTCCATATGTTCATTTTGTTCAAACTTGTCTGCTGTTAATCATCAATAAATTCTAATGATTTTTTTAGAGGGTTCGATATATCTGTAAGCTAAAGCGACGTTTTTATAATTTTCAGAGTATCAGTCGTTAAGGATCGTCAATCGCGAAAAAGCAAAGGTGTGGCCTTTATTTTGTTCTTGAAGCCTGAAGAAGCTCAGGCATGTGTGCAGGAAACCAATTTGAAAGAGGTAATTTACTCAGATTATTTTTAGAAAGAGAGCGTAAGTTATCTAATACTTTTTTCGTCCTAGATGTTTGGCAGAACATTAAAGGCGAGCATAGCGAAAGATAACGGCCGATCAACCGAGTTTATTAGACGAAGGGTAAGGCTGGCTTATATTAACATTGTAAATTCCCGCTCTGATGGGTAATACATTTTCGTGCAGGAATATCCCGATAAAACGCGTTGTTATGAATGTGGCGAATTCGGTCATTTGAGTTACAAATGTTCGAAAAACTTATTGGGAGAACGAGAACCACCTGCGAAGAAAGTGCGCATTCGAAAGAAGAAAACTAGTCAGTCACTAACAGAGGTACAATCACATTGATATCAATACCAAACTATCAATAATTGTATGTTTTTTTCACTAGGAGGAAAAGCAATTTTTCGATAGTTCTGAGGAAGAGTCTCATTCAGTACCTCTTGACGAGGAAACTCTGAGTGCTGCAATCAAAACTGAGGTAATTTTTTTGGACCTATAGTTTCATATGAATGTTAACGTCGATCAATTCCAGCAAGAGAAACACGATATCGAAGAATACCGCTATAAAGTGGCTTTAGGCGCTTATGATCCCGGCGAGGCAGGCTCCAGTAAGAAGAGAATAAAGAAAAGCTCATACTTTAGTGATGAGGAGGAAAGTGATTGAGCGTCTGCACCCGAAGCTGGTAAGTTAATTATTTTATTTGGGTGATTTGGTGATGGGCCAATTGGCCCTAAACTTAGCTCAGTTTAGTTGGAAGCGCCGCTCGAAAACAGAGGAAAAGTTATATATAAAATTTTATTTAACTTACAAAATCTTTTACAAAAATAATTCGCAACAATTCGACTTTAAATGTTTACACTATAGTACATATCACAATCTTATTATTGGTCCCTAATTAACTAACGTTTGAGTGTCTAAAAAATCAGTTTTCTTATTTTATTCTTCTCGATCTTATTTTTCAAATCCTGTTTCACGTTTACCGACAAGTATCGCCCTATTTCCAGCGTCTTTTCTGGCGCATTGGAATAGGTATGGTCGGTTTTTGAATTGAACACTGGTTCAATTTTTATGGCTTTCTGTCTGCTTGGATCCAAGAATTTCCGCACGGTTACGTTGGAGAACATTGACTCTTCTTGACTTTTCTTTTTGATCTGCAACTGCTCCTCGTGGCTGTGGTTCTTCACATGTTTTCTTAGACTACTGGGGTCCGTGTATTTTTTTAAGCAACCCATCACTTGGCAAGCGTAGGGTTTCTATGTGGAGAATGTCCAAGAATTAGAGACATTTTTGAGAACATTCCAACTAAAGTACTCACGGTATCAAAGTGGGTTCTTTGATGTTTGGCCCGATCGGAACTGTTGGAAAAACACTTTGAACATCCAGTAAACTGGCATAAATAAGGCCTTTCTCCGGTGTGGCTCCGCTGGTGGATTTTCAGATTTTCCAGTCTGGAAAACGCCTTATTGCATCCTTTGAACTGCAACAGAAAGCAAACGGTTAAATTGGCGTCGTTTTCGAGATATAAACCAATCGTCAACTAAAACATTAACATATGAAAGGAAAATAAACGTGTTGGCTTTTTATAGGAGTCATAACCCGACTCTAAAGCTCACTGACTTTCTAGTTGAGGCAGGTGGTTCTGCGAGAACTATACCACTATTAGATGCACATATTCCAATGGCGTTCCAGATTACACACTGTTTATTTTACTGCAATTGCCTTGATTAAATGTTTAGTCGAAACGGTAATTAATATTAACATTTACATGTATGTGCAAGGCACGCTGGAGATATGGGTAAACAAGCTTGCGTGTTGAGTTATTGTGTAGCCTAGAACCCCAATTGGTGTTTTAGAAGAACGGGAATGTTTTATTTAATTTAGTTAGTGTTCAATTTATGTGTGAAGCAAGGGTAATTTAATTTGAGTTTAGTATTTATTTCTTGCCAGGAAAGGAGCTACGTTTATCAACCAGTCAACGTGTTTTGATGAATAATTAGGTCGTATGAGATTTGAGCAAACACATTAAACCGATGTATGATACATTTTGGTTTATTTATAAATCATCAGACCCATTCACCTAGAAGAGCGATTGTACCATTTTTATGATAAGGCAGTGGCTTAAAATGTCTCTTTTATTAACGATTAATGGTTCAGCGAAAGCTATTGGACATATTAACTTTTAATAATATTTTTTTTGTGTTTATGTGACTATTTGTTTTGCGAGTTTTATGTTTCTTAGATGTACAATTAATATTTCAATTGCAAATTTTGATTTCTTGATTGTTATTTAAAATATATATTTTTTATATTTTGTCGTGTTTTTTGCTTTTTTCCAATTGAATCTGATGATGATAGAAAACTTGAATTTTGCTTTGATGACCCAAGCTAAAAAATCTGAAAGTTGAGACGAAAAACTGACAAATAGTTTTTTGTTTAGAATCGGGAGTCGAGGAAGGCTTTTGAATATTTATATATTTTCGAATAAATATTTTATTTGGGGCTAAAAACGATTCAAAACGTATCGATTTCCCGGCGTCACTACTTATGCGACTAATTTTTGGCAAAATAAGGGCCCAATGTAAAGCAAACTAGCATATTTTCTGAAACTTGGAAAAAACCAACAATCGATAGTAAACGACAGTGTTTAGTTTTATGTGTGTTTTTAGTGTTTAGTTATATACAACCTCCGACACTGTTCACACACAATCTATTCTACAATTACATTTCCAACGAATGTATTTTACATTTCGACCACATGTTAACAGTTCGAGTCGGAACATGTACATGTGGTTTCATCACTTTATAATGTCCCGTTATGACCACAAATGGAAACACGAATTTGATACTTTTGGCAACTGGGATACAGACGATTTAATTCCAAAGTTGAAAAACACGGAAGTTGTCAACACAAAACGTGTTGGGGTTTTAGGTATCGACTCTCGTTTCAATTAAACTGTTTTGAGAATGGAAGCGAGCATGAACTAAGCTCATTAATCATGCTACTGTAGTAGAAGTTTATTAACTATTTAGTTTAAATTTTATTACTATATTTATTTTTTTAAATTCGGTTTGGATGATAATTCAGGTGACAAAAAATCAATCTGTTACTGCCAACATTTATTTGTTTAATTAAGTTAAAGAGGGCATGACCCGTTAACCCAAAACGCACTTGCCTGGTAAACTCGATGCAGTCTGTTATTCTAATAGGTGTGAAATGACAAACAGTGTTTGATAAACTATGGATATTGAGTCTAGCAAGAGTGTTATTGTGTTTATTTAATAAGGAGATGTTCTGCATGTTAAACACTGATCGGATTTGTTTGCGTTACACGCATTTGCTTGGTGTGATGCATGGTTGCACTTGAATTCGGAAAAGGGCAGGAAAAACGGTTAAAATTTTACTTACTGGACATTTGTTCGGTTTTTCACCGCTGTGCACTCTCATGTGGATCAGTAGCTTGTATCTGGCGTTAAATGGCTTGGTTTTCCTAGGACAATGCTCCCAATAGCACGTGAATTCATCCC
>NW_026018611.1:2935319-2955430 GCF_020466585.1 Dendroctonus ponderosae
TGAGGGTTGTTTGTCCATTTTGTCTGTGAGTTTAGTCGTCAAGTTTAATGTATCTACATTTGAGGTTTGTCTTTTAGCTGTTACCTTAATAGAGGATCGTCGTTTAATAAAGCATCTGTCTGGGTCAGCACCATGTGATTTTGTTCCAAAACATGGCAGATTTTCTGGTCCTTTTCATAGGTATTGACGATGAAATCGGCGTGCTTTATTTCAGAAGATCCCATCAAATGCCCAAACTCGCTTTTGTTATCCGTGCTCTGAAAACTCTGTATTTAAGAAAAACCTACTAGGAAAATTTGCGTAAAGCTACCTGCTTAAAGTAGCCCATATCATCTTCAGGGATATTGCGCACGTAGCAGTTGAAGTCAAAGTTGTTTTTAATGATGGTTCCAACTGGAGGCAGTGACTGTTGTTGGTATCCATTATTTGGCGTATCCAAGTCGTGGATTTCCGTCGGCCATTCTCCCATATCCAGAGATCCATCGGATAGTGCATCGCAAAAATTAATATTGTCAAAATCTCCCTTTGGTTGTGTTGGAATGGTGATGGGGAAACATGCTTCTCCATCCTCGTAGCTCGGCTCAGCCTCGAAAGTTATCGGAGGAGGTACGAAGAAGTTGGAAAACTGCTTATTGCCAACGTTACTTTCTTCGCAATCCCTTGAATGTTCCGTGGTGAATGTTTCTGTGTCAAACTCAACCACTGTGGTCGAATCGGAGAACGAGTCTCGAACGTTCTGGTCAAAATCCTCCACGAAATCATTGAAGTCAAAGTTTATATCACAATCTCGTGGACTGGCTGCAGAATCTTCAGATATAAGATAGTCGATTAGATAGTCGTCTTCGGCATTCGTCCCAGGCGTTGGGTGTAATTCTTTTGAAGCAGGCGGAGGGTTTTGCAAGTCTCGGAAAGTTTCGACAATGTCCGATTTGGACACTGCTTGCGCTTCATAGAAGGCCAAGTTGAATTTTTCCATCAGCTCAGATTGGGAGAAGTTGGTTACGGGGTTGTAGAATTGGTCGTAGGAGCGTTCCATTATCGGTCTCACCAGCATCTGAATTGCAGATAATTGCAATGTGAAATGGACATTATGCACTTTTAAATTTTATTTGAAAAAGCTGTTTTGCTGTAATAGATTGTCTTAATTTTTCGAAATATTTTTTTGCGTTGGAGAAGTAATATGATTTCAGTTTGAGCCACCATATTTACTCAACTCGAAGGATAGGATAAACGAAACAAAAAACAGGATAAACATTGCATGATTGTTTTACAATTTTTTTTCAGTTTCAAAAATCTACATCGCTTGGGGCTTTTAGAGAAATACATTTAATTTAATTCTAATTTGTCATTAAGACGCAATTAATAAAATAAACCGCTCAAACAGCCATCTTTGTACCACCCCCTGTAACTTTCTTCATTTTCCCCTATTATTTTACACATTTTCTTGCTTTTATTGCAATTTCATAACCATACGTTTTGTATTTCGGATGGAGTGTTTGTTGAGTTTGGATGGAGTTAATGGCTTTCATATATTTTATGTAACAAAATCTTACTGATATTTCACATCGTTTACTTTTTCCTTACTTTATAATTATCTGCAAAAAATAATTGGCAACAAATGTTCTTTTGTCTTTCTGCGGTTTTCTACTAAATAATGTCAAAAGTACAACTTAGCTTCAGCGATAAATATAGTTTTAACGAATCAATGTTTTGTTACATATTTTTTGTTGGTAAACAAATTTTTGTCTGCGTAAACTTAAATAAGTATATGGGCAAGGGCAAAAGAAAATTTTTTTATTTATATATTTTTTAACTGAAAATTTATATTGATAACTTGCAGCTGACTGATGTATTTACGAATTGAAAAGAGAAAATGAAAAAGAGCATTTGCAATTTTACTGCGAAAATTATATTAATTAATTAGCTTTGAAAAATACATTAGTACCGAATAAATCATTTTAATAGTTCAATATTAATCCCTAATTAATTAAAGTTCTGGTCTGCATTTGCAACAATAAGAACATATTTGTATGCTATTTTATACCACTTCGTATTATTTTGAATGTTTGGAAAATCACTTTTTACGCTGCTCGGCTTTTTACGATTTTACGCTACTGAAGAAATTTGAGAAACTGGCGCGATTTTTCAAATAAAATTCTAGTTGGAAAGCAACGCAAAATATAAATAAACATTTTCATAATATACATTATTTTATCAACTCAACTCATCACCACGCTTTTTATTACAACTAAGTAATTCAATGTAAAAAATCCATCAGCGAAACTCACCTTAAGTCACTCGATCAAACACGCACTTTCACAAAATAATGTAAAGAAAAAAACAAAAAAAAAACATAAAAAAATTACGAAAACTAATGCATCGTTCTATTGCGATGTGAGACTAGTGGAATGAAAACCGATGTGTTTCATTTAAGCACTATTTCATAATTAAGATGACAATCATAAGAGATATATTTTTAAACCCCTGAGGAAGGCGTGCGAGTGAAAAGGGACGAGTCTCGGAGATACTCGGGATCAAGTCGGGACTAGGACCAATTAGCTTCCCGAATTACTAGCATTCCTTCGGGCTAGGGTTGAGAGGTTAAGCACCTGTTTGTTTCGTATTGATTTTTTATCGTATTTTTTATTATTTCTTTTATTGCGTGCACTTGTTTATAAGAACTTGTTAAAACTTCTTGCTGTAGATAAGATACCTTGGACCATATTTATTACTAATTCACTTTGTTTAACTAAAATTTGATCCTCTGTTGCTGTAAACGGCCAAGATTAATTTCGTGGTTTTAAAACATTAACAATTGACCACAAAAATCTCGACCACCAGACGCTGACATATTTCCTGTTTTTATTATTTTTTATATATTTTTTTGTTCTTATTTACATTACTATCAATGAAGCCATTATTTACTAATACTGTCTTTTAACGAATAGAAATGGAGTGGGATGGAAAAAAGTAGGGAAACGGTGAACTTTTGATATATCGGGTGGGCCAATTGAATTAGGCGCGTTTAATTTTTTAAATTTCATAAATTTTATGTTTCTTTATAAAAAACGCATTATATTTACGGGCCAGGTCAGCACAAGTCAACATTTGAACCCTATTTGAACTTAAAAGTGTGCAAGTTTCTACTTGTTGTAAATGTTTCACTGGACTTGAATCATTGATAATTATCTTCGCCAGATCGTATTGCATAAATTCCACATTTATGTCATCCAGACAGAGATAAATAATTCTCATTTCGTTTGGCCATCTTTCTCTAAAAACTCGGAGACAAGTGCATATTGGTATCAAATTACATGAAGAGGCTGAGAAAAAAAGCGGCCAGCCACGTGCAATCCACCAATCAAAATCCGAATAGTAAAGGAAAGGAGATGTCGTTAACACTCGTCCATAAATTGTTTTGTTTAGACCTGTCTAGGCACTAATTTTTTACTGTTAAATAAGTGTCGTTATTAAGGCTTCATTTGCTTAGCTTGAAATAGGAGAATAACCAGAATTTTTTTATTTAGCTTTATTGTACAATTTATTGCTCGATTTTTATAAGTTGTGTGTATTCTCAGTTCCATCCTCTTGTTTCGAAGATTTACAATTTTCAAATTGTCTGCTTTTGATGGTGTTTTCTTCTATTGCTATTTTCATTCATTATCAAGTAAAATTCATTCCTGGGTTTCAGTCATTTATTGTCTCTATTTATCAATCAAAATACGTTTCGGTGTATTGTTCCACCATCATCAGTTTTTCTAAAATAACAGATAGTTAAAAAAAAATTCATTAATTTAAAAAACAACCAGTTCGTCAACAGCCTCATCAGATCACACATTAAAATACATCACAATTGCAATACTTTAAAACATTCTAAAACCCAGGAATGAATTTGATTTGGAATTGAAACACAGCCAGGAAAGTATATACAATGAATTATCAAGTAACCACAAGTTGGCTATTATTTATTAATTAGGTAAGAAGTATTAGTACTATAAAGTTGTATAGGGTGTCCCAAAAATTGGGTACAATCATTTGACGAACAGTCTGTTTCTCATACAGACGTGAATTTCCCGAATGGTTTCATAAGGTAAATTTATGAAAAATATTCCATTTTTCTGTTATTTCATCCTCACACATATGGCCGACAGTCAGTTCGGGTGTGTTTTTGTTGTGAAACGAATGGGGTTAATACTCCGCAAGACAAAAAAAACCAAGCCTGAAACACGATACGTTGCTCGCTTGGTGCACGTATATTAAGAGGTTTTTTTCGATGGTTCTCTTAATTAAAAATATTGTAGGGCCAACGGACAAACAGTTTTTTTTTCGCCGAGAAATGCTCAGACTTTGGTGTTGAGTAGTTTAGTCCTAAGCCAAGAAAAAAAATTAAAGGTTGAATATGTCAACTCCAAAAATTATTGGCGTCGTTAATATATTGAAGTAGCAGTTATTGGGATCAGGTTTCGATTTTTTGCTTGCATGTCAGGAGCGTTAAATTAATATGTCAATCACCCGTTTGAATTTATGGATTTTAGTGTTGTTCGTTTGCTGTAATGGGGTCGTATTTCGTTCATTAATTAGCGTCGATTCTTCAGGCTAATATAATATTGCATACATTACCCAACAACTTTATTTAGTGGCTACTGAATGGTTTTATCAAGTTTTCTACCAGCTGGAAACAGGTTGCTTGTGCAGAAGTGTTCTGATATATTTTTCTATAGTCCACGTATGAAATATTTTTTCCATAAGTTTGATGAGGTAAAAATAAACCGAAAAAGTTTGATTTTTTCGGTTAACTATCTAATACATCGTTTTTCTGGAATTTAATTTTAAAAACTTCCTGTTGATGATTTCACAGAAGTTTAAAACACTTAAATCTCATTGATAAAATCTGAAGTTAATAGGTACAGAGATTTTGCTGGCCAGTTTACTTATTTCAAAATGAGCATAGACATTTTTACAGCAAACTTTTTAAAAAGCAAATAAATGTTTTGAAAAATTGTATTATTATAATTTCCTCATTGACTCTTATGTGAGCGAGTTTTTAATTGAATATTAAAGCAATACTTCGTAATACTGTTCAGATAGTGTTCAATCGGGTTCATTAAAACCGCGCAAAAATGTTTTCTGATTTCTTCAGAGTTGTTAGGTAAAGAGTATCATGTTTACTGTTGACAAGAAATTCATCTGTAGGCTTTCCATTTTTCTGCTTCTTTCAAGTCCGTCAAGAGGTCATATTCCCAATCGCAATTTTAGCACGATTTTCTTATTCAAATGCCTACGTTTTCCTGCAGCATACTTTACTAACTACAGTTTGACTCGTTTGTCTTTTGTAAGTCTTTTTTGAGACACTGGTTGATGTGGAACTCTGCTGCATGAACAGTACTACCAGAAACAAATATATCAGAAATTAATTATGAGTTTCGGACTTTAACATATTGACTTTCTAGGTATGTTCTTCAAATGATTCTCCTCCTAAATCACCCCAATATTTAAGAGGAAAATCGGTTCGAAAATATGAATCAAGTAATAGTTTTGCATATAACTCTTACTGAAGTGGATTGAATTACTCTAAGTAAGTGCAGAACATATTTATAGAACAAAACGCTCCCCTGCTTTACAACAGATTCATATCTGAACAACAACACATTACACAACACGTGTTCTATAAACGTAAAAAACTGAACGAAGGAGAAAAAAATGCTCGGGCCTTATTTTAACCAGCTCGTTTCATTTCTTATTTGTATATTATGAATTATCTGTATATTATTTCGGAAAGACAGCTGCGCCGATCCTGCCATTGTTTTTTAGGTCGGCTCGCGACTGTTTTTAGAATCTTCGGTCCGGGAGACAATAAAAGTGTGAAAGAAATTCAAGTTAAAGGTGGAAAAGGCGTTTGGTTAACACGTGCTAATGATTTTCAGATGACAACAGTCATTAATGTCCCGTTAGAAGTATACCCAATCTGCTATTGAATAAAAATCAATTATTTAGCCAAAAAAAACCTCCATGGAAGAAATAATAATTTCGGAAATTGATGCCAAAATATAAGAAAAAATATATTGAAAATATTTTTACGAACGTTTTGGTTAACATTCAGTTTCTGGTTTTGTAGTTTCAGTTAATCGTAGAAACGTTTTTCATAAGGCAACTTTTGCTAACATTCTATGAATGTGGAAAAATATTGGAGATGCAAGCAATGGAAATGAAGCTTTTATTAAAGTGCGTGAAGGGAAATTTGAGGCATTCGCTTGAAGCTGTTTTAAGACATTGAAGCTGTTTTTAATTTGGGACAAACAATAATCTACACTGCGAGCAAAAGGTCAACAATTGTGCTTTGGTTTTATTTCCAAAACCAAACCTAAAAGAGCTTTGGTTTTGGTGCATAATTGCTTTTGACTTTAATTTTGTTCTATTTTATTTAACATACTAAGTTTTGTACTGCGTACGTTCATTTTCATAAAATTGTACTTAAATTACAACATCAAATGTGAGCACATTCTTGGTTGTTTTCTCCTTTTGGACTTTTTTTAATGTATGATTGTTTTTTGTTTGATCAATTGTAGTCGATGATAAAAAATCGTTTAATTAATTAATTAATTAACAGTAGTCGAAGTTTAGAAAACTTAAAATTAAAGAGGCATATTTTAAAGATTTTACGACACATTACAGAAACACGTTCATGTGTTCATTTGATCGGAGTTTCAGATTAGAATTTAATTCTTAGAAGCTTTTAACTTTTTCTGTCTTCTTTGAACTTTTTCTAGCGGTTTTAAAAGCTGAAAGCGGCAATAAAGCGAAGCAAATTGCATACGTATAGGTCTAAACTAATAAGCCTTTGCTGGTGTTTGGTACAGTTAATTCCTGCACGCAATGTGCATAAGAAAAAGTAGAGTTTCTCTTGTTCTTGGATTTGTTTTGATGACAAAAAGCCCCGTCTTTATTACTGTCATGTGGAGCGGCTCTAGTGAAGGTTCCAGCTTGGATTAAATTTCACTTTAATGCCCTTTTTCTAGGAGCATAAGCATATAGGAACGTAATGTATAGCCGGAGTCGTACATGAACCATTGTTTTTAACGTTCGCTTTTTTAGGCCGTATTTTATTCTATTTTCTTGGTAAAAGAGTACCGGCTAAGGCAACATTACTTTTCTCATTATTTCTGACCAGTGGCGACGTGAATAGTTTATTATTAATTAAATCGAATGAATTGCGGTCTTAATATCTTTGCCTCTAAGTTTCCGTCCAAGAGCTAGATACTACCGAATGTCTTCGCAGGAGAAAACGGTTTAGGTTTATTATTTATGTTTGGTTTTAGGTATATTTTTGGAAATTTTTTCCTAAACAATCAGTAGAAAAGATTTTGCTTCAATATTTTCTGGCCCAAGAAGCACTTACATGTTGTGCTCTGTTGCACTCAAAATAAATATCAACAAAAAAACTCGTTTGAACCCTCGAATTTTCCTGGACATTTATCAACACATTTTATATACATCAGCCCATGACAGTTGATTTTAGGATGTTCATAAAGCAAAGCCACCACTTATTATTAAAGTGTATTTTCCAATATGGTATTAATTTTGCTTATACATTTACATACACTTACAGCTTAATAATTTACAATACCGTTTTTGATGTAAAAAATATTAATATACTCTAAATTAGCCTTAATTTATATAGGATCATTTCAATTCACTTAGTACAGAGGATGTTCCGTCGTTGATACTATCAGGAATTAGACCTTTTTCTGGAAAAAAATTTAGCAAAAGTCAATATCAGTAAATTCATTTATTTGAGCTCATTTACCGATGGCCTGTCTTTAATGTATGCTTCGGAACACACGTTGATGGCATTCCATGGATTGACCAGTTTACATTCGCAATCTAATCCTTGTTCGGCATTAATCAGTTGCTCAACGATATTGGAAGCAGCGACATGAATGAACTGTTTCTGGCCGTCTTCATTCAATGCTAAGAAGTTGTCGTTAACAAAAGCATTTCCACGGTTCTGAAAAATGAATTTCAATCAAAATGGATATTTCCTGACTAATGAACGTAGGTGTAAAAAGTTTCAAACAACTACGTTTGCGCTATTGCAGGGTACATTTTTTTGCGTTTACATGAGAAAAGGTTTTGTGGGTCTTTGCGGTTGAGAATTAGCGAGCGTTAAAGCGCGCGTGCAGAACAATAACTCATAAAAAATTCGAAAAAATTGACTTAAAGTGGTTTCAACAGTAGCACTAGAGCCTTGTTCATTTTTATAGGAAGGAAAAGTGAAATTTTGTCGATTTTCGAGCTTTGAAAGGAGCCAATTTGAAGCAAAGGTTTAAACCGACTTTGGAAACTTGCAAAAACTAAGAGAAAATATATGAGAAACGGTGTTAGCAGCCACATTTGCTCAATTACAGCGAACATTTTTGTACTACATTTTCTACATTTTGTTACAGCGGACGTGCGCTTTAGACCTACACAAGGCCTAAAATGCCTTATCAACATTCCTGAACATTTTGAAAAAAATCGATGTAAATGTCTACGTTTTATCAAATCCAGTTTCCGTAAAAAATCAAATAAAACGGAGATCTCTTGTTTTTGCAGTCTGCAAAACTCTTTGAAAAGTTTTTAAGAAAGTCCACGAAAAACTTTTTAAACAACCACATTTCTCATTTACAACTATTTTTTTTTAATTTATGTTAAATAGGAAGAACTTTTGCGGCTTTTTGCGATTTACAAGCTCGCTTTGAAGCAAAACGTTCATACCACAGGTACTTAAAACTGTAAATATTTCTGAATTTTTTGTTTGAAATTAACGTGATCCGGGCTAAAAGGCCTCCTTTACTCCACAACTCCACTGTACGTTTTGTAGCTTTTGGTGTCTTAAAATTGCGATAATTTTTCGTATAAATTGTATAAACGCCGCATTTAGATACATATTTCGTGTTTAAGTGAAAGAAATTGAACTTTATTGTGCGAATGTCGCTGTTTATGTCTTTTCACGTGCAATTTATTGGGAAATTTCAAGAATTATCGCAAATATCGAGTGTCTCTGTTTCGAGTTGCAGAGAAATGTTCCTCATAGGATCCCTTGAATTACCTTGATAGTGAATCCTACACAGTAGTCCTGGTAGTTGAGTTCTTTGTGGAGGTCAGGTGTTCCTTTGGGATTCTTCTTCGCTTGTGATACAGTGAACACGTTAGTGTCGCTGAAACCAATGATGTCTTTGGTCTTTTTCGCGTCTTTTGCCAGTAAACTGCCGAAGGGAGTGAACAGGTTGAGGCTCAATTTCGAGTTCTTGTAGCTCAAAGCAATGGCTCGTTGAATCTGCAAAAAGTGGTTTGGTGATATTGTTAAAAGCCCCACCGAAGCGATTAAAACCAAAGAGTTGCTCTGACATTTATTATAAAAGAAGCGACAAACAAGTGGCAAGAAAAACTTGCATGAGGTGGGAAAGAAATGCTCAAGGAAAAAGATAGATGACTTTAATTAAGGGCAAATTATGAAACTTTGAGTGGAAGATGGATAGGGTTAATCACATTTTGATTCAACTTTTAAAGCATTAGAAGAAGAAAATTGTCTATCAGAAAGAGCGACCTGAGAAGGTTTCAGGATGATCAAGCACGAAGAAAATTGAAAAATCCTATTGATCGTAGGAGAAAAAGATGCGAACATGATTCAAATTCAGCACTCCAGGTTTAATATCTATTCATCAGATATTCTGCAAAGAAACAAAATGTTTCCCGAAGTTGTATCACGCACGCCAAATTAATAATATAAGCCGTGTTGGACTTGTTGGTCTTCTTAAATTGGTAAATTCACCGAAACACACAACGAACCAATGTTCAAAGGTAATGCAATCGTCTTTTTTTTAACAAATTACTACTAGGGATGAAAAACGGAGCGTCTACAATAACGTTAATCGAAAAGAGTCATGGTCCAGGCATGATGAACCAGCGCAAACCATATCAAAAGCTGAGTAGCATAAAAAACGAAAATCAATTTGGAGGGATTACAAAGGTGTTATGTATTTTGAGCTGCTTCGAAAAAACTTGTGAAATTGGAGGAAGAAATCAAAGAGAAAAAAACAGAATTGGTAAATCGCAAAGGAATGGTGTTCCACCACGACAGTGCGAGGCCACACAATCGAACAGACTGATTGAAGTTACTAAAAACCCGAAAGTACTTTCGTGCCAACGCTATAAGGCTTACCAAGGCAAATTTGCCCTCTTCACATGGTGCACCATTAACTACGATGATGGACTTCAAAGCATTGACTCGGAAAGGATAGTTGGTGGCCTCGTCAAAGGTTTGCGCCTTCAGGTTGATGCCAGTGGCAAGTCCCAAGTCGTGCAACAGTTCCTTCAGCCGTAAAACAGCTTCGCGCAACTGGAAAAAATAAAAATTTTAAGTTAAAAATTTTACTCCAACTTCCTCCTAGATGAGTTGAATGAATCCAACCTTTTGGTTTTCTATTTGACTGACATCGTATTCGCTTTTGGGGTCTTCGGCGAATTTGAGTCCGGGAGGTTTGCCCTTGAAGGTCAGTTTTCCGTTTACAGTGATATGGCTGGGCCATTGATTTTCACCTCCATAAGTGACCAGATGGAATTCAACGTCCCTAAAATCGAATTGTGGAATGTCGAAGCATGATAGTTGAAGCTAAATCTGATCACTTACTTAACGCCTTTAGAGTGCAACTCGTTGCTGATTTCTGGGATGAGTGTCTTGATTAATTTCTCGTAGATGACCTGGTTTGATTTTTGGGTATCAACAATCAAGACAATATCGGCCGACTTGGAGGGCAATTTGACGCTGAATGTGTCTCCAACACTGTAGGGCTTGTCGCCGTTAGTACATTTCACTGAAAAGCAGATAACATTAAATACTTGCAACTGATTGGACATGAGTGAATGAAAAAATGTCTCCCAGACCAGCTTACCAAGAGATTCGGGAACATGAACAGGAATGTTTCGCTCCTGGCAGGCAGCAACATAGGCCTTAGCGATAGATTCCTCAGTGTCTTTAACATTGGCAGCCAAACCATGAGCACATGCAGTTTTGAAGTTCTCTGTGGAGACGAATGGATAGCACACCCGCAATGGAGATTCCCAGCCAAACAGTTTGGCACAAGCGGGGTTTTCATGTACCTGCTATGAGGAAACCGTAACTCCCATTGGAAATGCATGCCAAGCTTTCGACTTACCGCTCCATGTTGGGGCAGGGCAACGTCAGGGCATGAGCTGGACAGTTTGTAGGCGTTTGCGAATTGGGACTCAGTAGTTACAATCTTGCCATGAGGAATCGTAAGATCGTCGTAGGGTTCACCGTTGCCGTTTCCTAAAAGTCCCCTGATTTGTCCATGGTAGAATCCAGATATTTTCACCACACAGCCGCTGAGGTCTGGAACACATTCCACTGCGATTCCAGACGTGGATACTAGAGTGACGATTTCGTAGTCTCTGAAGGCAGCCAATGTTGGCTTGCGCAGCGGCAACTCGACGTTGTCTGCAAAGGAGGAAGTTGATTGGTTAATTACGAGTAGGTCTGGGTAACTCAGTGAATTTTTAGGAGTTGGCGCAGTGCTGCGCAAATGGCTTGGTGCGCCAACCCAACGCACCGGCTCAATAACTCAGTTCCGTTGCTGTGAAAATGTTGATGACCTTCTTTACTTGTTTTAGATATATATATTCCTATAGAAAAAGGCTATCGACCCAATCGGTCTTTCTGCTCTTGAGTAGTACATATATGTCTTAGTCTAGCTTATTCTAAAATTAAGTCCTATTCCTAACACTGGTATAATTCAATCAGTGATAAAAAAAATAAAAATTCCTGGCCCACAAAACAAACAGGTTTTAGTCGTTAGTTCAGTTGCGTTTGTAGGTGTTCTAGTAAAGTATCTGTTGGGGTACGAAAACGGGAATGTTCTATCCGTCCTGTTAGGCAAAGGGGATTCAGTATGGTCCAGTTGTGAGGGTTGTTTGTCCATTTTGTCTGTAAGTGTATTAGTCTTTCCGAAATTTTGGTCATGTTGCGTTCGTATAGTAGTTGGTTGAAAGGGTTGTGCAGGGGGTTTTGGGGGTGTCTTATTCGTGTTATTAGTTCTTGTTTTAGATTATTTTAAAGTCCATTTATTAATAATATTTTTTAAATGTCTTCAATTTTCACAATTTTCCAGTTTGGGTTAAGTTACTTTTTCTTCTAAATGCTCAATTTTCTAGTTTCACTTAAAAATGCTGACAATCTTAAGGTATTTTCCGCAAAATTTATGAAATAAATTTCGAATCCTTCGTCGCTTTGTAAAAAGTTTTGAAATCCCCTTCCAGCTTCGAATTTGGGACAAACATCAAATAATTTTCTAGCAAAAAACGAACAGAATAATCGAGTTTATTACTGATTATTTGGAAGACTATGGAATTTGTTAAAAAATGTGTTTTTTTTGTGTTGACTGAACTTTTTGTTGCTTTACTGTCTACTCAAAAACGATCCATTTTGTAGAGTTTCACTTAAAAATACTGACGATCTGGGGGACTGTGACGCGAAAAATTACAAGCTAAATTTAAAGCTTTGTAAAAATTTTTCAAAAACGTTTTTAGCGTCGAATTTGGGACAAAAACGAAAATACATTCCTCCCTATTTTCCCCGAAAACCATTAAGGTTTTCACCAAAACCAATCACAAAACTGAAAGTTTTTACTCGAAAACGCGAAAAAGCATTATTTTCGGAAGATTTTCTTCTTTTCTGACAATAATGGGGTCTTTTCAGCCAAAAATTACAAAATTAATTTTGCTAGAAAATTCGCCTCATTCATCGGTTTGCAGGGAACTTTACAAAACCCATTTCAGCTTCGAATTTGGCACAAAAAAAAATTATTCAGTTTTTTACGGAAAGTAATTAGGATTATCTTGAAAAAACGACCAAAGGAAAAGTTTGCAAAAAATTATTTGAAAAATTCATCGCCCTCCTCACTCTCTCGCGTTTATATTAAGCAATTCTTTATCCGCAAAAATCCCATTATTTTTTAGTTTTTCTTAAAATACTGACAATCTTTTTTTTATTTTCTGTAAAAAAATATAGGTTAAATTTTATTGAACCACTCGCCTCCTTAACCGCTTTGCAAATATTTTTGGAAAACTTTTTGCAGCTTCGAGTTATGGACAAAACCGTAATAATTATTTCTGTGTGTTTTTCCAAAAATATTTCCCCGAACTGAAGAAGCGAAAGTTTACAATCATTTATTTGGAAAACTCTTGGAAACTGGGTTTCTTCAATTTTAGGTCAATATTTCTAAACAACACTGTCTCTAAAGAGAAAAACCGCGTTTTTCCTAACGTTTTACTGTAAAATACTGGCAAACTCGGCAAGAAAACTCGTCGACTTTCTTTGGACTCAGTTCTGTGTCAAGGAAAGTCTACATGACTTTTTTTAGTTGTTTGAACAAAGTAGTAAAACGTTACATTGAGCAATTGAGACTGAACTCACCTTGGTTTAGTTTCACTTTTCCTCCTTGGAGAAGGGTGAGGGAGCCGGATTCATCAGCCAAAGTGATCGAGGCCAAAAGCCCATCTTTGTAAGCTCCAGCCAGTGTAAAGTTGCCATTCACTGCATCTCTGGCCAGCAAGTAGTTGCATTTGCCTGGGAAGGTCAGATGTTGTCCATCGAACGTGAAGATATGTTGTCCTTGGACGATGATACCGAACACTGAAACCAATCGCTGTTGATTACACGTTCTTAACTAGTAATGGAAACTCTCGAGTTAAATCATTCGAAATAAGTTTGATTGGGAATGTTACCCGGTGAACAATACCTAATCAAGCGACTTACATGGGAATGGTGGCACAAGGTTTCTGGGTTTGTTGACCAAACTGAGAAGAACTTTTCCCAGTTCAGGGGACACGCTTTCGTTCAAAATGTAGGACAATGGAGAGAACTTTACAGCAACTAGTCTGGGCAAGTTCTTCAGGTAACTAAAAGGCAGAAGACTGTTGGAGTCCAAGTTGGTTCCAGGGATCTTCAAGTCGTCAGTATGAATAATGAGGGCCAGTTTCTTTACAATTGCCGCAATAGATCTAATGATGTCTTCAATAGCGGCCACGTCGTTCACTTGTTGGCTGTTCAGTTTCTTTAAATGAAATTAATTAGTGAACAACAGTATAAAGATCGCAGATCGTCACCTTTTCAACGTAGTTGACGATGGAGTCCAAAAGAGCATTAATGTCCGCCCTAACAGCAAAGTCCACAGGAATAACGTCCTTGACGAAGTTGGACGCTTCTCTCAAAGCGTTGATAATTGTCTCTGCACTTGGGACGCCTTGTTTGACAAACTGAAATCCGATGCATCAAGCAAATTCAATCACCAACAACCCATCACCACTCACCTTTTCGTATTGGATCTTAAGTTCCTCCAAGTAACGAGAAGACTTGACTTCGCTGACTAGCCTTTTGACGATTGATGTGATGTTTTCAAAGGAGTTTTCATAGATGCGATAGATTAGTCTGCCAAAGTCCTGGAACAACTCGCCGAAGGATGACGCAAGTTCTTGCAATTCCGGTTCATATTTCTCGATGATTTGGCTTGCTTTGGCTGCAACGCCCAATGCCATTTCAAGAACGGTTCCCAAGATATCTTTCGCGGCGGACAACAGTTTGGAGCCGAGTTCTTTGACTTCAGGGATCAACTCATTTTCGATCGCTGCAATTACACTGTTGAAAGAGTTCTGAAGTATCGCAGTTGATTCTTCGGCAATCTTGCTCAGTTTGTCGAATAGTTCAGTGGCGGCTGTGATCAGAGATCCTAAGATCTTCCTCAGAACTTCTCCGAGCTCCTTGATGCTCTTGTCGTTGAGGATTTCCTGTTTAACTTCTTGCAGTTCGTTTGCGTAGTATTGCTGGAGAGGTTTCAGATTGGGGATGGCAGTTTTGGCAATTTCCCCAACAGATTTCACTTCCTTTCTTGCTCCTTCGACCCATTCCTTGCTGGTAGCTTCCAGTCCTTTCAGGTAAGTTGTCAGTTTTTCCTTAACTATTTCCAGATTTGCCTTGATGGCTTTGGAGTCCACCTTGTGTTCGGATTTCAAGAAATTGACTTCGTCTAGTTTAACTGTGGCATAGAAGAGAGTAACTTTGCTGCCGGCGTCTTGGACTTCTCCACGAATGTCCGCTACTTGGCCGGGGATGAGACCAGCATTTAGCAGGAATTTTCTGTTAGGTTCACCTGGAAAAAATTAAGCTATGAAGTTTGACGGGTTGTGATCGGTAAAAGAGTAGCTTACTGCTGCTTGATACGCTGTAGGATAAAGTGTTGGCGTTTTTGATCTCCAATCGGCTGTTCACTGGAACGTTGTTGTATGAAGAAACTTCAGACTCAATGATCTGGTCATTGTCAGTGATCGTGATCTTGTTCACGCTCTTGATCAGAACCGTGTCGAAGACTTTGACGATTCCAGATATTTCGGTGGGCGACCATTTGGTGGCAATTACGTTTTCTTGTTTCGTTTGGCCGATGTTGACGTTGGATTTTGCTTCATAGGAGAATACCTATTTAAGGAAAATTATACAATCGTTTCTTGCCTAATCAGTGTATAGTTGTGGAACTTACTTTACTAGTTCTGTCTGCTGACACAATTTGTGAACCTTGAACGTTCACTCCCAATCCCTGGCTCTTGAGTGAACCGATGATTTTCGATGTGCCACGTGTTCTGGCATCATCCAAAGAAACCACTTGTTGGAAGGTTGCGATTAGTTTCTGGTTATCTTGAGCGAAAATGTTGAGCTCAACTAGGATGTCGAGTTTTCCATTAAAGGTGCTCCCTTCTCTAATGGCTTTGAATGAAGCGGCCAGAGGCTGTAGAGAAGCAACGATATTCACCTGCCTGGATTGGTGGTCATTTCAATACATACCTTTTGAAGTCCTGGGTGATTGAATTTCGCTTCACCGGTGATTTTGCCTTTGAGGTCAACATCCAAGAACCAGTTCAAAGCCGTTTTCTTGCTGGCATGATTCTTCTTGTCCAAATAGAAGGCGATTTCTCCGCTTCCTTTGCCGCCTTGCTTAAAGTTTTTCGGTAGAACGGTTTTGCTTTCCAGAGACACGATTCGTTTCGGTGTCGTTAGGCTGACGCCACCCTCGTTTGGTCGCAGGTAGAAGCTGTACTGGTATTTGCTGTTCTCCTGATTTTGGAAATGAGCGTCCACAGTGTGGTCGACGATCCATCCCTTCCTGTTGGTAACGGCTTTGAGGCCGAATTCATGAGACAAGCCCAGTTTTCGCAGATCCAGGTTGATTTCCAACACTTGGTTAAACGTTTCCACTTCTGCAATAAATAAATCAGTTGCATTGTCTTGAATCTAATCGGAAATTAGCTACTTGAGCCTGTTGAGCAACAACATTTCAATCACTCACCAATCGTGTTAATCTTGTTATCAATCTCGATGTATGCGCATTCCTTCTTCTGTTCGCAGTAGGAATTTTGCACTCTGAAGTGTTTGCTGGTTAATTTGAATTCCGAGTCTACAGCTCGGTCGCCCAAAGCGCCATCGAAGGAGACCTGGACGCCCTGTTCAGCGTTTTTGTCCTGTTCCAGTTTCTGGAAGATGTACTTGAAGTGTCCAGATTTCGAAGCATCTTTGACCTTTAAGGTTCCGCTTCCATCGATGATGAATTTGCCATTCTCGTCCTTGGCACCGTACGTGAAGCTTCCAGAGATGTAGTTCTTGCCGGCTGTTTTTACGGAAATTTGGATTTTGTTGTCGTTGTTGCTTCCTTTGGTATGGGCGTCGAAGACAATCTTGTCCAGGTTGAGGGATGGCGAGTTCACTTGGCCTTTCACAACAAGGTTTTCCACATTCTCAACATTGACACTCAATGTTCCGTCCAGGAGGAATGACTTTTCTTCATTCACCAGCTTCAAGTCAGCTGAAAGTTATTGAAATTTTCTGATTAGATGAGCGAAAATGATTGTTACGGTGATTTTTATGTCAGTTGCGTAATAGGCAAAGAACTTACCGCTGAATTGCTTGTAGCTGACTCTGTTGGCTTTAGCGTAGATCTGGTGCAGTTTTCCGTTAGCTCCAAGAAGTTTGACGCTTATAACTGGACTCAATTCACTCAGAACTAACTCGGTGTCCAATTTCCAAACTTTTCCATCAATGGTTAAGTCCAATGACGATGTAAGGTCTTTGTTGTCCTTTGATCTTCTAGCGTTAACGTTCAGCTGGGTGTTTCGATATCCTTCGACAGGAGTTTGTAAACCAGCCGACAACTTCACTTGATTTTCGGAAGTTCTTTCGCCAGAAATTTCCCCTTTCACCGATTCTCCATTTCCGTAAGTTACAGCTGCGCTAACAGCACCAGTCTGTTTTTCCTGGTTGATGTTGTAGGTCAAATCAACTCCAATCGGTTGGATTTTGTTAAGAGCCAAAGTTCCTTTAACTTCTCCAGATGATGTGGCTATTTTAGCGTTTCCTTGTGACTTGAGATCCACCAAAGGACCCTCTGCATTAAGGGCTTGAACATTTAATGAGCCTTCTATCTGTAAGTCTTTTAAATGGGCAACAGATCCACTGATATCGGCGTTCAAGGATTTCAAATGTTTCGAGCTGGTTGTTGCCTGAATCGTCAAAGCTCCACGTTTGGTTTGGGAGCTTAAGTCGTGGTTGCCTTTGATGGTCACAGAGTTGTCAGGTCCATAACTGCTGCGGATTTCAATTTGTCCGGTAACGCCCTTTTTGCAATTGGTCGCCACTGTTACCTCGACGGGATTTTTCAAAATACTGCCATACAGTTTTCCTGCGGAATTCAGTGTGGTAGCATCGCTTTCCTCAGATATTAAGAGGCTCAAATCAGAGTTGATGTTTTTGCCATTGCTGTCGTCTGCTGATAGATTCACAACGACATCAACGCTTTTCTTTTTCAGATTTGTGTTTTTCCATGTGGTTTTCAACCCCAATTTGCGGCCAGGCGTATTTTTGTTCGACCTGTACTCCAGGCTGCCCTCAGTTTGTCCATTAAGAAGGTCGTTTTGTTGTTGATGATCGCAATTTCCTCGAGCTAAAAAGTATTGGTCCCCTGGAAGAGTCACCTCCAGTTCTCCATTGAGCTTTCCTGTTTGGCGATCGCCAGTTCGAGATGCTTTCACGTTCACTTCGACGGGATGGCCGAGAACATCCAGCTTGTTGTTCGATTCCAGACTAGTATCAGAAACCTTGTTCTGGGTGCTGAGCAAGATCTTTACGTTCTTGTCTTTGTTGAAGGATGGATAGAGCGAAATGGTTACATCGTATGATTTACTGATGTGGATGGCGAAAGTGGTCTCAGCTTTGATTTGGCGTTTTCCATTTTGCAAGTCGATCAGAATGTCTCCGCTGCCGGCACCGTTATTGGCATGAATCTGACCGTTAACAGTAACGGCATTTTTTAGATTCACCTTGATGCTTCCATTGGCGTTTCCCTTTTTGTTGGCTTTGATGAACGAGTCGATGACATGGTCGGATCCGGAGCTGATTTTAGCATGGGCATCGATTTCTTCCTGGTTCACTTTCAGTCCCAAGCCCACTTTGAAAGGAGTTGCATGCGAAGGAACATGAACAGTCAAGTCGGCACCAACATCAATGTTGTGCGGACGCAGAACATGACGTACTTTTCCATCCAGTTCTAGTTTTTTGCCATTCAGTTCAAGACTGTTGGAGATCTTGCTCTCATCATTGGGCAGGACCTGTCTTCGCGATTTCAGTTGCAATTTATTTTCCAGTCCCCAGATTTCAAACTCCACATCGTAGTCTCCAGCGGTTTTTTCGTCGATTTTCGCTTCCAGTTCTGAACCCAACTTCAGTTCACCATATTCAGCATTAATTTCGTAGTCCAAACTCTTGGGCGTTTGTTCCAATTCGAATTTGGCGCTGACGCCCAACAGCGGATAGCTGAGGCTATTTTTCGTCTCGAACCTGAAGTCCGAGGTACTTTTGAATTTGTTCACCAAGCTGGACGTTACGGAGATAATCGCAGATTTGGAGTTTAGGTCGGGTCCGTGGATCAATTGAATGGCTGCATCGTAGTGCGATTCTTGCTTTTTGAACTCGCCCTTCAAGTTGAAGTTTGCGTTGCTGTTGATGGAGTTTTCAATTTTCACGTTGAATTTGATTAGTTCGCTGGTTAGTTGCAAACGGCCTGAAATAGCAAAAGCTTGTTAAGTATGGGATCTGAAGTCTGAAGGGAATTTAGGCTAGCGAATTACCTTCAAGACCAACATTATGGGCGCCGTTGGAGATTTTTACATCGGAGAAGAAAACTCCGGCCTCTCGGCCAACGTTTCCGGACACTGTAAGTTGTCTTTGGGCATCGAATACCTTCACATTTTGGAAAATAATCTTCAGGTTTTCACCGCTCGATTCCACTACTACTTCGCCTTCTGCTTTTACGGGTAGAGGTTGTTGTCCTGAGGGCGTTTTCAGTTCCAGGATTGGTTTGTAAACGGCGCGTTCAGGTGTTCCGGACACCGATACACCAATTTTTCCTACTATTTCATCTTGATCGTTCAAAATCTGAAACATTTCCATCAATGAAGTTTTCCTGTTTCGGGACAGTTTAGTACGAAAGGAAAAATCAAAAGGTAACAGGAATCTATGATTTTGCTGGTCTTCGGCACTTTCAACAAGGGATGGAGATTTCGGTAGATGAAGGCAACTTTTGCCGATTTAATGATGCGAAAGTCGTTAAAARTGAATTTGCGCTGATGGTTATACTGATTGGATGCTTTCGAATGTACAAGCTGGTTCAGAAGCGGAAACTAAAAGAGTTTGCATTATAAGAAACGCYTCGTAAAGGAAAAGGCAGGGTGCTTAAGTTTGGTTTAGAAAATCAAATTTATAAATGGTTGCCAAACGGCTGTGATTAAAACAACATTTTGCAGGCAATATTTGCACCTTTTGCAATGAATGTATAAAAGCGAGATGACCCTGCAGATTTTTTTTTAACAGTATTAAAAATTTCATTCTTTGAAAACAAATTTATTTTCAATGTCTCGATTATGTACAGCAAATTTTATCGGTTTTTTAATTCGCTCATCAAAATAATTGCATTTAGCATTTTCTTTTACTGGCAGGTCATAACCCGATGTTTATTTCA
>NW_026018611.1:2956429-2961804 GCF_020466585.1 Dendroctonus ponderosae
GGAATGTAATTTTACATTTATATAATGTTTTTTATCAACTTTGTTCATTATGATTCAAAAATAGAATAAAGGAAAGCTATTTGAAAATATTTGTTACTACTGAACAATGTAATTAAACACACAAGTGAATTTTTTTTAGTTTTGTAATGACAAATAACTTTTTAAATTTAATCAAAGTAAAAAGTGGCAGTGATTTTTCTACAAAAGCATGAAAAAAACTTTAAACATTTTATTAATAAACTTTAAAATGCCAAAAGTTAATTAGTTAAAAATAAAGTAGTCAGATAGTTTTGCCTTTGCTTCCACCGGCTTAGTCTTGTTTTAAATTTTATGTTACTTAATCCGCTTTCAAACGATTTTTTTTTCACTGTATGTTAAGTTTTTCGCATTCTCACACGATCGGTTTCAACCATTTGTAAATAAATGTTYCTTATTTTTAAAGCCGAGTTTCGATTATTAAACAATGGTGTTGTTTATTTTTAAATTATAATTTTATACACAACTCAACAAGTCTGATATAGTAAAACTTTGGAAATATACACTGATTCAAAGAAATTTAAGTCAATAATTTGCAGAAAATAAATTAACAAATATTTATTCTTATTAAAAGTTATCTTTTACGTTTTTTCAATATCTGCCTCAATGACAATCACAATTCGTGATTAAACGAAGGCAGACAATGAAAAGACAACAGAAGATAATTTTTATTAAGAGTTAAACTTTACGTTTAATAAACTGTTTTAATTAATTTTTTACTTTACCATCTCGCTTTTATTAAACAATTTTGATACTCATTAGTCATATCAATGATGAACTCTTCTACACTGACGAAATGTTTATTTTTAATGACCCGTAATTAGTGCAACTGGTTTACCAAATATGACTAGAATTTTTAGAATGATTTGGAAATTAAAAAATAAAAACCATAAAATCTGATAAACTTTAAAACTCTGAAGATCGGAAACGAAGCTTTCTTGACCCTTATTTATATTAACTTTTTGTCATAAAATCAGCTCAAGAATACGACTTTGAAATTTTTGTACTCAATTGGGAAACATCCTGTATACTGTGTTCCATTAAAAAAAACTATGGCAAATTTTAAGTTTTTTTCACTTTTCAAAAGGTTTTGGAAGAAATGCCCTGGAAAATAAAATGCACTTATGAAGAAGCTTATGCAAAAATTAAAAAGCTCATTATCATTTAAAGAAACTGTAACCTAATAAAATCCAATCTGCGATTAAGATTGTGATTATGATCAGAAAAAAAATTAAAGAAATTGTTCGATATGTTTTGCGACAGCATTAATAAAATTTGTCTTTTCCATTTATGTCCCCAAATCTATTTATATTTGGAGACAGTTGTCCAGTGGATTAAGATCCGGTGATCCGGGTGATCAAGCCGCTGGTCCAATTCTGTTGGCGTAGGATAACTGTCGCCATATTCATAATAATTGGTTTGGGTAGAAGAAAAAGGAGATGGTTGTGTTCTACATTTCGAGCAATAGTTTTGGTTGATGAGGAATATCACAGATTGATTGTGTGACTTTATACTGTTTTAATTGTGTGCTAGTAAATTGAAGGCAGGAAAACCTACTTGTTTAAAACTGAGTAAACAATCCAACAAGGTGATTTTTCAAACTTAAACTTGAATGAAGCCATTTTCGAATATAGCTTATAATGCAAACTTATAGTGTTTTCAGATTCTCTATCGTTTTATAAAGTTCGCTCTGGAAACTGGATCAGCCTATATATGAATTAACCGGTTAATGATCTTTTAGCCAATTGTTCAGTTGTCCTGTATGATTTTGATGAAATCTGGCATCAGTCAATTCATCTTACCTTGATCAGTAATGATTTTTCCACGTTGGTCAGGATGATGCGGGCTTCAGCAGAAGCAGTTTTCACACTAGAAGTGAACAGGGCTCTGACGTACTTTTCCGGAGAATATTCGCCCTCCAAATCCAAAGACACCTTCTTCTTGTTCTGCTTGTCGATGGTTTCAAAGACCAGATCGGCGTGAGCTGGTTTGATGCTGTGCCTTAAACGGTATTCGGACACGTCGTCATTTTCAATGGTCACCGCCACTTTGGCGTCGCCAGCCAATGGGAATGGAAGAACTGGGATTTGTTGTCCACCTACATTGGGGCCGTTGATTTCTGCACAGAACGTCAGTCCAATGAATGAACTGAGTTGGTCCAAGCAGATCGAGAAGTCCTTGACTTGAGTGAATTTGAGTGGGAGGTTTACTGCTTTGCCTGCTTGTTCTCTGGAGGCAAACACGATTTCATGATTGACTGAGATCAGTTTTTGTTCTTGGACGGGCAGGCCTAATTTCAGATCGAAGCCTGTGGCTTTGTCCCATGTGGCTTTCAAGTCTCCACCAGTGGACGAGTAGAGGGTAGAAACCACCTTCAGACCGTTTTCTACGACAAGGGCGTCCAGGGTGATGGTTCCGGCTACTTCCACATTAGCACTAGGAATCAGTTTGATTCTCAGTTCCCCTTTCTCTGGATTGTTGGTCAGTTTGCGAACATCCACGTTTCCTTCAGCTTTAACTTGAACGGTGGCGGAACCATCGATGGCCAAACGTAAGGGAAAACCAAGCGATGTTGGGTAATCTAGCTCAGCATTTAGGAAGTTCAAGTTGCGACGGAAAGTTTCCTGCGAGCGAAAATCCATCTGTAGTAGTACAGAGATGGGCGTCATTCAATAAGTACTCACCTCGAAGCGTTGAAGCCTATCCAATCCCTTGGCGAGTTGGGCAATGATACTGTCGATGATTGCTTCAGGCTTCACCTTGGCTTCTTGGTTCACATTGAGGAAGAATATTTCAGAGCCAAAGGCCTTGAGGCTCACGTCCAAATCGAGGTCCTTGTTCAGTTCACTGGTCTTGATTTGTACCTGTTTAGCAATGTTTTCGATTTCGGCTTTGCTGACGTCGCGTCTGCTTCTCTGCAAAGTGGCTTTCAGCTTCCCTTCGACATAATCTGCCAGCTTGTGGTAGCTGGTTTTGCCCTCCTTTAAGAGATCCGGCAAAACCGTCTTTCTCAACACCCCTTTGGGGCCCAAGTAGTGCTCAACCAGACGGTCGAGGTTTTCTTGGCGTGTTTCGATTTCCAAGAAGTTCAAGCTGTGCCCGAATACTTCAGCCGTGAGGTTCAGGTTGGTCGATCTGGGCAACCAGGAGTTTTGGGAGTAAATTACATTAGCCTCGGAGGAAGCAGCTAGGCCCAAAGTGTCCACGGCGTAGGAGAACTCTCCGTTGAAGGAGTATTTGCGGGGATCAATGGGGAAGTTTTTAGTCGGTCGGAATCCCAGGAATTTCTTGGCCAAGTCTTTATCGGGATTCGCTGAAGCTCTAAGGGCGTGAATGTAGGAGGTGATGAATCCGCCCACTTGGATGCTGGGCTCTTTGTTCAAAACGTTCTGCACGGCAGTTCCTGGAAATTGGTTTATTAGGATTTTTTCCTTGTGATTGCTGCCAGTTCCTACCGATTTTGGCAGTGGGGCATTGAGCCACCACTAGGAAAGCTCGGATCCTCACTTCAGAGTCCTGTTGGATGTCTTGGAGGATCTGTAGGGCGCTGTTTCTCAACTTGTCCTTGCATGCGTCGGCCAAGTAGGTGTCTAATGCAGCCACTCTCAATCTGGAATGAGATGGACGAATTTGTATATTTGGTTTCTGAGCATTTTAAATTTCATTTGCAAGCTAATGGAGACAAATCAGCTTTGGAAAACAAATTATCGTTTTACCCTACTTTGCGACTTATTAACTTTTTTGTTTAGAATACTCCCAACATTCAATTAATTGAAGTTGGTTAAGCACAATTATTTACCTGCTGGGGAGATTTTTGTTTTGGGCAAGAGCTGTGACTTTAGGAACAACGATGTCGCTCAAATCGCGCAAATTGGCTAGAGCTTTCAGAGCATAAACAGCATCATTTTCCTGTTCTCTATTGGTGAATTTGCCGCCAACTTTGGCCAACAGTTTGTTCGTTAGAGCTTTGATCTCAGCATTGTTGTCGCAGTTGTGCTGGGCGCAGAAGCGACCGGCCAAGTTTCCAATTCCCAAGTACGCTTCTCTGGGCAGTTTTGGTGTGTCCAAAAGATGCTAAAACCCATTTATTAATGTCAGGCAGATGTAAAATTGATGAGGAAAGTATGGGGAAGCTGTGGGCTTACCGTAACAGCTTTCACAGATCCTTCAGTTGCGTGGCGCACAACGTTTAAGCTGAGCAGGGCCAATTTGCTGTCCAGTTCGTCCAGTTGCTTGCTGTTGAGCAGCTGCAGAATTGCCTCAATAGTTTCACCATTTCCTGCTCTAAGTAAAGCGTCCAAGTACAAGCGTTTGGCTGCATTTTTGTCACCAACACCTGCAAAAGAGCGTCGGTTAGTCCATTTCATTAACCGTCTGTTTGAGAACTTGTTTCCAGTAATTATTTGCATTCAATCGAGCCTTAGACTCTGGAGGAATTGAACGATCGAAAAGATCACAATTGTAATATTTTGCATCACTTTTGTAATTATAATTTTTTCTGTGTTTTTTCGTTTGGGTCATCGAAACAATTTCTTTGCGCTTACCGACTCCGCTTCTGACTTGATTGTAAACAGCTAACAAGTCACTTGCACTGCTGACTTTAACGATTTTCAATAAGTTGATGAATTCCTTGGCCGTTTCTTCGCCTACCACAACATCAATGGTCTTGGCAACATCCTTCACTGCTTCCAAGATGGTTTGAACGTTGCTGGTCGGCGCGGTAACCGGATGGGGATTTTCAAAGATGATGGACCTGGAAAGGTTGCAAATGCAGAACTGTTTCTCCATATTCCAATGTTTACAAACCTCGGTTTGGATGCAGGAGATTGAGCAGGCGTTTTGCTAGTGCCACTGTATTGCAGTTTGCTGACGATTTGTGCTTTGGCGCCGTTCTTTCCAACGGAGAATGGAACGAACAAGTAGTCTTCAGTAACAGTGGCTTGGTCCAAGATGCCATTCTTCACCTTCAGATTGGCGCTGTAGTCGCCGTTTAGAATGGGGCTGGATTTGATTTCACTGTTCAGGTTGAGGGCGGTGGATAGGAAGTCTTGTTGAATGTGTTCTCTAAAAAATGGTGAACACCCGTTTGTTGTTATGTTTGCGTTTTTTCTTCCAACTTTTATGCTTAGTTGACTGTTCTTCTTCGGGGTTCAATCAACTGTTCATTGAGACTATCAAGGATTGGAGGATTAGAACCAGGGTTTTTAAAGCCAGAAATTTACGGTTATCGACACATTTCAGGTCAACACTCTGAGGGTTGGGAAACATCAGGATCGAGTCCGATTTGAGACCAAATTTTCACAGGTTCATTCAGAGTGGAATGTATTTTCTGGATTGTC
>NW_026018611.1:2962415-2964513 GCF_020466585.1 Dendroctonus ponderosae
CCGGGTGGTTGTACCTTTCCATTCGCTCCCAAAATCTGGACGTTTTGTAACTTGAGCAACTGGTTGCACTCGGGCAACTGAGTTAGTGAAACATCGGCTTTAACTTCGGTGCTGGTGGTCTGGCCTTCAGCAGAAGAAAGTGAGATTTCGATTTTTCCATCGTATTTGTACTGGTAGGTTGTTCCTACTGCATACTTGAAGGTTTGCGCGGCTGGAAAATGGCAAAGTTTGACAACTTTCTGAAAATTGTGACTGCCTTTGCCAACTTACCTCCTTTGCATCCGCCTCGGCAAACTTCTGAAAAATAAAATATTTTTTATGTAACACTTAGATAAACAACAAGTATATTAATTAATAATGGCAATTGCCATTTGATATCAATCCTATATTTTTGCAAATTGGCCAAGTCTTATCGCAAGAGGTCACCCATTGCTGCCTCAGTTTTCGACGTATTTCTAGAGTTATATCTTATTCTTCTCTGAACCTCGCTGGAAAGGTCACAGATCTACAGTGAAGAAATCTGCAAAATTACCACATAGAGATAAAATCTTTAATATMSAAGTTGGTTATCTTGCTTGGAAGTTTAGGKACAATTACTTTGCACAAATATCCCCAACGAATCTAAGGAAAGGAGCGCAAATAGGAGGCATCAGTAAAATATGAAGCGCAAAGTATGCAATTAGGTAGTTTTAATGYTTAGAAATTAATTTTRGRKTTYATRAATTTATATGCAAATATTGGTGTTGTACTTTAATTATTTTAAGCAGTTCAAAAACTAATTAAACATTAGACTTTCCAGACTTGCAGTAAACGGGTGAATCAAAACAATTTAATTTACAAAAAAAGTGGCAATTTGTTTCTTTGTTCGTTTGCCTCAGAATGATACGTTGTTAATAAACGTTTGTATGCAGTCAAATGCCATTATCCACTTAAAATAATTGAAATAATAGGCATTTCCCATCTGATCTTAATAGGGTAAAACCGGTGCATGTACGGACCATACATGAAAAGGTGCTGAACGTTGTGCTTATTTGCCATGTAAAACCGCATTTTACAGGCTAGCTAACAATACAACACCCCGCTTATAATGGTTTTAATCTAGCAAAGTTAGGATTTCCAGTCGGAAAAAGAGTTTCGGTTCAGTACCTACTTAACACAACAGTAATTTGCAATTTTTAAAGTTAGGATTTTCGGCTGAATTTTCAAGTATTTTTAAAACAAGAGATAATTGGGTTTTTAAAGCATTGTAAAAGCATTGGTAGTCGGATAATTTTGTGATTTCTGAAATTTAAAATGTTTTCAGTACCAGAAGTTTTTTACATCCTCAACAGAATTGTTTCTAAGTCTAGTTTGGAATCACCTTGGCAATTGATCGATTTTTGTCATCGATATGAGTGCTCTGAAAGGCAATTAAGTGAAAAAAAAATATGGAAAATGGCTAATCAAATGATAATACGCGTGTTATTCCAAGATCTTTGACATATCACAAATGTTTATCAGTGCTGTTGTTTATCCTGCCTTATTTATCGCAGTTATTTTAATTAATCATGTGAGTAAATAAGGAATATTTTGTTTTTCAGGAAAAAATCCCGTTAAGGAAAGTGTAAAATCGAATGAAAACTGGTTTTCTTTATGTAAGTTCACGTGTGAAATAGCAATTAAATCATTTGTTGCCGTAGTAAATGTGTGGATTGTAAAATCCATTTTTTAGGGCAAATAAGTTGAAAGAACCAAATAATTATTAAAGGAATTATTTTTCTCCACTTTTCTCTTGTCGGGTTTTGAGAAGGAACCTTCCGGAAAACTTGCTATCTATTTGTATTATTAAAAGTAAACACATAAATCAACAATTTATTGACTTGAAGATTGTAACGCCAAGAAAGTTATTGATAATTGTTGAGGCTATCAACTGGTTGTGAACAATCAGTATATAAAGTTCATTACTAAGTTGGAAACAAATTTATTTTCAATGTCTCGATTATTTACAGCAAATTTTATCGGTTTTTTAATTCGCTCATCAAAATAATTGCATTTAGCATTTTCTTTTACTGGCAGGTCATAACCCGATGTTTATTTCAACTTCAGGCAAATTGTTAGC
>NW_026018611.1:2965212-2992155 GCF_020466585.1 Dendroctonus ponderosae
TATGGTTTATTACTAGTTAATGTTGATGCTTTGTCAGATAGTTTTGCCTTTGCTTCCACCGGCTTAGTCTTGTTTTAAATTTTATGTTATTTAATCCGTTTTCAAACGATTTTTTTTCACTGTATGTAGAGTTTTTCACATTCTCACACGATCGGTTTCAACCATTTGTAAATAAATGTTCCTTATTTTTAAAGCCGAGTTTCGATTATTAAACAATGGTGTTGTTTATTTTTGAATTATAATTTTATACACAACTCAACAATTCTGATATAATAAAACTTTGAAAATATACACTGATTCAAAGAAATTTAAGTCAATAATTTGCAGAAAATAAATTAACAAATATTTATTAATTAATTTATAATAGCACGCTTGAATATTTTAAGTTGAGTCTAATGCAGTTATTGAGATAAAATTTCGTGATAATTATTGGCATTTTAATAGAAAAACAGGAAATGGAATGGAAAAAGTATGAGGTTTATTTATCAAATATTATTCTAAAAGTTTTTCCTGATTCAACCAATCTTAGAATGAATAGGAATTATTTATTAAATAATATGAAGATACAAAACTGCTATAAATTATAATTGTTTATTTAAACAATTTAATTTAATTGAATTAAAAAAAATTACTTTTTTTTATTTTTTTGGAAATAATGGCTTACTTTTTTCCTTCCATTGTTTCAATCGGAATGTAATTTTACATTTATATAATGTTTTTTATCAACTTTGTTCATTATGATTCAAAAATAGAATAAAGGAAAGCTATTTGAAAATATTTGTTACTRCTGMACAATGTAATTAAACACACAAGTRAAATTTTTTGAGTTTTGTAATGACAAATAACTTTTTAAATTTAATCAAAGTAAAAARTGGCAGTTAATTTTCTGTAAAAGCATGAAAAAAACTTTAAACATTTTATTAATACACTCTAAAATGCCAAAAGTTAATTAGTTAAAAATAAAGTAGCAAGAAAAATCAATAATTGGTTTTTCTTTTGCTGAGAGCTGCAGTTTTTCAAGTAACTTACCTTCAGATTGTACATTTCCGATCACTAATATCACCAGAAACACTATGCCTAAAGGCACGCGCCTCTGTCCACTGCCGTCCATCCTCGTTGTAGTCGGCGCAACAACAACTAACGATAATTACCTCCTATTCCTTTTTATAGTCGCCAGCTCTAAGTTCAAATTTAGTCCAGATAAGAACATAATCAGTGTCGACTCTGGATTCTTTGTCCGCTGCATGGGAATGTTTTCGTCTACATCAGCAACAATCTTGGAGGGTTGCTAAGGGCGGTAGATCAACGATCTTTTTTAGGATTTCAATGAAAACTTTCCTTTTCAAACCACTTGGTGTTACATAATCAATGCTACAAGTAACGGTTGTTCTGTGGCAGCATGGTTCTCCTTGCATCATGATATATCTTCCAAAAACTTGCTGTCTTTCTTTTCCCTACATACCACTTTCAAACTCTTATGGTTCTCCAGCGATAACAAACCTCTGCGTAAGATTCTTATTTCTCATTCCTTCCTCACTTCCTTCATACATTTCACTCTCCTGGATCGTCCTTTTAAGACTTTTGCTGAAGAGTCACGATAGAGCGTGAATGTATGAGGAACATAGAGCAACCATAAGAAGAGATGAGAACAAAATGATTCAGCAGTTTATCGTTTGAATTTAAAAAATAATGTTTCTTAATGGCAACGCCTTCGTAGTATCGGTTTTTTTATTTTTAGTATAAAACAAGATAAAAGTGAACTTATGACCATTTACATTAAAATTGACCTGATAGTGTCCAAACTTTATGAAAAGGTTTTGAATATGAGTTTCTAAACTGGTTTCCCATCAGGCAGATAGTGGAGTTCGATGTCCGAATTAGAACTCAAGCTGGAGGTCAAAGTCAAAGGATATTTTCTGATTTACTTTTATAATGTTTCGATTATTATTAACTTGAATTTAAACGTATCGCAAAATGTCTTCAACATTAATTAGCGCAATTTTCTAGATTCACGTATTATACATAACAGCTTTCTGATAAAATATATCATTTATAACACTTATTTAAAATGAGACTTTTCCAGTTTACTATGCCGCCTATTGTTTGTTATACAGATGTTTTGAGCATTGCTTTGTACTGTCCTATCGAGACTTTTCCACTGTTTAAAATAGTATCGCGTCAAATGGAAAATTTTATTTAATCATATTGAAACCGTTCAGGAATTGGTTTGAAGGCATATAGTGAGCTTGTTTGAAGAAAATGTAACAAAATACGTTATCATCCCAATTAGAAATTGACCTCTGGCTTACACTGATTATTCCTTGTTTAGTTGTTACCTACAAGACATGTGTGCGATCAAGAAAACATGAGTAAATTTATTTGATTAGCAGGAAACAATTCACACGTTTACGAAAATGCTTGAAACCATACCGTTCAATATAGGTATTAACAGTATTGGCACTTAGGAGTGTGATAAGTAAACTATTTGTGTTCTTAGTTTTCTGTCAATTTTAACAGATCTGTTAGTGCAACGAAGAGCATTGTTAAATGTATTTATGGACGGATTCAGCTTAAGCAAAGTTCTTAAACAGTATATCGCGCCATAAAGTTGTTAAAGCTCAAAAATGCCTGAACCTCCATAGAAGCATTTTACAAAACTTTAAAAAATTGTCCATTCGTGTAACAACTTGTATATGAGCATGGTCAGTATCAGTTATACCAAGAACGATCCCACTTGATGTTTATCCAAAATTTATTCCCACTAAAATAATGTAAATGTTTGTCTGGAGAACTTTGAGCATGGACACCAGATCAATGATCCTTAGGGACCTAATCAACCAACCCCATGTATCAATTTCATATTTATTCAATGCAAATATTTAAAACTCTACATGAGACTTAACTTGTTTTATCAATAATTATTTGCTTTGTCGAATTGACCTTTGGCTACATTGATAAATTGGTTTATTATTCTCAGATTTATCTGAATAATAAAAAATGTTGACCATGCGGATTGTTCTTACAACATGCATCACCGATCAATTTGCGAAAATGCTTGGTTTTATTCGTTATTATTAAATTCATCGTCTAATTATTGAAATTGTCTATAGTAACAACAGGATTATCTAATCGCTGAAAATGAAGACTCAGTAAGAAAATGACAGACAATTCATCAAATTATTTATATATCAGAAATATTTTCTTATGATTAATTCCACATAATTTGTGTTTAATCGGAAAGTTCACTATTGCCGACCAGAAATGCAAGGGTTGTTTACAGCCATTTCGATGTAGAGGAAATATGTTAGTTTGGTGATCTAAAAAAGCAGAAAAAATGTGTTCAATAAATCTAAATAAAGGATTGCATATAGAGCTAAGGGACTATTTGGATAACTGCATGAGAATAATGCAAACTATTGTGAAATTAATTCTTTATTTCTTTTCTATTATGGACAAAATTATTGTCTAACAATCTATCAAACTCTTTTTGAAAAGAGATCCCAGTCAATTAACTTACATCTACATCCGTAATTGAATTTACTAATTCTCTATGAAATAAATCTAAGTAAAGCCTAAAATCAAAATACTGTTTAAAAGCGTAACTAATGTTCATTCTCGCATTTTAATGTCCTCTTGGTCATTGTCCTTGTCTCCATCATAAAATTCATTCTTAGCTTCCACCATTTTATCTTCAAGATCTTGGCTGATTCTTACATCAGGGTCGTCTTCTTCTTTAATTTTCGCATCTTCCGGAATTGCTGGACCCGGTGCATCGTGCATTTGCACACTGGGCGAGTTCTGAACCATTTTTAAATTATCGTAAACAAACCTAGGCAAAAACGTGCATTAATCAACTATCTGTGCCACAAATAAAAATTGGAAAAAATAAAACACCTAATCGATAGTGGATCGAAGATACTTACTTTGTAATAGCTTCAAGGTACTGCTTACTGTTGCAATTTTCTTTCTTTGCTTTTGCATCCAGCTCTGGGTGCAAAGTGAAATCTGGTGCGAAATATTCTAGATATTCCGTGTAAGGTAATTCGTTGGAAATTTGTTCATCCACGAGAAGCGATGTTTCATAAGTCCAACAGCGAGCTACATTACGCAGAGTGTATCCACCTCCACCAACAACCAAAGTGGGTACATTTAAGCTCTTTACAAATTTGACGCATTCTCCATGACCCTTGTTACTCAGGGAGAACAATCCCAGTCTGGAAAATATGATTCTTAGAAATCAATTCAATGCTGGGTGCTGGATTCGTGATGTTCAGTCAAAATTGTCTGCATTATTGTGAACTTTTTCAATTTCCGTAAGAATTTGACCGAATTTTCTTAAGAGCTAAGAGAGCCATTTTCTTGAAAATGTATTTGTTCGGACTCCTGGTATTTTTTCAGTCAATTAAAGCTCAAATTCTGCATCGATTGCTCTATTATCTACGGTTCTATTTTTCAATCAAGAGATAATGATCCCGCAATTAGAAAATTTACTTATTTAGAGTCTAAATTAAAGTAGTAAAATTTACTAGTCTAAATTTTGGGGCAAAATATATAATAAGAGATTAAGACGGGGAGTATCAATACACTCACCGGTCGCCTGCTAGGGAATCAGCCCCACATTGCAGTACAATAGCTGTGGGCTGGTAGAACTCCATAACGTTGGAAATAACCGGCTTGAACACTTGCCAGTAGCTGGCATCATCAATTCCTTCCTTAAGTGGAACATTGACTGAGTAATATCGTCCACTTTCAGCTCCTATTTCATACATATCCCCAGTCGCTGAAGAACAGAAGAACCAAGTAATGAAAATAGTTAATGAAAAGTACGTATGTAGATACCAGGAAAGAAGTTGTTTCCATATTTATGAAAACTAACAGTCATTACGCGATCGGTAACATAAAACGCCTCTTGCACTCCATCGCCATGGTGGACATCGATGTCAATGTACAGAACTCTAGGATGGTATTTAAGTAGTTCTAAAATTCCTATGACTATGTCGTTAACATAACAAAAACCAGATGCGTCAAATTTCTTTGCATGATGAAGTCCTCCTGAAATAATTATTTAATTACCTAAGGCTTAAGCAAGAGAACAGGATCTTTTACCGGCCCAATTGATTGCAATGTCACAGTCATTATTATTCAGCTTCATAGCTCCTTCTAGAGAAGCCCCGGTGTACATTGAGCAAAACTCAAACAGGCCATAAAATACTGGACAATCATCACCTACATTGTAATTACTTAGTTGTTTGGTAAAGGAGGACATATTTTGTGGAGTCACCTTTTGTAAAAAATCTAAAAATGATTGACCATCAAGTCTAAGCCTAAGATAATTGTTTGATTCTCTGACCAATATATTCATCAGTGTGAAATCTACACATGTCCTGAACAGTAGCTTGGTAGGGCCTGTAGACCTGCATGTGCTTGTGAAGTCCATAGTTTAAAACCAAACTGTTGATTACAGACAGTCGGTGTGGCTTCATGGGGTGGCCAGTGCCATAGTGGAAGTTTCCAACGTCTGGATTGAAGAAATATGAAACTCTTTGCTTGGACATTGTTACAAGGACAAGTCGGATATGTTATAATCGAGAATTTCCCTGCAAATCCAGACAAACAATAGAAATAGTGCAACCACTACTAAACGTTGAGTGATGTTAAACCGTTCGTCCATATATACTTCTAACGATTGAGGGGTACTTCTACCTACTGCTGTAAGCACTGGATCGGTAAGTAGATTTGACTTAAACAAGGTTTTTTGTGAAGTTTTTTTTTAATATAACACGAAAACAGTAAAACAATAACACAACAGTCAAGGTTAGGATACAGACGTCGTCAATGTCAATGAAATTTGTCAAAAATAAAAACGTGGTGGTTGTTCGCATTTTCATCAGTGTTGGCAGATCATTCTTATAGAATGAAGAACAATAATAATTTTAGTTTTGATATTTTGCGTTTGGTCCGCCTAATGGACATAACGTATTTAAAATGGGAATCAACATTAAAATGGTCATTTTCTAGTTAATGGACGAGCCAGCGTCAATACACAACTAAAACTGAAAGGTTTGCTTTTTGCCATAAAAGTTTTGTATTTTTAAATTAGATCAATTAATATTAAACACCATTTAGTATTTTTTAAATAAGCCGAAAAGCTATATCCGCCTCTCATAATTGCTTTGGCAACATTGGTATTTGGCATTTCCGTCAAAATATTGCATTAAAATAATAATTTGAAAGAACCTGAAGTGGTAAAAACCTTCCAATGCAATTCGTGTTTTTGTCTTTGCTGTTAGAGCAATATAAAATCAAATGCTTTATTTCAATTAAAAAGTAAAATCTTTTAAATGAACATGCTTCAGCACAAATCGCAACGCCGCTACCAATTCTTACTTTCACAACGTAAATTTTGACGGTATAATGCCAAGCTGACATTTGACATACCTTTTCTATCCCGTCGTCAATCTGTAGCTGGAGGAATTTAGCAGAATATTTTAAATCCAGTTTCGCTTAGCTAATCGGTAAGTATTATTTAAATATTTCATGGAGTTCACTAGCTGATGTTTCGGTGTGCCCAACAATCAGCGGCGTTTTCTACTGAATTAGTTATTTACGTAAATTTCCCCTCTTGTTCTTTAAGGCTGCAAAATGGCAATCCGACCAGTGTACAGGCCGGAGATCATAAAAAAGAGGACAAAGAAATTCATTAGGCATCAATCCGACCGATATGGCAAACTTAAGGTAAGTTCTGGCCTTTTACACGGAAAAAAAATTAAATCGTGTTTACGGTCCAAGATATTGAGGTTAGAGCAACGGACAAAACGTTTCGTATATGCTCTCAAGAGGTTCTCCGAAAAAGCGAAGATTTTTTTCTAATTTTCATGATGTTCTTTAGAGGAATTGGCGTAAACCAAAGGGTATCGACAACAGGGTGAGGAGGCGTTTCAAGGGACAGTATTTGATGCCCAATATTGGTTATGGTTCTGCCGCCAAGACCCGTCATATGCTGCCCACAGGGTTCAGGAAAATGCTGGTCCACAACCTTAAGGTGAGTTTAATTTGTAATCACATAAAAAAAGGTATTTCCTACGACAATTTGTAAGTTATTAATTGGGAAAACGTATCTTGGGTCGTTTTGTTGCACCTGGAGGTTTCAAGGGACCCATGTCTTGAAACGAAAAAATTGCAATTATTGCTCAGTAGTATTATCTTAGCGTATGTTAGTTTAGTAAGGAAAATAGAAAATGTATCAATAAGTTGTAATGATAACCTGGAAATTGTCAGAAACTGCCAACACTCCAAGAAATCAAATCAATAATTTCAATATTGTTCTATACTTCGGCGAATTGGAACTATTTGATAAAAGACGCACGCTAATAACATAAAATTTCCGTTGTTCGATGGACAAGTAATTAAAAAAGAATATTATCCTACCAAAAAGCTTGTCACAAACTGTATATATATTTATAAACATGATGCTTATGGTAATTTGCGCCTGAATACCTCATGTAGCAAACCAAACCACTGATTTATTTAAGTTATAACTAGAAAGGTATTGCGGTATCTGCTTGTCTCAGACTAATTTTCCATTTTTGTTCAAGGAACTTGAAGTTCTTATGATGCAAAACCGTAAATACTGCGCTGAGATCGCCCATGGTGTCTCAGCTAAGAAGAGGAAAGACATTGTTGAAAGGGCACAACAGTTAAGTATCAGGGTAACTAATGGGCACGCCAGGTTACGCAGCCAAGAAAACGAGTAGATCTTGAGACTTTGGTTAATAAAAAAAAACAAGAGAAGATTTTGTTTTATTCAGACCCGTTATTCAGTGTGAAAATTATTTCTCATTGGTAAGTACAATTTAGCTCCATGTGTACTTGCGACAGCGCCGTGTATGTCTTACATCAAATATTCCGTAATGTCCGGAAGAACCCAGAGAGATGAAAACTTTGATACTCAGTCATTTCAGATATTTTCATGTTAAATCAAAATTTTTGTATTTTTGTTCATTGTGCCGTGTGCCTTAACGGTAATTTCTTATCTGAATCAATATCTCTTATTCACATATACCGGTGCATAAATTAATAAGTATTTAAAAAATCTGTTTAATCTCTTATAAATTAAAAATACCTACTGTAATCTAACATGGGTTTAAATAAATAAAATTATTATACAGTACATAGTCACATTAAGAATACTTTTCACAATACAAGAAATAAATAATACATTTCTTGTCAAGGCAATTCTAACGGGCTTAGCTGCACTAGTCGTTAATAAAAAATTGAGAAAGTAAATTAAGGGCACCAGCTATTATGATGAATATGTGCCATACAGTTTTGATGGTTGAAAGTTTGTGGCGTTTTTTTAAGCTTGCCATTTTCAACATGTTTGGTAACATAAATACGTAAACCATCCCGCTCAAAGCTCCTGTATATCTGAAAGGTGAACATTATTGTATATTTGCGTGTCAAAAGCTACTTGGCTTACCTTATTAAAGTGCCAATTTTTGGAAGAAAGCACGCAAAAAGAACACATATAATTAACAAGCAGGCATTTAGAAACATGACTCTTCCATAAGTGAAGTCGCCGAATGTGTAATTTTTGAATATCTGATTGATGTTTCCTAAAATGTCCTTTCGTAACATGAAGGAAATTAGTGGAAACACGGTGAACAATTGAAAGAGTAGCAATATCCGAGCTATGATTGTCATCGTGTCGCTTTTACTGAAGTTATTAAAAATGTTCTAGAAAAAATGTTTCAAATAATGCTCTAGATCTAACTTAGCATTTCATACTCACATCTTCTATGCATGATTTAGCCAGCGGAAAGCTTATATAGAAAAGTATTCCTATAAACAAATACGTGAAGGTTATCAGGCCGAATGCTATAGTCAGATCTCTACCCTAGAAGGCAAATCATTTTAATCGGTTACATGTTTATTGATTTGCTTTGAAAACTCACATTGTGCTCCTGATGCCTATTGTTCCTCATTATAGAGATTATAATATTGTGGATAAAATAGCTCAACGACAACATTCCGCTGAGTGCAGAAAATGTTGATTTTAGTTGAAATTCCGCACTCCAATCGGAAATGTTAATTCCCCAGCTATATGCTTTCACAGCCACAAACATGAGTAAATACATAACACTAATTGTTCCTGAAACAAGTATAGGGTTGAAATTCAATTAAATTGTTGCAACAGACAGAGACTTACCTAAGCTATTAAATTTTGTAAAAAATGTGGGCGACTTAAAGTTTAGGACACAGAACATTATCACAGCTAAAATGACAGGAACTGTACTGTACAAATCCCATACTTTCTCAAAAAGAGATTGTGTTGCAGAAATGGGGTTTAGCAAAGCACTATGTGCCGATACATTTATTATCGTGTCTTTGAGACACAATACAGTCGCATTTGCCTCCATTGGATCCGCAGGATTTGTAAGTAAATCTAGAATAATAAAATAAGAATCTTAGTGGTGCAAAACATGGAACTGTGTAGGTGGAATTACCGTAAAGAAAATAAACCGAGTTGTAAAGGAAATTCGACATCAGGATCATATAAACTATGTCAGCTCCTAATAGTACCACTATTGAAAATATTTTCGCCAATACTTCCGCCCATTTGCCCAAGAGGTTTTGGCAAAGGTGGCTTACTTCGATATCAATGCCAGGCATACCTAAAAAACATCAGTCTGGAAACTTATAGGATGAAATATTTCAAGCACTTCGCATTTCATTTGCATTGTTAATTTTACTTCCTGCTCGCCATAAATGAATAGAGTACTAAGCACTTTATTCTGAATTCGATTTAACAAAGTGCGTTATTCATTTGTGGCTAGCAAGAATGAATTAAGTAACTATTTAGTTGCTTACCATGTTTTTCGTTCACAGTAAGTAGGAGATGGCAGGTATATAAACAAAGTGCGGCTATTAAAATGTTTATTGCTATGCCTGGGAAAAGTCCGGCCATTTGGATACCCCATGACATTGCTAATAGAGATGACCCCATTGTGGTATTCCATATTGCAAATCTGAAACAACAAATTTTTGGGTGTTTTAATTTTTAGGAAAAATATGTATAAGTTAACAAGGGTAATTGATTAGATTTTTTTAAATGGCACAATTTCAAGAGATGTTTCATCAGAAAATGATAATGAGGTCACAGTGCGTCAGTCCTTAATATGTTTGATTACTTATATAGGTTTATTGATGTTTCTTACGAACTTTTAACGTTCATTCAATATCGGAATATTATCTATATTTAATTTAAATATCTGATAGTGTTTATTTGATTTTCTAATAGGAGGTTTTTGTTTGTAGCCGAAAGATCTTTCCGTAGCCCAGTGATCACTAATTTAAAGACCTGTATGTAAGAAGTTGTGAGGCTCTAGCGATATAATACGAAATTTCTTTTGGAAAATATAAGTTTTATTTAGTATTCCGGAAACCGCTCTAAATACGTATATGAATCGTGAAGCAAATTTAATTAGATTAGTTCAATAATATACAGGTTGTCTCATTTAAAACATCCAAGTTGTTAGGACTTTTCGATTACGCAGCAACATCGCATTTCTCAAAATATTTTCGGTGTGATTTCTTCCAGATTTTCAAAGAAACTGTGCATCGTGTTCTCGGATTACGTATTTGCGATAAAATAAAATTTCTCATCTAAAACAGACCCAAATTTGGAACATTCTTTGCGACTGTAATATTTGGGTCAAGGATACCGAATATCAATTTTATAATATTGTGTCGTTAATAATTCCGTCCGCAGATTCATGGCTCCAATCATTTTGCCAACTAAACCTTGTTAATATACTGCGAAGTGCCAATAATGCTATTGGAAAAAATTACCGTTTTTTCAATATTGAACCAAACATGAAAAATTTGCATAGATCAACTATCTATTTGCTAACACAGTACTTACATAGTGACAACAGAATTGTGCGTATGTGTTTCTGAATCCTTATAATCCATAAAACCGTTAAAACTGGCTTCTCCGGATGACAATGGAGGTTTGGGCGCGTTCTGATTGGTCTGAATGTTCATCTATCAAAAATAATATAATTTCTTACAAGTTAAGAAGCAGCAATATTGAAATTCTTACCGGGTCATGTCGTATTAAATCAGCTATTCTAACGTAGCTATTGTCATTGTTATAGAAAAAGTGTTCAGCAGCAGAAACAGTCAAAACTGTAGGTTCTAAGTCTGATTCAGAATCCTGCTGGCTGAAACGAAACGTTCCGTTGCAGATCATTTTTTATTTCTTAATAACGATTTTGGCGTTATTAATTCCCAATTAATTCGTCCTATTCATTGAATGGGCTTTTACGCCATACAGACTCTTAACGTACGTGTACGAAAAACAATTTAATTAAAATTCTTTGAAAATTCCTTAGTAATTAATCGGATATCAGCGCTTGTGATTAGATAGTAAATCGCTTCATTTATAGAGCAAGCAAAAAAGAGTTAATGGGAGAGATTTGGTATCTGGGACAAAACGACACAAAAATGAAATATTTACAATACAAACATTTTTATAAAATACTTGAATAAAACATTAAGTACAAGGAAGCAGTTTTCCTTAAAATGTTACTTACTGCCTGCATTTGTTCCGTATCAAATTTGATTGTAAAGGATTAGGTGACACTAGAGTGCAATTCTCTGATTCGCTGCCCTGTTCAGATTCACTTGTGGCTCTGAAACGATTAAAGATGGACCTGAAAAAAAATGTATTCTTTAAATTTGCCATCTATGTATTTTATCAACATTAATTTAAACAATCCTGGCATTAGGTAGCACTATAATAAAACAAATAATTTGAAAGTTGTTTTTTGATCTTCGATCAAGAATTGCCATTTGATACAACACATACCAAACAAGTCAAGCACATACACGGTAAAACTTAATATTCTTTGGTCATTTTGCAATAATTGCTATATGTAAATGCACTAAAGTAATGAAACAGAACGTCGATATTATGTTTGATAAGCGCTGTTTAGTGCCTTTCAGAATGGTATTTTATTAATTTTTTTATGCTTACATTCGCATAAAAGCAGCTAGAAATTGAGAAACTTTGAAAGCAAATGGTTTTATTTTATGAAGGATTATTAACATTTGACACAATTCCATCGTAAAATATCCGCAGTTTTTGAGAAATTTGAAAACGTTCTTGTCCTAAGCTAAATTTAATTTGTTAGTTAAATTATCTTCTGCCTTCATGAATATTTGTAATGTTTTTTATTACATTTTTAAGCACAACATTGGTGTGAGTGTTAAATTTTTGCATCGAGTGAATTAATTTAATTTAAGCATCTAATATTTGGCAGTAATTGATCTTACCCAATAAAGAAACTATTCTGAACAAACAATAAAAAACCACTATTGCACTTGCAAACTAGTAGTTTCTTGCTGGCTAAGGGACTAAGAATTAATAATGCAACATTCTGACTCGACAGAAATACAGTAACAATTGATTCAGCGACAATTTTATTCCTTTATACAAAACTGTTGTACGGATAATTGGCGACTTTCAATTGCATTCCAATTATTCAAGTTATCTGGATGAGGCTGGTTGAAAATGCCCTGAAAACCGGATGAAAAAACTGGCAGGATCCAGTTGACTCCGTTATTGAACGCGTTTCTTTGATATTTTTTATATTTATAGTTATTTTGATTTATTTTCCTGACTGCGTGTAATTGTTATTATATTATTTTCTTTCCTGGGCTCCAGTCAAAGTGTGAAACAAAAATTTGTATATCATTTATTTCATTGCGTTTCGGCGAGACAATAGCGCCATCATCAGATTTTAAAATTCATACAAACTCATAATTTAAACATTACATTCATTTAGGTCTTTGCTTTCTTGTCTTCACTTTGACTGGAGCCCAAGAAAGAAAATAACAACATATATATAAGTTCTGTATTATGTTTTTATTTGTATAATTTCTCCTCTAACACAAAATGTTACGAATTGCTAGTGCGGCAAGTTTGAATATTATACAATCTTACGCTTTAATTAAGTAATTCAGTGCGATAGAACAAAGACTTATTACTTACTCAAAGCTGGAAGAAGAAGAGGTCGAAGTGGAGGATAGTAGAGGTTGTGATTCATCTGAGTCTGAATCTCGGTTTCCTCCAGCAATGATCTTCTTAAAATTTCTTACTATATCTGTAATAGAAAGGTAAAATCATAAATTTTTCTGGTAGATGGCCGGACTAAGACCGCAGATTCTATAAATGAATACAATTGTGTATTGCACGTAATGCTTTGATGCGAACCTGCGGAGTTTTTATTATTAGTGTGAAATAATAGACCGAAATAGGGCACGAAACGGGTAAACATGATTAGAGGAACCGATTTATTTCCTTGATTATAAGCGTAGGTCCTCAGAAGGTTGAAGTAGCGAGCCTTAATTTAATTAATATATTAATAAATGAATTTAAATTTTAAATCAGTAACTTATTCTACATGTGTTTTTGTGTGAAATTTAATGAGTTTCCGAGAGAGGAAAGATCGACTATGAGTTCATTGGATATTGTTTTAGGTAATGAATATTTAGAGTTTACGTTTGGGACTGACTAACAAATGCTGAACATAACAATGCAAGAACTGACTCAATACGTCCAAACCGTTTATTTTTATACATTTTGAACTGTATGCGTATTCACAAAAAATCGAACTAAAATGAATTGAATTTAATGAGTTTAAAGAATAAAATGTATGTAGAGAAAGAAAAATCTAGGTAAGGTATTACTGAAATCTGTCCATGACTTCTGTAAAAAATAGTCAATTTATTTTGTATTGCATGCTGCATGTTTAAATAGTGTAATTTTTCTTAATCAAACCTTAAATTCGTCTGCTGCAAATATCAGATAGCTCAATGAGAACAAGTACACGATGTTTTACTCTCATTTCTTCTGAGTAATTTGGATTTTTAATCGTCTGTTTGTCTTGAGCCATTCGATATACATATATATAAGTATACATTTTTTATGGCCGGTCACATTTTCCGTACGACATTTATTCAAACTTTTTTGATTCCGAAGAAGAAAATTTTGCGCGGAAAATGTGACCGACCAAAAAAATGTATACATATATGTATATCGAATGGCTCAAGGCAAACAGACGTTTAAAAATCTTTAAAAATCGAAGAAATGAGGCTATAATATCGATCTTTTTCTCTGATTTGTGGCTCATTTAAACTTTCAGCAAGAAATCATGACAGCATTTAAACACCCTGTAAAAAAAGGTTTATTTCATTTTTTGCTTCTCTTATAATTTAATTTTTTTTCCAAGAATAGAGCCATTCGATAGAAGAATTGTCCAGATCGGATCATCGATTGAGAAAATTCACCATCAAAAGTTAGAGAATATTTAAGATATGCGTTGTTGCTATTTAAACATTTTGATGAATATTGTATTTGTTGCTACAAATTTATTTTCATTTTAAGACTACAATTTTTTTGTGCTGATCATAAATCAATAATTTTGATTGATTATTTGCCTAAAATGTTTGTACTGTTTGCTTTCACATCACTTACCCCTCATTTTGAAGCACACTGATTGCAAATAAATCTCTAGACCCGACAAGACAACACTAAAGTTCTACTCGGTTGAAAAAGTTTCAGTTTTTCCACAAAACACCCTGTCATTATCACCGAACTAAACTGTGTGCACCCACGAAGACAGACTTCGACTAGAATGAATGGCTATAAAGTATAAATGGGGTTCTGTGATAAGGCAGCATAGTAAACTTCGGATATATTAAGCGACCAAGCAAGTCAAAGAACATCACTGATAAGACATCGTTGCAAGATTTAAGAAAAGCAATTTATACAATTATTGAATCTTAAGAACATTTTGCTGTGGAATGTCTAGTGTTTCCCAATTAAGGCGAGTTTTTCTCAACAGTCGAAATTTTGTTCACTTTTAGCACAACTAATGTTTATCAGCGTTGTTCCATTTACTGTAGTTGGTTCAGATTCGTCCATAGTATGGATCATTAACATTGTAGATTTCGTTTATTTGATGTTGGTAGTAACTTTTAGAAAATCATGGAGAAGGTGATTATTATATTTAATCAATTTATTGAAAACGTCCTGATCGTCGTCACCTTCTAAGTAATGTTATTTCGTCAAGACGGTACTTTTGCCTTTGACAACAATTGTAAGACCAACAGGTCAAGGAGTGTTTATTTTTATATGGTTTTTAGATGATGAAAGCCGTAATTAAATAACAGCAGACAATCAATTTACTGATATTATTTTCCACGTATCTTTTTTATCTGATTTTTTAACAACATTTTTCCGTCAATAAATCTATTGATTGACTGACGTGTACAATTCGATTTACCAATAGTGAAGACATCCAAAAGTATCATGTTTTTGATGATTTTTGTGTTAATCGTTTTTAGACACTCTGTGTATATACCTACTTATTAGTCGCATCAAGTAACTATATAATGTGAAATTTTTTTTGAAAACTTGTCTTATGCAATACTTGATTATTGTTGCATTATATTAAACTTCCGATAACCCCCAGCGACTAAAAGGACAAAACAATAATTGTTATTAATTCGTCATTGATTTGTAACTAAAACATCCAGGAATCTAGCAGAAGATGCACGTTCGCTTTAGGTAGAGTCGACTGGATTATTGTATATCTACTATGAATGGGTGGTAATTGTGCGAATCTTCTATGGTAATTTAAGCAAAAATTAATGTATCAACCCTTTATGGGAAATCTTAATAGTTTCGATTACAATGTCTCAGGCCTTTTATATCTGAAGATTAACGCAAGTTTCTAAATCAATCATAAAAATAGCATATTTTGTCCTGTTTTAATCAGGTTTATGTGTTCCGCATTTTTACTTTCTATTTTAAGCTCGACTTATGCAATACTTTGTTGATCTTGCATCCGACAAATTAACTTTTTCTAGAAAAACAATCTTATTTTCTCAATTTCTTTTTGATTCCAACCAAAACAATTTATGCATGCAATGAAGATTATGGATAACATTCTTTTGGTATTATTATACAGTTTAGAAAGACGCAGTCCTCATTTTCGGATTTTATTTTTTATATTTGTTAGCGACACGTGTGAAGACAGAAACCTTGCTCGACTATTGCAGTTTTTCCATACCTTTTAATTTTTTTTAGGGATGATTTTGCTGTTACTTAAAAAATCTAATCTGTATGATTGACCAAACACTTAATAGACAGTCTAAATAGATGTTGAATGTACGGCTTGTGAATTAGCAAGAAAAATATAATTGAAAATTTCTGCTCGGTTGTTAACTGATGGAGTTATAAATGCATCTTTGATAGCGATTTATTAGATTGGATGTTAAAACTTTCAGGAAAATATAAACATTGGTAGTGAAACGGACAGAACCAAAAAAAGGAGCGAAAGTGAACTAATATATCTTTTAAAAAGCTTAAACGAATAATGTTAATGTGTTTCGATTACATTATATTAATACATTATATTAATATAAATATTAATTATAAGAATCAGTTCGTGTCTTCACGTGTTTAGCGGTAATAACCTGTAGAATTTTAGATTTTTATAAATGGGTGAAATTTGGTTTCGAATCGAAATTTTCAGAAAACTTTCAGTAAATAGTTTAATAGAGTTCTAATAGGAAAATTCAGTTTTTCAAAATTTAATTATTTCTAGTCAGTAAATCAGGGTACGTTTCCTATAGGTTCCTTTATTGAGGAAGAAAATAAAATGTTTTCCTGTTGTTGTTGCAAGCAAAATGAAGAAAAATTGTCCACAAACTACGAGAATCACAGATTTTGCAGATTTTCATTCAGAACTGCATACAGTTAGTATAAGTCGCTTTGTATAGATGGAAGCATTTTATTTCAGTTGGAGTCGTACTATATGCAGTACAATAAGTGGTACTCCTGGTACTGGTCTGTGTGAAGGCACTTAAAGCGTAGATGGCGCATTCTGCTTTAAATTGAAAAGAAGTAATTTGCAATATCACTTTCAGGAACTTTTGCTTGACTATCGTATCATTTACGCGTAAAATGATGTTTGCAGCTGATTATAAATGAAAATTTTTAAAATTATTTTATGTTTATTCAGTAATTACTGCCTTCCGATACTGCTTTCGGACGCAAGACTCATTCTGATTGAAAATTCAAAATCTTTTTGCTTTTTTCGTTACTTTACTCGAAAACGAAGGGACGAAATTCGAAAACTTATTATAGATAAAACTGAATATTGGAAGGCATGACTCAGATATTGGAGACTATTCGACCCAAAAAAAACAATAGCCCCTGAATCAAGAGTTCGCTTTAGTATTAATGTTTAGTTAATATTAATAATAAATGTTTAATGTTAATTAAGTTAATGTATTAATTAATATTTTAGCATCTAATGCATTGGTTCCAAAGATCTGCTGCAGTGTAAAATGTAAACGAGAACCATTTAAAGAACAAATATCAGCGATTCTTATAAGCAAAGAGCATTTACATTAAATCTAGATGCGATAAATTGTCCAAATCCTTGTATGTTTCAATTTCCGGGCATCGGTCCCATATCCTGATATGCTAACGGGTCACTTTCTAACGCCATTTATTATTACATTAATTCTCAATTTAGTTCACAATGTGAATAAACTATCAAATCCAAACCGAGAACTTCATCATTCATAATACGAGGCACCCAACAACGTCCATCCATATCTTCTTGTCGAAATCTCAATTATTATTCAAACGTTCCGTTGACCAAATTTCCTTAAAAGGTCTAACGAAAATAGCGATCGGGGCCCGTTTCATTTCTGTTCTATAAACTTCAACTCTCGGTTTGAAGGCGAAGAAGAAAAAAAACTGCTTATTTATTCGTAGTTATTCAATCGAAAAAATTATGTTTCTTTAATTTCTTTTGTTAAGTAGGTCGCCGGTCTGGCCGAGCTATGCGGATTATTTCAAAGTCATCGGCTCGATCGACAAAAACCATGTGGGAAGGGACACATTTACTAATGCAAATATTGTATCAGACGCATTCTAAATTCAAAACCATCGGTAGGAAGCGTTACCAGATCGATCTAAATAGATAAAAATGACTACATTTCTATGCTCCGTTCGAACGGTTCAAATTTGAATATTGAACAGATCGAACACAACCGTCAGAAGCTGTTAGTAATTTCGAACATTAACGACAAGCGGATTGTTGATTTAGTTAATTTTTTCACTGCATTTTTACTTGCTCTTGCTTCCGAAAATTTATTTTTTGATATCCATTCACGTTCAAACCTCCATGAAATATTCTAAAATAAAATACATTTATGACTCCACAACAAATGAACCATTTCAATTGCAAATGTATCGGAAAATTGCTTCGTACTGCCAATTTCTGGACTCGTTTCAACTCGTCAGAAATAAAGAACTTTTCTCGCTTTGATATTTCGCACTTCTATCAATTCCTCAACTGTTACCGTCAAGTATAACGGACGGAATGATATTAAGTGACAATTTCTTGCAAATATTACAACAGTTACTTTAAATTTATTGAAGCGATGAGGATTTCTTTACACGTTTACAGGTCACGATTGATTTACAACCAGAAGGATTACTTAGTACGATTTTGTTGTTTTAGCATTGTTTCTAGGTTTGACAATAGTTTCTACAATAAAAGCACCAAAAAACTAACGATTCAGAAAAACTGACCACAATATGAATATTAAAGACCAGAAGTTACAAGTCAGTTCAATTATCAGGAACTGAGGAATCATAAATTGCGAATCAGGAAGTTGAATAAAACCAGGACAATATGAATTGCCAACAGAAACATTTACTCAATCAATAACTCCATGAATACGCCGCGAACAATATTGTACTTTGAAAGACAGTTAGAAAATTGAGATTGTATTTGATTAATCCGATTATTAATTATTTGGTTAATGCAGGAAGTTAAAAAAACGATTAAAGTTCAAATAACCGTGGTTCTGACGAGTTATATTTAGTAGCAGAAAAGAAAATTTTAACATAAAATAATGGAAATTTGAGACGAATCGAATTGAAACCAACAAGAATTTTCAAGATTTTCATTTGCTGGACAAAGAAGATAATTTCCGTTGGGGAAATCGAAGAAAATTTTGATAATACAGTTTTTTCTCTAATTAAAACGGGCATTTTGATGTTTGAATTAACTTACTCGTATATTAGCAGAATCGTGAGCAGACTGGAAGATATTCTGATTAAAGCTGAAAAAAAAGTCTGTTTTTTCGCAAAAGATTGCAAAGTAAATCGGATGAAATGGTTTCGTTAGAATTGCAACAAAAGCAGAAAAACTTCAAGTTAAAACATCTCAGAATGGAAAAACTGAAGAGGAAAAGAAACAAACAATAAAAGAAGAAACGGAAGGAAGGCATTTTGGTAGAGAAATCCGCTCAATTTTTACAGGTGCTTTTAAAATTAAATTTTTATGGCTTTTTAGTTAAGCTAAAAGCATGAGTTAGACTAGGCCTGGGTAACTCAGTTAATTTTTAGGAGTTTGGTGCGCCAACCCAACGCAGTGGCGCAGTAACTCAGTTCCGTTGCTGGGAAAATGTTGAAGACTTTTTTTACATTTTTTTAATTTATTTTAATGGCCATTTGTTAATAATATTTTAAAAATGTCTTCAAATTTCAGAATTTTTCAGTTTTTGCCAAGTTACTCTTTCTTCTAAATGCTCAATTTTCTAAAGTTTCACTTAAAAATACTGACAATCTTAAGGCATTTTCCGCGAAAAATTATGAAATAAATTTCGAATCCTTCGTCGCTTTGTAAAAAGTTTTGAATCCCCGTCCAGCTTCGAATTTGGAACAAAATTCAAACAATTTTCTATCAAAAAACGAACACAAGTTTATAACAGATTATTTCGAAATCTCGTTAATTTCTTCTGAAGACTGTAGAATTTGTTAAAAAATATGGTTTTTTAGATTTGACTGAATTTTTTTTGCTTTACTTTCTACTCAAAAACGCGTTTCGACAGACAGGAGTTTCACTTAAAAACACTGACGATCTGGAGGACTTTTACGCGAAAAAGTACAATATAAATTTATAGCTTTGTAAAAAATGAACAAAAATGTTTTCCAGTGTCGAATTCGGAACAAAAACAAAAATAAATTCATACCGTTTTTTTCCGAAAACCATTAGGGTTTTCTCCAAAACCGACCACAAAACTAAAAGTTTTTAATCGAAAACGGAAAATTTTCTGATGGTTTTCTTCTTTTTTGGCAATAATAGGGTGTTTTCAGTTAAAAATGACAAAGATAATTTTGCTAGAAAATTCGCCCCGTTCATCGGTTTACAGGGAACTTTAGAAAACCTTTTTCAGTTTTTTACCGAAAGTATTTACACTCTTAAAATTCTTAAAAAAAGGACCAATCAGCAAAAATTCGCCTTCCTCATTCCTCTGAAGATTTCTAAAGTTCCTTTAAATTTTCAGGTCCCAGTTTTAACAGTTTCTATTAAGCAATTCTTTCTACGCAAAAATCGCATTATTTTTTAGTTTTACTTAAAATACTGGTAATCTTCAGGTATTTTCTGTGAAAAATTATAAGATAAATTTTATTGGAACACTCGCCTCCTTAACCGCTTTGCAAACAGGTTTGGAAAACTTTTTGCAGCTTCAAATTATTGACAAAACCTTAATAATTGTTTCTAGGTCTTTTTCAAAAAATATTTCCCCAAACTGAAAAAACGAAAGTTTAGAATCATTTATTTAGAAAACTCTTGGAAACTGGAGTTTCTTTACTGTTAGGTCAATATTTCTAAACAACACTGGCTCTAAACAGAAAAACCGTATTTTTCCTAAAGTTTTACTGTAAAATACTTGTAAACTTAATCTTTTATGCAAAAGAATGAAGAGATCCATTTTACAAGAAAACTGGTCGACTTTCTTTGGACTCAATTCTGTTGCTGGGAAAACCTAGATTACTTTTTTTTAGTTGTTTTAACCGTTTTTTGAATGTGAAACTTCCAGTCTCGGTTTAACAAATTAATTATAACTCATTAACCGATTCTTTTAATTAATGTTTTAATTTGTGCATGAAATAAGGAATAGAATGAAACGAGGATCGCCACAATAAAAAAAAAAAAATTGAAAATTTAAACATTAAAGAATGATAAAACTGGGGAGAACCCAAAAGAAGCCAACAGGAATTGACAAGGTAACATTTTCGTAGAAAAAAATCGATAAATTTTACCGAGAAAAACCAACCCGAGACGTTGAGGAATTGGAAGAATACTAACTTCCAGAGATTCATATTAAAGTTACAAAGTTCTGATCCATAAAAGCCATTTCTTTTGTCGCAAAAAGAATAAATCGGATAAATGAATGCATTGGAAATTAATTTTAGAAGGAACTAAAAGTTTTGTTTCGAAGCAAGTGAAGTCAAATGTATTTGGAGCAATCACTCCTTTCAGCCGAGAATAGATTCAGTAACAATTTTACATACACTATCTGCTAATTTGTCGAGTTCCTTTCATTTTACGTTTATAAAGCGATATTATTTGTTGCTTTCTCAAACAGTATCAACGCTTTAAAGAAAAGAAATAGTGCAATCGAAACAAACGGAAAATTGTTCTTCAAATTCCTGGTAAAGAAGTTAACGCCAAAGGAAAATAATAATAATAAAAAATACGCTTTCCAGGTAATTCTTTAGAAGTATTGTGAGAACAGCTCGTCCTTCCGACACATGTCTGATCAGACACGAATAGCCACATACGCAAAATAATGTAACTGAAATTTAAATATTGTCACAACACGTAGGTTAGGTCCTGCGAAAGGACGTACGTGAGAAAATATTATAATAGTGTCCCGAGACACATACCAAATTAGTTTCGTTTTATGAGTCGTTGTTCCAGGACAGGGCTTGGCTTCCAAACACTTTTTTCCCGAACTTTTAGACATATTTTTTAAATGTGATCATTTTCATGTTGGACTGTTCGTTTTCATTTGCTGTGGGAAATTGCTGCTCTCAAATATCCAAAACCATCTTAAAGCTAATCGTTTAGCAGTGCTTTTTACCAAATTTTATTAGTTCTTTTAGACGAATCGAAAAACGCACAACTACGGATCTGATCGATTTACTGCTTAACCGCTGATCCCATTGATTGATATTCATTCACTTTCCCACGAGCCGCCAGGATACTAATTCGAACTTCAGGCGAATAAAACTATTTGCAGATATAACGTGTAAATCAAGCAAAATGAATAACAGATTTAGGAAAAAACGATGCAATTAAATTGAACTTTTAAATTGACTATGACTTGCAGTTTGCACCGTTGTCTTAAGGGTGATTTTTAGAAATGTTTTGCCCTCAATTAATATCCCCGAATCTTTTTGTGTGTGGTTTTCATAAAATAATCTGAAAAAGCATCATCCCCTAGCATCTCAGATTTAAACTTTTAATTTTAGAGAGCTGGATAAAAATATAACTAGGCAATTATGGCAGATAGAAGAAAACCAATTAGAGACCTGAAAAGTTCGTGTTAAAATCAGGTTAAAAAACGTATCAAAAGCCGTAGAAATAGCAAAGTCTGAACTTGACAAAGGACAAAACAGAAGGGCAAAAAAACAAATACAAATTAGCCGTATTCAAATCTCAATCGCATTTTTCAAGGTAAATCACTAACGCAAATTTCTTTGGTGGTATTTCCCTTCAAATCGCTGATATTTCAGACTTTACCGAATAAGTTTCAATTTCGCTTTGCAAAAACCGATATTTTATTAACAATGCAGAACGTCAACTTTAGCTATGGTTCATGAACTTGCACTCTGGAATATCAATCACATTGTGACGCTCTAACGTTCGAATTCGAATTGATGAATAAATAGAATCGAAAACAGAAAATGTAAATACATTTAAATTACTTTATTTAAGTTAAAAGTAATGGTACAATGAGTGTGGTCTGAGGATTTACAGCCGGTCATCCGATTTGAACTTTTTCATCGAGTTACAGCTCTATTCTTGGGCAAAATTTAAGTTACAAGATAGCAAAAAATTGAATAAACATATTCCGCAGAGTATTTAAATAGTGTCAAGTTTTCTTGAGCAAAGTTTACGTCGCTTAGCTCAGACAGATAAAAAGTATACGATGTTATGGTCTTCCTTAATCGTCGGTTTATCTTGAGCCATTCGAGAGATATACATTTTTTACGAGTTAACAGGAAAATTAGGGCAGATTGAAAATTTGAACAGGGTTTTCCATTTTGTTGTTTAAATTGATGTTATTGAACACGAACACCACAAAATATCTTCTATTCTAAAGCTCATTGTTTTATTTATCTTCAAATAAAACCTCAAAAAACTATAACCCAAATGTAACAGTGCGACATTTCGGTTTGCAACGGACTTTGCCTGTATTGTATGTTTACCTCATCGGACTTTTCTTGTTAAAACATAATAAAAGCGCAGAATAGCCGAATGTAAATCAAATCCTAAAACAATAAAGGCCTGTTTACACATGGCGAGATAAGTTTGGTATTTTCTCACTCGGCTGACAAATTTAACGTTGTTTCCTCATTGTTTGCACGAGATTTGTGTGCACAGATCATTACGTCGTTATGGTACAGTCTTAATATTGACTTGGTTGTCAACTCTGCTTGCCCAAACAAAGAACAAACGAAGACCGTGTGTTGTACCAGCCGAATTATTTACAACTCTTGGTACTCACTCGGGGTTTGCTCGCTTTTCAATGGCTTTTTATTATAATTTAATTATTTTTATTTCACTGAATAATTCAGTCTTACTCGAATCCACCCCGAGTGGTTGAATTTGCAAGCGAACTAATGTCTCTGTGTGAAAATGCAATTCTACATTTTGGGGCTTGAAACTCCATAACGGCTCTTTCCTTCCGATCATATCACCACTATTACCTTCAATCTCTATATTTTCAAGTCATGTTAGTGAGAGAATTAAAATTTGCAATTCATGAAAAACAACCTGCTCGGTCTTTCAGGAAGTTTTGTTTGCTCTATAGACCTGATTCGACCATCATTTTCATTGAGCATAAAGATGTCTTCAATTTCAAATCAACGGCGTAAATTTTGTAGTTTCTCTTTCTTTGTACTTTTATCGGCTTCTTTAAATCATTTTTTTGGAATTTGTTTTTTGGAAAATAATTGTTACCGCCGATGCTTTTTGATAAAAAGCCGGTTGTCTTTTTCTATGTATGCCGGAGAACTCTTCTTGCGACAAAATTTAGGATTTCTATTAGACTGTTTTCCGACATGTTTAGACACTTTAATCTAAAGCGAGGCGGTTTATCTGATGCTAAAGTTCCTGAAGCAAATGATGAGCCATCCTGTATTTAACTCTTAAACGAAAACAACTTTCATTGCAGACCATTCTTCGCACGTAACGATTGCTAGATAAAACATTATTGAATTAATAAAGAAAGAATTGATAGAATTAGACAACTAATAAAAAATATAGTGAAGACTACACGTAGAGGCTTGGGAAAAGCTCCACGAAAACTGTTGTTTTTATCAATTAAGAATGATTCTCATAAAATACACTCGTTTCCTTAACTTTTTAGCTCACTTTTTATCCATCGATTTAATCGGGTAGGGTCAAGCCTCATTATTCATTATTCAAATGCGAATCTACACCATTTGAAACTGATTTTAAGTTCGAACATTTTATTCCGCTAACGGCTGAAAGTGACCAGAAACAAATAGCATTTACTGAATGGTCAAACCAATCCTAAAAATATTAGATGAAATTATCGAATATTCGGTTTCGTTCTGATTATTTTCGAAGTGTATTTGAGAAGGGCATTTTATCGCACAATCTTTTGCTGTTTCCGAAAACTCCAATGATCTGAATGAATCTTCAAATTCGTTCCAAATTGCATATACAGAGGTGGCAATTGAATGGAAGGAATTTAAAAACATTAAGTGGCACAAGGAAATAGTTGTAAAGCGAGCATTAAAAACAGTGAAAACCACTCGAATCAAATAATGAAATTTTTAGAAACAGTTGTTAACTGTATTCGCGTGTCTTCGACCGTGAGTTATTATTCAAAATTGCTTGTTTTTTTCCACACCTTAATTTTTTTAATGAGGAGGTTCTCGAATTAAATTTCTGGCTTCTGGAGTCGTCAAAACTAATTTTTAGTCAAACTAATTACAATAAACAAATTCCGCTAGTGATAAAATGGAAATAGCTCCACTAATGAAGAATAGTGCGGTTTCCGCGCTAATGTTACTGAAATTATTGGCTAAATGCAGGAAAACTTTAGACTTTAGACTTAAAGATTTATTTGCATCTTCAAAATACAGTATTCATTTAAACATGATATCTTGCTTGTTTGGCTATGAGAATACGGTGGCCATAAGAAATGAGTAAAAGAGACAAAACAGAGACAAACAGACAGTTAAAGTAAAGTGGAAAACAAATGAGATTTTTCCAAACAGCCTTAACCCAGTCCACTAGTAGTTATAGGTTGAAGCTTAGTTATAAGCGTAGTTATAGGTTGAGCCTCTAGTTATAGGTTGAAAGTTTGCAACTGTGAAATTTTTTGTGTGACAAACATTCATAGGTTTAACACGTAAACATTCTGTAAATGCGTGGACAATTCTACCAAACAACATAAAAACAAACGAAACATCTAGATAAAAACAGCAATTAAACAGGAACTGCACATTTGCAATAGTGTTACCCATTATCATACCGTATTTAAACAGCCACTTTAAGCATCCACATACAAATGGCATTGACAGTATCTAATATTTCCTTAATTAATGTTAGATTAAAATAATCCGAACATTGTAAGCGGTACCAGAGCTATTTACTGGAACGTTTAAGCTACACGCGGTTAGCGAACTGGCCGGCATTTGAGTTCTGCGTATTAAATTATAATCAAATTATAGGAATCATTACAAAATTAAATAAAACGATACGTTTCTGCTGCATTCGTGCATTTTCCCGATATGTGGTTCGAGTCATAAAATTCCACTGGATGTTCTTGCTGCTGCTGCTGCTGTTGCTGCTGCTTAAGAAACATCTGCGTGATACTTTTATGATTTCCATAGGAATTTATTCTGTTTGAAAATGGATGCAGATTAATTAGTGACAATATATTATAAAATGCTGATGGTAAATAAATCATTTTTAGAATAGGAGGAATTGGAAAATTGCACACAACAATGGTAGAATAAAGTGCATGTAGAGAGGGTTATTGATTGAACTTTGGCCACCCCGTTTTTGCATCTAATTTGCAATTTGGAGAAAAATATTCAATACAAAAGTTGTAGATATTAGGGTCTAGATTATTTTAAGATAATATCAATTGATACAGGGTGTCTCAAATTTAAGTGGCAGACCAAACATCTTTTTTTTAAATGGAGTGCCGTAATTTTTATTGCATATTCGAACTATTCGCACAATAGGGTGTATCAAAAATTCCTACAAACTGAACATTAATCTATGGTAATACATACATGTGAAAGATTAAATAAGTTTATACGATCTATCTATTGCTATTTTGTTAAACATTTATTAATCAAATTAAGCAAAAATTCAAATTATTCAGGAATCTCTAAAACGCAATGCTATTGGTTGTGACGTCTCTGGTCATATAAATGGCGGATTGTTTACGTTCTGTGCATAGTGTCCAGTTGTGTGGTTGAGTTTCATTAATTATTGTGTGGATTTAAATATTTTTTTGTGTTAAACAAAAAAATGGCTTCAGAAGGATTCCTTAAAGCGTCAACAAACGATTTACCATGTGCTCATAAATATGTGTTATGGTTACCGAATTTCTAAAAAACGACAAACGCTTTAATTCATTCGAATTTAAGGGTCTCAAAGCAGCAGCGTAAGTAAAAATCCGTAAATTTATTATTAGTTACTCTCTCCTTAATATACTAATCTGTCTGTATTGGTTTAAATTAGGTAAATAATATATATAATTTCACTTATTCAACTTAACCTA